>NC_045613.1:2497730-2872730 GCF_009762305.2 Zalophus californianus | reverse complement strand
AAATTTAAATCAAAACCACATTGAGATACCACCCACACCAGTTAGAATGGCAAAAATAGACATGGCAAGAAACAACAAATGTTGGAGAAGTTGTGGAGAAAGGGGAACCCTCTTACACTTTGGTGGGGATGCCAGCTGGTACAGCCACTTTGGAAAACAGTGTGGAGGTTCCTCAAAAATTTAAAAATAGAGCTACCTATAACCCAGCAATTGCACTCCTGGGTATTTACTCCAATGACACAGATGTAGTGAAAAGAATGGTCATATGCACTCCAATGTTCAGAGCAGCAATTTTTGCAATAGCCAAACTGTAGAAAGAGCCAAGATGTCCTTCAACAGATGAATGGATAAAGATGATGTCGTCATATATACGTTGGAATATTACTCAGCCATCAGAAAGGATGAATACCCAACTTCTACATCAACAAAGATGGGACTAGAGGAGATTATGCTATGAGAAATAAATCAAGCAGATAAAGTCAATTATCATATGGTTTCATTTATTTGTGGAACATAGGTAATAGCATGGAGGATATTAGGAGCAGGAAGGGAAAAATGAAGGGGGGAAATTGGAGGGAGAGATGAACATTGAAAGACTATGGACTCTGAGACACAAAATGAGGGTTTTAGAGGGTAGAAGTGTGGGGGGATGGGTTAGCCCAGTGACGGGTATTAAGGAGGGCAGGTACTGCATGGAACATGGGTGTTATACGAAAACAATGAATCATGGATCACTACGTCAAAAACTAATGATGTAATGTATGTTGATTAACAAAACAATAAAAAAAATTTAAAGAAAAAAATAAAGTGGACATATGAAAAAAACACAAAAACACTAATGATGTATTGTATGGTGACTAACGTTACATAATAAAATAAAGTTTAATTAAAAAAAAATAAATGTCTTTTAGAATTTCCCTGGGAAGACATCTGGCCATGGACTCTTGTATTTTGGAAGGTTTTGATTATTGCTTCAATTTCCTTGTCGGTTATTGGTCTCTTCAGGTTGTCTATTTCTTCTTGTTTCAGTCTTTTTCAGTGGTAAGTTTCCAGGAATGCATGCAGTTCTCCCAGACTGACTAGTTTGTTGGCATATAACCGCTAATAATAAAATCTAATAATTGTCTCTATTTCCTGACATTAGTCGTGCTTGCTCCCCTTTCATTCATGATTTCATTAATTTGAGTCCTTTCCCTTTCTTTTGGATAATTCTAGCCAGAAGTTTATCAATCTTATTAATTCTTTCAAAGAGCCAGGTTCTAGTTTTGTTGATCTGTTCTACTGTTCTTCTGATTCCTATTTCATTGATTGCTCCTCTAATCATGGTTATTTCTCTTCTCCTGTTTGGTTTAGGTGTTATTTGCTGTTCTTTCTTCAGCTCCTTTAGATGTAAGGTTAACTTTGAATTCGGGATTTTTCTACTTTTTTGAGATAGTCTTGGATGGCTATGCATTTACCGCTTAGCACCAACTTTGCAGTGTCCCGTAGGTTTTGGACCAATGTGTCTTCATTCTCATTGGTTCCCATGAATTGTTTAAGTTCTTCTTTAATTTCCTCGTTGACCCATTCATTCTTTAGCAGGATGCTGTTTAACCTCTGATTGCTTGAGTTCTTCCCAAATTTTTTCTTGTGGTTGATTTCTAGTTTCAAAGCATTATGATGTGAAAAATTACAGGGGATAATCTCAATCTTTTGGTATCAGTTGAGACCTGTTTTGTGACCCAGTATGTGGCCTATTCCAGAGAAAGTTCCATGTGTATTTGAGAATGAGGATTCTGTTGTTTTAGGGTGGAATATTCTGCATATATCTATGAAGTCCATCTGGTCCAAAGTATCATTCAAAGCTCTTGTGTCTTTGTTGATCTTCTGCTTAAGATGATCTGTCCATTGCTGTGAATGGATTGCTGAAGGCTCCTACTATTAATGTATTATTATCCATATGTTTCTTTATTTTGGTTATATTGGTTTATGTAATTGGCTGCTCCCATGTTGGGGGCATAGATATTTACAATTGCTAGATCTTCTTGTTGGACAGACATTTTAACTATAATATAGTGTCTGTCTACAACTCTAACCAAAGCCTTTGGTTTAAAATCTAATTTGTCTGATATGAGAATTGCTACTCCAGCTTTCTTTTGAGGTCCATTAGCATGGTAAATCGTTCTCTTCCCCCTCACTTTCAGTTTGGAGGTGTCTTTAGGTTCAAAATGGGTCTCTTGTATGTGGTGAAAAGAAAGGGTAAATATATCCCAATGTTCATAGCAGCAATGTCCACAATAGCCAAAATGCTGAAGGAGCTGAGATTCCCTTCAGAGATGAATGGATAAAGAAGTGGTACATATATATAACGGAATATTATTCAGCCATCAGAAATAATGAATACCCTCCAGTTCCACTGGAGGGGATTATGTTAAGTGAAGTAAGTGAAGCAGAGAAAGACAATTTTCACATGGTTTCACTCATATTTGGAACATAAGCAATAGCACGGAGGACCATAGGGGAAGGAAGGGAAATCCAAAGGGGGAGGAATCAAAAATGGAGATGAACAATGAGAGACTATGGACTCTGAGAAACAATCTGAGGGTTTCAGAAGGGAGGAGGGTAGGGGGAGGGGGTAACAGTGTGGTGGATATTGAGGAGGGTATGTGCTATGGTGAGTACCGGGTGTTTTACTTAACTAATGAGTCACTGAACTCTACATCAAAAACCAATTATGTACTATACAGTGGCTGTGTGAACATAATAAAAAATATATATATTTAGAAAAAAAAATGAGTCTCTTGTAGACAGCATATTCATGGGTCCTGCTTTTTTATCCAATTTGCAACCCTGTTTCTTTTGATGGGAACATTTAGGGCATTTACATTTTGAGTGACTATTGAAAGATATGAATTTAATGCCATTGTATTGCCTGTGAAGTCCCTGTTTCTATAGATTTTCTGTTTCTTTCTGGTCTATGTGACTCTTGGGGTCTTTCTTCAGTTACAGTATCCCCCTTAGTATTTCTTGCAGGGCTGCCTTGGTGGTGACATATTCTTTCATCTTTCACATCTGCCTGACCTGGAAGCTCTTTATCTCTCCATCCACTTGGAGTGACAGTGTTGCTGGATAAAGTATTCTTGGTTGCATGTTCTTTTCCTTAGTACCCTGAGTATGTCTTACAAGCTCTTTCTGGCTTGTCAAGTCTCTGTGGAGAGGTCTGACATTGTTCTGATGTTCCTTCTTCCATATGTAAAGAACCTCCTCTCCCTAGATATTTTCAGGACAGATTCTTTAAGATTTACAAGCATCACTATTATATGTCGGGGTGTTGGTCTATTTTTATTTATTTTGGGACTGGTCCTCCTGGTTTCTTGGAAACAAATGCTTGTTTCCTTTCCCAGATTAGGGAAGTTCTCAGCTATGATTTGCTCAAATATATCTTCTAGTCCTCTCTGTCTCCACCCTCTCAGGGATCCCAGTGATTCTGACATTGGAACATTTCATGGCATCATTAATTTTTCTGTCTATTTTCATGGAGCACTAGTTTTTTGTTTTCCTGAACTTATCTCTGTTTTCCTGAGCTTCCTTCCTTTCCATCAGCCTATCTTCTTGATAACTGACTCTGTCTCTTCCTCATTTGCCATAGTTGTTAGCGTATCAAGTTTAGACTGCATCTCATTCATACTATTTTTAAGTTTGGTCTGACTAGATCTCATTTCTGCCCTTAGAGATTCTAAATTATCACTAATGCTCTTTTCAATCCTAGGTATTGACTTTATGATTGCTATCTTGATTTCTATCTTGACATCTTGCTTATATCCATATTCATTTGTTCTGTGGCAGAGGACATTATCTCAGGTTCTTTTCTTTGTTGAAAATTCTTCTTTGTAATCATCCCATGGGGAATGTTTGAGCAAATGAACACAGTCTAAAATATCAACCATGACCCAAGCAAAATGCACCAGAAAGAATCCAAAGTGGTTGGAAGCTACCACAGATACGCAACCAAACCCAAAATGATTCAAAATTATTTTTTAAAAGGGGAGGGTGTGGGGGAGGTGGAGAGAGATTATAATCTCTCAGGTTGGAAAAAGCAGCATGTCTTGCCTGTTACTGATTGATTTTTGGTCTGTGTTTTAGAAGGCACTATTTCCCAAAATTGCAAAGAAATCAGAATTTATATATATAATCAAGATAAAATTAAATAGAATAAAAAATAGGCATAAATATATAAAATGTAGATGTGAAAAAAGTATTAGTTAAAAACAACTTAAAAGCATAAGTTGGGAAATAAGAATCTATTTGAAATGGAAACAGGGTAAAAAAAAAAGAATAAGAAAAGAAATTTAAAAAGAAATATAAAATGTTAGCCTGAAATATAAACGAGTCATGAGGGAACACTGGGTGTTCCCTATATTATTTTCACCTGGTGCTGGAGTTTTACAGTCCTGTAGGAAATAGGCTTTATCATTCACCTGTTCTTTCAGTCTGTCTTCTGGGGGAGGGGACTGCTACTTGGCTTCTCAGGAATCTTTGCCTGGGTTTAGTTGCCCCACCCCTTCTTGGGGAATGGACTTAATGTGAGCTAGTCGTCTGTGTGGGTTTTGTTCCCTGGTGTCTTTCTGCTTCTCTTTAGAGGATCAGAGCAAATATGGCCCTGCGGGGAATCTTTGGCTTTGAGTTGCAGGGTCGAGATCCCCTTTCTTTAATAAACCCTTTAGGTCAAACTATCTCCACTTCTGTGTGTACCAAACTCCTCAGGCCTTCACTATTCCTGCCTGCTGCAGCTTTTTCAAGGGTGTTCCAGGGACCACAAGTGTCTCTTGCGCTTTGTGACTTTGCAAGGGCTAACAACTGTGGGCTTGTGTGAGCACCCTTTTCTGTAGCTTCCAGGTCACACTTGGTGTTGCCCCAGTGTCCTTTTGAGGGTTACACCACCCTGAGAGCTGTTGCCTTGTAATAGGCACAGCCTCTTTGTGGGCCAAACTGCTGAATCCCATGGTTCCCAGTCACTGCCCCTCTTCAGGGGGAGATATGGGGACCGGCAAGTGTCTCTGCACTTTGTGACTTTGCAATTGCTAGTGGCCATGGGCTTGCACATGCACCCTCTTCCTCAGCTTCCAGTTCACAGCTGGATGCCACCCCCGTGTCTTGGGCCCATAACCCTGAGAGCTGTTACCCTGTCTCCTCTGGGATGTTAAACAACCCACACCTTCTAGTTCTTTTCAGGGTGCTCAGGCAGAGAACGTTCTCCCTACTGGCCCAGCTCATGATTTATGGTGACCATAGGGGAGAGTGCCTTTTGGGCCCACTGACCATAACCAGTCTCCCCACTCCACTGCTCAGGCACTCCATTGGTTCAGCCTCCCCTGTTCTTTCTGTGTCCTGTGATCCTGAGACCACAAAGATCCACCTAGATTTCTGCCCTTGTGCCCTTTTCAGAAAGGGCTGTCTTTTACTGGGGCAGATTTTCAAGGGTCCTGATTTTTTGCTCCCGTGTTATACTGCTTTCTGGTGGCTGGATTATGGAGATTCCCTCTCCCCTCGATTTATCATCCAATAATTCCCCCCCAAAGATTATCTTGCAAAAGGTAGTCATTTTTCTGCTAGTGATCCAGATAAATCTTCTTACAACTCAAGTTGAATTTGTGTGTGTTCAGAATGGTTTGAAAGATATCCAGCTAAATTTGAGGGACCAGATAAAATGAAGTCCCTTACTCTGCGGCCATCATGCCACCCCCAATCTTCTGTCAAAATTCTTAAGCTTATATGCCTTTTCTTGATCCTGCCTTTCAGCAGGCCTTAGGCTGACAATCTTCCTTTTGCTTTCCCAAAGGTATTGTACTAAATTCAAGTTAGTGGTCTCTCTGAGGTCTGTAGAATCAGACCAGCTTTCTGCATATATTCACTTGCTGTCTGCAAATTATGTTACTTTTGTCAGGAGCACACAAAAGAAGCTGGTCACAGAATGGTGTGTCTGTGGGGGTTGGGGGTTAGGCATGTATAGCCTTCGTGGTTTCCGTGGACCAATCCACCAATCTTGGCTGAGTCATCACCCAAGAACATGTCTTCTTGATTGAGTTTATGTCATGTTTTCAATGCCTTCAGAGTTCTGTCACTCTATCAACACTTTTCCACTCTTGTTATGAAGCTAATGAATCAATACTCTTGACTGGATGAGAGAGAAATGAGCCCCATACAGTTGTGGAGGCTGAGTGTTCATTCACATGCTCTCATTTTTCTGTGGGAGAAATCACAGGGTGATAAGATCCTTCTTGTCCCTAGGCTGAATTGTCTTGGAGAAGAAGGGATATGAATGGTCAATCTGTTCCTTTTACCCTCTCCAATGCATCCAAACTTGTATTTTGTTTGTTTTTGTTTTTGTTTGTTTTAATTATGTGGTAAAACTTCTTTTCTGGACTTCTACAAATATTCTCTTGTCTGTGGGTGATTGTCTAAGATTGTGTTTTGACCTGAATTGTACTGAAGCTGTTCATAGGGACAGGGTCTGTTGGCAGATCTGAGATATATGTACGTATTACCTGACACTGAGGTGGGTAAAACTCCTTTTGGGTCTCTTGACATTTGGTGCTGGATCCCACATTTCCTACAGAAACACTTGTGTGCATGAGTGGATGCCAATTAGTTCTTGATAAGAAGGACAACAAAACAAGGATATTGATGTCATCATTTTTAAGTGTAAAATTCCATAGCATTAAGTGAAACTACAATATTTTACAAGTTACCACTGTGCATTTCCAGAGTTATTTCATCATCCCAAACAAAAACTCCATACCTATTAAAAATAATTCTTCAAATTGGAAAAAAAAGTAAAACTATTTTGAAGGTTCCCTTGATACAGATACCCAATGGCCATTTACAAGGAAAAATTTATAAAGACTACAAAGACAGCCGACTCTGGATTCTTTAACAACCTGTAAGTAGCTGATAATCCAAATAAGGTCTTTTCCCACCTTGGCTAAGTAAAACTGAGAACCTGTATTAGTATGGTTAATCAGATTCTTTTGTGGCCCAATAATTCAAGACTAGAGAATAAAAGAAGATTAATGAATGAGCGAAGCTTGGATCAAAATAACCTGTTACTAGACTGGCAGATAATTCTGTTTCATTTTATCTGACAGAGTATGGAGGGAAGATATTTTCATGATGTCAGCAAATCAAGGAGGTTATGTAATTGTGGCATTATACACTGGATACAAGAACTATAGTCATATTCTCAAAGGATAAGCACAGAGAACTCCTCTCAAAATCAATAAAAATAGGTCAACACCCCGACATCTAATAATTAAACTTATCAGTCTCAGAGACAAAGAAAATCCTGAAAGCAGCTCAGGAGGAGATATGTAACCTACAATGGTAGAAACATTAGATTGGAAACAGACCTATCCACAGAGACCTGGAAGGCTAGAAAGGACTGGCAAGATATCTTCAGAGCACTAAACGAGAAAAATATGCAGCCAAGAATACAATATCCATCCAGGCTGTCAATGAAAATGGAAGAAGAGATAAAAAGCTTCCAGGACAAACAAAAACTAAAGGAATTTGCAAACACGAAACCAGCCCTACAGGAAATCTTGGAAGGAGGCCTCTAAGCAAAGAGAGAGCCTAAAAGCAGCATAGATCAGAAAGGAACACAGGCAATATCCAGTAACAGTCACCTTACATGCAATATAATGGCACTAAATTCATACCTTTCAATAGTTACCCTGAATGTAAATGGGCTAATGCCCAAATTAAAAGACACAGGCTATCAGATTGGATTAAAAAACAAGACCCATCAATATGCTGTCTGCAAGAGACTCATTTTAGACCCAAAGACACCCCCAGATTGAAAGAGAGGGAGTACAAAACCATTTACCATGCTAATGGACACCAAAAGAAAGCTGGGGTGGCAATCCTTCTGTCAGACAAATTAGATTTTAAACTACAGACGTTAATAAGAGATGAGGAAGGACACTATATCCTACTTAAAGGGTCTATCCAACAAGAAGATCTAACAATTCTAAAAAATCTATGTCCCTAACCTGGGAGCAGCCAGGCAATTAATAAGGCAATTAATAACAAAAGCAAAGAAACATATTGACAACAATACAATAGTGGGGGACTTAATACCCCCCTGACTGAAATGGATAGATCATCTAAGCAAAAGATCAACAAGGAAATAAAGACTTTAAATGACACACTGGACCAAATGGACTTTACAGACATATTCAGAATATTTCATCCCAAAGCAACAGAATATACATTCTTCTCTAGTGCCCATGGATCATTCTCCAGAATTGATCACATCCTAGGTCACAAATCACGTCTCAACCCCTACCAAAAGACTGGGATTATTCCCTGCATATTTTCAGACCACAATGCTTTGAAACTAAACTCAATTACAAGACGAAAGTCAGAAAGAACTCAAATACATAGAGGGTAAAGAGCATCCTACTAAGGAATGAATGGGTCAACCAGGAAATTAAAGAAGAATTAAAAAAAATTCATGGAAACCAACGAAAATGAAAGCAAAACTCTTCAAAATATTTGGGATGCAGCAAAGGCAGTCCTAAGATGAAAGTATATAGCAATACAAGGCTTTCTCAAGAAACAAGAAAGGTCTCAAATACACAACCTAACCCTACACCTAAAGGAGCTAGAGAAGAAACAGCAAATAAAGCCTAAGGCCACTGGGAGAAGAGAAATAATAAAGATCAGAGCAGAAATCAATGAAATAGAAACCCAAAGAACAGTAGAACAGATCAACGAAAGTAGGAGCTGGTCCTTTGAAAGAATTAACAAGATTGATAAATCCCTGGCCAGATTTATGAAAAAAAAAAAAAAAAAGACAGAGAAATGACCGAAATCAACAAAATCATAAATGAAAGAGGAGAAATCACAACCAACACCAAAGAAATACAAACAATTATAAGAGCATATTATGAGCAACTATAGGTCAGCAAATTAGATCACCTGGAAGAAATGGATGCTTTCCTAGAGATGTATCAACTATGAAAACTGAACCAGGAAGAAATAGAAAACCTGAACAGACCTATAACCACTAAAGAAATTGAAGCAGTCATCAAAAATCTCCCAACAAACGAAAGCCCAGGGCCAGATGTCTTCCTAGGGGAATTCTATCAAACATTTAAAGAAGAATTAACACCTATTCTCCCGAAACTCTTCCAAAAAATAGAAATGGAAGGGAAACTTCCAAACTCGTTTAATGAGGCCACCATTACCTTGACCGCCAAACCAGACAAAGACCCCATCCAAGAGGAGAATTACAGACCAATATCCTTGCATGGATGCAAAAATTCTTACCAAAATACTAGCCAGTAGGATCCAACAGTACATTAAAAGGATTATTTGCCACGACCAAATGGGATTTATCCCTTGGCTGCAAATTTGGTTCAACAGCCACAAATCAATCAACGTGATACAATACATTAACAAAAGAAAGAACAAGAATCCTATGATCCTCTCAATAGATGCAGAAAAAGCATTTGACAAAGTACAGCATCCTTTCTTGATCAAAACTTTTCTGAGTATAGTGATAGAGCATACATACCACAATATCATAAAAGCCATCAATGAAAAACTTACAGCGAATATCATTCTTAATGGGGAAAAACTGAGAGCTTTCCCCCTGATGTCAGGAATGCGTCAGGGCTGTCCTCTATCACCACTGCTATTCAACATAGTATTAGAAGTCCTAGCCACAGCAATCAGACAACAAAAAGAAATCAAAAGCATCCAAATCAGCAAGGAAGAAGTCAAACGCCCACTGTGTGCAGATGATATGATATTTTATGTGGAAAACCCAAAAGACTCCACCCCAAAACTGCTAGAACTCATACAGGAATTCAGTAAAGTGGCAGGATATAAAATCAATGCACAGAAATCAGTGGCATTCCTATACACCAACAACAAGACAGAAGAGAGACAAATCAAGGAGTCGATCCCATTTACAATTGCACACAATACCATTAGATACCTAGGAATCAATCTAACCAAAGAGGCAAAGGATCTGTACTCAGAAAACTATAAAATACTCATGAAAGAAATTGAAGAAGACACAAAGAAATGGAAAAATGTTCCATGCTCATGGATTGGGATAATCAACATTGTGAAGCTGTCAATGCTACCTAGAGCAATCTACACATTCAATGCAATCCCCATCAAAATACCATCCACTTTTTTCAAAGAAATGGAACAAATAATCCTAAAATTTGTATGGAACCAGAAGAGACCCAGAATAGCCAGAGGAATACTGAAAAAGAAAAGCAAAGCTGGCGGCATCACAATTCCGGACTTCCAGCTCTATTACAAATCTGTCATCATCGAGACAGTATGGTACTGGCACAAAAACAGACAGATCGATCAATGGAACAGAATCGAGAGCCCAGAAATGGACCCTCAACTCTATGGTCAACTTATCTTTGACAAAGCAGGAAAGAATGTCCAATGGAAAAGAGACAGTCTCTTCAACAAATGGTGTTGGGAAAACTGGACAGCCACATGCAGAAGAATGAAACTGGACCATTTCCTTACACCACACACAAAAATAGACTCCAAATGGTTGAAAGACCTAAACGTGAGACAGGAGTCCATCCAAATCCTAAAGGAGAACACAGGTAGCAAACTTTTCTACCTCAGCCGCAGCAACTTCTTCCTAGAAACATCGCCAAAGACACGGGAAGCCAGGGCAAAAATGAACTATTGGGATTTCATCAAGATAAAAAGCTTTTGCACAGCAAAAGAAACAGTCCACAAAACCAAAAGACAACCGACAGAATGGGAGAAAATATTTGCAAATGACATATCAGATAAAGGGGTAGTATCCAAAATCTATAAAGAACTTATCAAACTCAACACCCAAAGAACAAATAATCCAATCAAGAAATGGGCAGAAGACATGAACAGACATTTCTCCAAAGAAGACATCCAAATGGCCAACAGGCACATGAAAAAGTGCTCAACATCGCTCGGCATCAGGGAAATCCAAATCAAAACCTCAATGAGATACCACCTCACACCTGTCAGAATGGCTAAAATTAACAAGTCAGGGAACGACAGATGTTGGCGGGGATGTGGAGAAAGGGGAACCCTCCTACACTGTTGGTGGGAATGCAAGCTGGTGCAACCCCTCTGGAAAACAGTATGGAGGTTCCTCAAACAGTTGAAATTAGAGCTACCGTTCGATCCAGCAATCGCACTACTGGGTATTTACCACAAAGATACAAATGTAGGGACCCGAAGGGGTACGTGTACCCCGATGTTTATAGCAGCAATGTCCACCATAGCCAAACTGTGGAAAGAGCCAAGATGCCCATCGACAGATGAATGGATAAAGAAGCTGTGGTATATATACACAATGGAATATTATGCAGCCATCAAAAGGAATGAGATCTTGCCCTTTGCAACGACGTGGATGGAACTGGAGGCTGTTATGCTGAGTGAAATAAGTCAATCAGAGAAAGACATGTATCACATGACCTCACTGATATGAGGAATTCTTAATCTCAGGAAAGAAACTGAGTGTTGCTGGAGTGGTTGGGGGTGGGAGGGATGGGGTGGCTGGGTGATAGACATTGGGGAGGGTATGTGCTACGGTGAGCGCTGTGAATTATGCAAGACTGTTGAATCACAGTTCTGTACTTCTGAAACAAATAATGCAACATATTTTAAGAAAAAAGAAAAAGAAGAAGATAACAGGAGAGGAAGAAAAGGGGAGTATGTCAGAGGGGGAGACGAACCATGAGAGATGATGGACTCTGAAAAACAAACTGAGGGTTCTAGAGGGGAGGGGGTAGGGGGATGGGTTAGCCTGGTGATGGGTATTGAGGAGGTCACGTTCTGCATGGAGCACTGGGTGTTATGAACAAACAATGAATCATGGAACACTGCACCAAAAACTAATGATGTAATATATGGTGATTAACATAACAATAAAAAAAAAAAGAAAAGAAAAGCTGGCAGCATCACAATTCTGGACTCCCAGCTCTATTACAAAGCTGTCATCATCAAGACAGTATGGTACTGGCAAAAAAACAGACACATAGATCAAAAGAACAGAATAGAGAGCCCATAAATAGACCCTCAACTCTATCGTCAACTCATCTTTGACGAAGCAGGAAAGAATGTCCAATGGCAAAAAGACAGTCTCTTCAACAAGTGGTGTTTGGAAAATTGGACAGCCAGATGCAGAAGAATGAAACTGGATCATTTCCTTACACCACACACAAAAATAGACTCAAAATGGTTGAAAGACCTCAATGTGAGTCAGAGTCCATCAAAATCCTGAAGGTGAACACAGGCAGCAACCTCTTTGACCTCAGCTGCAGCAACTTCTTCCTAGAAACATCGCCAAAGGCAAGGGAAGCAAGGGCAAAAATGAACTATTGGGACTTCATCAAGATAAAAAGCTATTGCACAGGAAAAGAAACAGTCAATAAAACCAAAAGAAAACTGACAGAATGGGAGAAAATATCTGCAAATGACATATCAGATTAAGGGCTAGTATCCAAAATCTATAAAGAACTTCTTAAACTCAACACCCAAAGATCAAATGATCCAATCAAGAAATGGGCAGAAGACATGAACAGACATTTTTCCAAAGAAGACATCCAGATGACCAACAGACACATGAAAAAGTGCTCAACATCGCTTGGCATCAGGGAATCCAAATCAAAACCTCAATGAGGTACCACCTCACAGCAGTCAGAATGACTAAAAATAACAAATTAGGAATCGACAGATGTTGGTGGGGATGTGGAGAAAGGGGAACCCTCCTACACTGTTGGTGGGAATGAAGCTGGTGCAACAACTTGGAAAACAGTATGGAGGTTCCTCAAAAAGTTGAAAATAGAGCTACCATACAATCCATCAATTGTACTACTGGGTATTTACCCCAAAGCTACAAATGTAGGGATCCGAAGGGGTACGTGCACCCTGATGTTGATAGCAGCAACGTTCACAATAGCCAAACTGTGGAAAGAGCCAAGATGTCCATCGACAGATGGATGGATAAAGAAGAAGTGGTAGATATATACAATGGAATATTATGCAGCCATCAAAAGGAATGAGATCTTGCCCTTTGCAACGACGTGGATGGAACTGGAGGGTGTTATGCTGAGTGAAATAAGTCAATCAGAGAAAGACATGTATCATATGACCTCACTGAAATGAGGAATTCTTAATCTGTGAATCAAACTGTGGGTTGCTGGAGTGGGAATTGGGTTGGAGGGATTGGGTGGGTGGGCAATAGACATTGGGGAGGGTATGTGCTATGGTGAGTGCTGTGAATTGTGCAAGACTGTTGAACCACAGATCTGTACTTCTGAAACAAATAATGCACTATATGTTTTAAGAAAAAAAAGAAGATAGCAAGAGGGGAAGAATGAAGGGGAGAGATTGGAGGGGGAGATGAACCATGAGAGATGATGGACTCTGAAAAACAAACTGAGGGTTCTAGAGGGGAGGGGAGTGGGGGGATGAGTTAGCCTGGTGATGGGTATTAAAGAGTGTCCGTTCTGTGTGGAGCATTGGGTATTATACACAAAAAATGAATCATGGAACACTACATCAAAAACTAATGATGTAATGTATGGTGTTATAATAAAAAAATTAAAGGAAAATAAATAAAGAGGGCACATTCTTTGTGGAGCACTGAGTGTTATACACAAACAATGAATCATGGAACACTACATCAAAAACTAATGATGTAATGTATGGTGGTTACCATAACAATAAAAATATTAAAGAAAAAAGATTCTCAAAGTTTTAAAAAAATCAATTGTAGGGTTTATGGAGAGTATTGGGATATATAGAAGGAAAAAAAAATCTACTTTCTACCTAACTTAGCTCATTAGGACAAGATATTCCAGTTGTTTCATGTTCAAAATTATTACGTATCTTACCAACATCTGTTAAACTCAGAAGATAAAAAATGCATATTTTGGGTTTTCTTATAGTTTTTATATTTGTTTTTACCTTTCTTCCTGACTTTATATCCTACTGGGGAAAAGAGAGTTTTAACATTTATACAAATTAGTGAGTAAAGAAGAGGACGGTGGTAGTGTCTTTCTTTTGTTTAGATTCTGAGGAAGGAGAGGATTTAAGTTGTATTGACAGGGCTGAAATTTTAGTCACTCTTTGACCTGGATTTTGGAGAAGAAATGATGTTCACTCATTAGGGCAATATATTGTTAGGGTAAATTGTTGAAAATAATTGTCCAAGAATAGAAACATGTGTACCACTGACACCAGAATACTCTATTCATTCACTGTAACCTTTATTTTAACAAGCTAAATTCTTCTTTCTGGAGAACACTCCTCTGTTACCCAAGGCATAATAAAGAAGGCCAATGCATCCTTGTTAATAGACATTAATATTAACGATTTAGAGATTCAATAGTCAGAGTTGAAGTAAACTTAGTACAAAAGTCAAAAGTTTTTCTATCTGGCCCTGTTTACTTTTTGTGAATCATGGGGATCAGTATTTCATTTCATCTTCCTTGAGGCTGAAGACATGATTCACTTCATTTAGCAAATATTTATTGTGCTAAATAGGATTCTAAGGGATGGGGATTATAGATGGGAATAAAAGAGACAAAAGTTCTGATTCTCATGAATCTCATATTTTTGATAATGCCTTTGGTGTCACAATTGCTCAGCAGTATGGGTAAAAAAAAAAAAATAAAGTGTTCCTGCAGTACTATAAGAATAGTGAAATCTCCTCCCTTGGCTAAAACAAAAGTAACCTACTCAACTTTCTTGAACTTCTCTTTCCTATTGAAGAATTGGAATAATTAGTGTTTCTACATCTCCTAATATTGATGAGAATTAAATGAAATAACTCTAAGTACTAACATTGTACTTGGCACTCTGCTATTTATTAACTCTTATTATTCTGTTTCTTTCTGCAACTATGAAAAAGACTAGGCCTGAAGGAATGCAAATACTTCATAGAATTTTTAAGGTTAATAAAAAGTACAAAAGAGTATGTTTCATCTGTTATGTGAAAATGAGGTGGTCAAGTATTTTTTAATTTTTTTTTTAGATTCCAGTTCGTTAACATGGCAGTGTAGTATTAGCTTCAGGTGTACAATACCGTGATTCAAACATTTTTTGATAAATATGTCATAAGTGAACATATACCCACATACATTTGTTTAAATGTATTTATTTGTTTAAATATATTAATTTTCAGTGATTGAAAAGATTTAGCAACCCAAACTATATAAAATGGTGAGAGTAACAGTTACTGGCAGGCACTAAAACATGCACATGGGGAGAGTGTAACTCCAACTATTAACTATTACTTGTAGCAAAATGAAATAAACAATAAAAATAAAATTTGTTTTCATCTACACATCTACACCAAAATTTACAATGTTCAGTTTAACCATACTATTTATTGTGGTCTACATAAATGTTAATTTAAATAATAAAATTACCAGGACTTACAGCACAAATATAAAAGCTAATCAGAATAATTGTTCTTTTTGTAAGAGGATGAGGAACTTTATACCTTTAATTAAGCTGCTTGGTGGTAATTTTTCCCTATAGCATAACTAATGACTTTTGGCAGTTTTACATCTGCTTTGAAAATATACTGGATGGAGACGCTTAACCCCTCAGGAAAGGATATGCAGAATTGATACATTTAAGTTCCACATTCAGGTCATTTAAAAAACTGCATATATCTGGGGGGCTTAACGATTTACCCCAAACTCCCTTTTCTTTTTTCAGTGTTAATGATCTTGCAATTGTACAACACATTTCCATGGACATGGCTCTAGCTCCCTCCCTCTTACTTCTTGCTGAACCGCAGGGCATAATTTTAATTGCCAACTGTTGGTCATAATGGGAATTTTGGACACGTCATTTCCGGTGGAGACAAGCTCAAGTCTCGCACCGCCAGACCGTGAGGCTGTGGGGAAGTCAACTGTCCCTTCTGAGGTACTTTTTCATCTTTTAGAGAGGCAAGTACTTTTAACCCAAAAACAAAATATGTGTAAATTATTACTAGTTCATTATACCTTAATCTTAAAGAGTATTGTGTTGCCATTTTATCTCTCAGCAATTAACAGTCTTCTGTTGTTAATTTCGTAACCGATTTTGTGTGTGAACATTTTCTCTATTGGACCTCTTTCAGTGTTTTAAGTTTTCCACTTAACGTGCTATTTTTGTCCGCCTTTTACGTTTTTATATTTCTTTTATATATTTTATATATTTATTTGTTTCTTTTTCTTTATATCTGTTTTGACTTTCCCTTTGACTCATGTTTGTCCGTCTGTTCTGTGGTTTAGTGCTGTAACTTGGACTCTTAAGATATTTCTCTTAATATTTTTCTTCTTCAGCTTTTCTTGTGATTTCTTTAATGTTTATCATCTTGTTACTTTTGACTTTTGTTTGTATGCTTTGTTTTTCTATTAATCTAATTTTGAATCTCTGACTTTTTGTCTACCCATTTTTTACGTTCGTCTGTTCCCATTTTTCTGTCCCCTGTTTTTGTTTGTTTGTTTGTTTGTTTTTGTTTGTTTTTTAAATGCTTCTAAGTCGTAGTACCGATCTTTGTTCCTTTCCGTTAAAGTCATTTAGTCTTTTCATAAACTTGTCCTCTCCAATTCTTGAAGTTTTTTGTTTCTTTGTGTTTTTTTTTTTTCACTCATTCTTTCCCTAGTTCTATCTTTAGGGAAAGAGTTCTCCACAGATAGAAATTTTGCCTTGTGTATCTGTATTGTTCAGACTACATACATGTACTGACTCTTATCTCTATTTCGTTTCTATCATAGTGTATTTATGCCTTTCTCATTATGTGAGTAAATATTATTTTCCTTGCTTTTTCTTTTGTTTTCTTTCTGGTTTTCCCTTTCCTTTTCTTATATACCCTTTCTCTCTTATTACTTCTACTTTTTCTCCCCACCCTTTAAAATCTCATTAAACTTAACTCTTTCTGCCTGTGCATCAGTTTTTACTTATTTA
Source organism: Zalophus californianus (assembly GCF_009762305.2). Classification (NCBI taxonomy): domain Eukaryota; kingdom Metazoa; phylum Chordata; class Mammalia; order Carnivora; family Otariidae; genus Zalophus; species Zalophus californianus. Next base: position 2,855,753 of record NC_045613.1, on the reverse strand, counting down.
TTTTCTCATTTTGCATCTTCAGTTTGAGACTTGCTAGATTTTCTGGACCTTTATAATGGATGTTTCGTGAGAGTCCAGAGATTCTTTTGTTTACCATTACATTCCCAAACACCTGACTGGTACACAGTAAACAAATGTATTATGTTCTGCCTTTTCTAACTTTCTGTACTTCATTTCTTTGTGTCTGATTGATATCTCTTTTAACTATTTCTGTGGTTTGTGTTTGTTTTTTCCTTAGGCTAACTCTTTGTTGCAGCAGGTTGCAAAATGTACTGATACCGGTGCCTTGCATGTTTTGTTTTGTTTTGTTTTTCTTTCAGTCTGTATTTTCATTTTCTGTCTCTGAGTTTCTCTCTTTTTTATGTTTTTTTCTCTCTGCTTCGCATTTTCTCTTGTTCTTTAATCTTTAGTGTTTCTTTCCCATATTTGCCCTCTTTACATTATTCTAAAAAACTCTTTCACTATCATTTTCTCATTTGCTACTATGTTATCATTGATAACATTTCACTTTTTTTTTCCTTTGCTCTTGGTTATTTTCCTCTTTTTGTTTTGATGGTTTATTTTTTTTCATTCTCTTTATTTCCATGTTTTCAAAATATTTCGCCCTCCTGATCTGGCAGTTAGTGTTGTCCATTTCTCTAGAGATTATATATACTTGCTGATGGTCTTTCTTCATCTTCTTCTGGGTACTATTAAGGAAAAAAAGATTAAAATATAGCAGCAAGGGTCAGGAGCCCCTTAAAAGTTTTTCTTGTTTATCTCTCTCTCTTTTTTTAAAGATTTCATTTATTTATGCATGAAAGGAGGGTGTTGGGGGCAGAGAGGAGGAAAAAGCTGAGCAGGACCCTGGAATTGCCACTTGAGCCAAACACAGATACTTAACTGACTTGAGTCACCCAGGCACCCCTTGTTTATCTCTTTCTGATCCTTATCTTCCTCCTTTTATCCAACTTCTTAAATCTAGTAGACAGAAGTATAAACTGGATTTTTTTTTAATTTTACAGGACTTAATGTAAAAATGGCTGAGGAATACTCATCATCATCTTCATCTGCTACTGCCTCTCAGGAACAAGAACAACTTAAGGACAGAAGCTTGATAGTTTTCTCTGTGACTGCAGACCATCACACAGATGACTTGGCTGAAGCCCCCACAACTCTTTCTAGTTTTGCCAGTATCAAGCTTAACACTGGCTCTGTCAAGAAATTAGTAATCAAAAACTTTAAAGGTAACATAATGATCATTTTATTAAGATTTCAGTTTTAGCTGCTCATACCCTATTGCTGCTTTTTTATTTTAAATTCAGAGAGATGGAGTTATATATTTTGAGGCAGTTAATTTTTAGAAGATTTAGGAACATTGTTTTGCACTCTGAAGACCTGAGTCCTGGCCATGATATAACCATGGAGTAACTTTTGACCTTTGGAAAATCACTCCATTCTTCACTTCTCTGTTTCCCTCTAAAATATATTTTAAGTTCTCTCTTTTGACTTTAAAATACCACTCTCAGCTGCCACACCTTTGTAGATTATATTGTGTCCCACCTTCTTAGTGAGTGAATTTGTAAAATTACTGAAAAGTGGTCTTAGATAGGAAGTAAAAAGGCAACAATTTAAATTTTTGATAACTTATAGAACATATGGTGAAAAATTATGCACTTGGATATAAATAATGAAATCATAATAAGATCTATTACTCAGAGTAGATGCATTTTAGCATTTAAAAAATTCTGAGGGGGGGGAGCCTGGGTAGCTCAGGTCATGATCCCAGGGTCCTGGGGACTGAGCCCCGCGTTGGCCTCCCTGCTCAGAGGGGAACCTGCTTCTCCCTCTCCCACTCCACCTGCTTGTGTTCCTTCTCTCACTGTGTATCTCTCTGTCAAATAAATACATAATATCTTTAAAAGAATAAATAAAAAATTCTGAGGAAATATTAGTATAAAAATTAGAAACTCAACAGAATTACAGAATCAGGTTTTTTATGTCAAATTTGTAAAATGAAATCCTTATGTGGGTATTTTTGAATTTTAAAAACCAACATTTTTGGTAGCTGCTAATTTTTAGTTTACAGAGTTCAAAGGACATATACCAACCTTGTTGCTATCTTTGTCAGGAAAAAATTTAACTTTTTCTATTTTAATTAATATTATTAAATAACTCTTCTATTCAGTTATTTTCAGCTATAAGTACAGCTCTTCATTGTAAGTAAAATATCAAATATTACAACATTTCTGTTTAACACACCACATTTTCTAGAACTTTCCAAAAATAAATATTTTTAACATTTTGCCCCCTTGTGTTTTATCCAGAACCTAGTGCATGCAGGATTTATTTTGCAGAAGTTTGACTATAGATTGTTAAAGTGTAAATAAGCAACCTTTAGGAACTAAATAATACTTCAAATAACACGAATTTTTGGAATTCACATTATAGTTATGCATTACTGAATGAATGAAAGTTTGAATTTCCAATATTTTTTAGCATATTTTAGTATTTTTAGGATAAATTTCAGTAACTGAAATGCCCTGGTCTATGCATATTGTTTTCAATTTTTAGTCAATATTAGTAATTAAAATATGTATTTTCATATTTACAGCTTAGATAAGTTAAATATCTATTACAGTTATTTAAATAATTTTGACTAATTTCATATTCCTACATGAAAGATACAAAAAATATACCATTTGTTTCAGATTTTAAAACACTAAAAACAAATTTAGAAAATATTCTGGTGCAGTGAGATGGAACATTGCAATATTTCTCTTGATCATCATCATAAAATATATGACTTTCAGTATTTTTTGCTGACTTTTTTATATTAACTCAGATTTGAAGAAACACTTTTTTCATGCTATAATAATGGTTTTCAGGCTTTTAAATAATCATTCTTTTAGGGAAAAATTTGTAAAATAGTAAATTTATTGAGAGCGGGAGAGAATATGATATAAAAAAAAAGAGACCTGAGGTGCCTGTGTGGCTCAGTCAGATGGGCGTTTAGCTTTTTTTTTTTTTTAAATTTTTTTATTGTTATGTTAATCACCATATATTACATCATTAGTTTTTGGTGCAGTGTTCCATGATTCATTGTTTGTTCATAACACCCAGTGCTCCATGCAGAACGTGACCTCCTCAATACCCATCACCAGGCTAACCCATCCCCCTACCCCCTCCCCTCTAGAACCCTCAGTTTGTTTTTCAGAGTCCATCATCTCTCATGGTTCGTCTCCCCCTCTGACATACTCCCCTTTTCTTCCTCTCCTGTTATCTTCTTCTTTTTCTTTTTTCTTAAAATATGTTGCGTTATTTGTTTCAGAAGTACAGATCTGTGATTCAACAGTCTTGCACAATTCACAGCGCTCACCGTAGCACATACCCTCCCCAATGTCTATCACCCAGCCACCCCATCCCTCCCACCCCCAACCACTCCAGCAACACTCAGTTTCTTTCCTGAGATTAAGAATTCCTCATATCAGTGAGGTCATGTGATACATGTCTTTCTCTGATTGACTTATTTCACTCAGCATAACAGCCTCCAGTTCCATCCACGTCGTTGCAAAGGGCAAGATCTCATTCCTTTTGATGGCTGCATAATATTCCATTGTGTATATATACCACAGCTTCTTTATCCATTCATCTGTCGATGGGCATCTTGGCTCTTTCCACAGTTTGGCTATGGTGGACATTGCTGCTATAAACATCGGGGTACACGTACCCCTTCGGGTCCCTACATTTGTATCTTTGTGGTAAATACCCAGTAGTGCGATTGCTGGATCGAACGGTAGCTCTAATTTCAACTGTTTGAGGAACCTCCATACTGTTTTCCAGAGGGGTTGCACCAGCTTGCATTCCCACCAACAGTGTAGGAGGGTTCCCCTTTCTCCACATCCCCGCCAACATCTGTCGTTCCCTGACTTGTTAATTTTAGCCATTCTGACGGGTGTGAGGTGGTATCTCATTGAGGTTTTGATTTGGATTTCCCTGATGCCGAGCGATGTTGAGCACTTTTTCATGTGCCTGTTGGCCATTTGGATGTCTTCTTTGGAGAAATGTCTGTTCATGTCTTCTGCCCATTTCTTGATTGGATTATTTGTTCTTTGGGTGTTGAGTTTGATAAGTTCTTTATAGATTTTGGATACTACCCCTTTATCTGATATGTCATTTGCAAATATTTTCTCCCATTCTGTCGGTTGTCTTTTGGTTTTGTGGACTGTTTCTTTTGCTGTGCAAAAGCTTTTTATCTTGATGAAATCCCAACAGTTCATTTTTGCCCTGGCTTCCCGTGCCTTTGGCGATGTTTCTAGGAAGAAGTTGCTGCGGCTGAGGTCGAAAAGGTTGCTACCTGTGTTCTCCTTTAGGATTTGGATGGACTCCTGTCTCACGTTTAGGTCTTCCAACCATTTGGAGTCTATTTTTGTGTGTGGTGTAAGGAAATGGTCCAGTTTCATTCTTCTGCATGTGGCTGTCCAATTTTCCCAACACCATTTGTTGAAGGGACTGTCTTTTTGCCATTGGACATTCTTTCCCGCTTTGTCAAAAATAAGTTGACCATAGAGTTGAGGGTCCATTTCTGGGCTCTCGATTCTGTTCCATTGATCTATGTGTCTGTTTTTGTGCCAGTACCATACTGTCTTGATGATGACAGCTTTGTAATAGAGCTGGAAGTCCAGAATTGTGATGCCGCCAGCTTTGCTTTTCTTTTTCAGTATTCCTCTGGGGCGTTTAGCTTTTGATCTCAGTTCAGGTCTTGCCCTACGCTCCATGCTGAGTGTGGAGCCTACTTAAAAAAAAAGAAAGAAAGAAAAGAAACCTAATTTTGAAGTTATTCTTTGCCTAACAAACTACCAAAGAATTTTGAAATAAAAATACCAATTTTTCTTAAAGATGCATATTTCTGGTTTGATGTTTTGCCTTCTAGGTGGCCTAATTTATATAAATATATATGTGTAATAAATACATATATTATGACATATAAGTTATATATATATATATATAATGTAAATATGTAACACTTAACTATGTGTATATATAATTTCCCTTCCAAATCTTGGCTTTTGGTTGTTTTCTGGCTCAGTTAATTGGTGTTTAATTTTGTATTACTGTTTTTCTTGTTGTAGATTCCGTTTATTAGGCTTTACCAACTTATTAAGTAGAAACTTATCATTTAATTGGGACATTATTTTTGTTTAGTAATTTAAGCATGCAAGTTTCTTAGTTTTTGTTGAGACTCTCTTTTCTGAATTCTGTGCTTATATTTTTGCTGAGTTGAAATTCACATAGCATAAAATTAGATATTAACTTCTTTAAAGTGTACAGTTGTACACTTAGTGACAATATTGTGCACTACCACCTCAGTCTAATCCTGAGACATTTTTTAAAGATTTTATTTAGTTATTTATTTATTTGAGTGAGAGAGTAGGGGGAGGGGCAGAGGGAGAGGGACAAGCGGACTCCATACTGAGCATGGAGTTTGACTTGGGGCTCGATCCCAGGACCCTGAGATCATGACCTGAGCCAAAACCAATAGTCAAATGCTTAACTGACTGTGCCACCCAGAGGCCCCCAATTCTGAATTAAATAATTTTAATCATTTCCATTTAATAAGTTCATTTTAATCACCTTAAAATGGAACCCCATATTCATAAGCATTATCATTTCCCTGTCTATCCTTTTTTCATTCCTTCCTGTCCTCTACCAGGCAGTCAGCAGTTAGCTTTCTGTTTCTATGGATTTACATATTCTGGATGTTTCATATAATGAAATCATTCTACAGGTGACCTTTTCTGACTGGCTTGTTTCCTGTAGTATTGTGCTTTTGAAGTTAATTCATGCTGTAGCATGTGTGAATGCTTAATTTTTATGGCTTAAATAAAATTCCATTGTATGGACATACATGCTGCTTTGAACATTTATGTATAGGATTTTGTATGAATGCCTGTTTTTAGTTCTTTTGGCTATATACCAAGCAGGGAATTGTGGGGTCATATGGTAATTTTTTGTTTAAGTAATTGAAGAACTGTTAAACTTTTCCATATTGTCCACACAATTTTATATTCCCACCAGAAATGTACAAGTGTTCCAACTTCCCTGCATCCTCTCAAAAACTTGTTATATCCTTCCTAGTAGGTGTGAACTGATATGTCATGGTTTTGACTTATATTTATCTATTTACTTATTATGTTGAGCAACTTTCCATAAGCTGCTTGGTCATTTGTATATATTCTTGAAAATGTCTGTTCAAATCCTTTTCCTAGTTATTAATTGGGTTTATCTTTTTTGTAATTGAGTTGAAAGAATTTTTTATTCTAGGTACTTGATACTTATCAGTTATATGATTAGCAGATATATTCTTGTATCCTGAGGGTTGTGTTTTTGCTTTCTTGATTTTCCTTTGATGCACAAAAATTTTACATTTTAACTTAATGAACTCTCAAATAAATTATCTAATGTTGCTTGTACCTTGGTGTCATATATGAATTTATTGCAAGATTCAAGGTCATGAAGATTTATCCCTGTGTTTTCTACTAAAGCTTTATAGATTATGCTGTAATATTTATATTTAGGCTTTTGGTTTTGAATTATTTTTTGAATATATTAAGATAGCAGTTTTTCTTCATTCTTTTGAATGTGGGTGTCTTGTTGTCCTAGTACCATTTGTTGAAGAGACTATTTTTACCGACTCTGAATGGTCTCAACATACCTGTTTAATTTGTCTTAAATGTATGATGATATTACATTTTATAGTATTCTGACATTCTCTTCCAAACTTTTGCCCCATAATCTTTTGTTTATTTATTAGATAAACCTCTGATACTGGAAAACTATACTGAAGAAACATGGCAAAAATTAAAAGAAGCTGTACAAGCTATCCAGAACAATATCTGTGTTAAATACAGCTTGGAAGAACTCTACCAAGTATGTCTTATTTTGGGATGTAAATACTCATTAATCATAATGGAGTCAGAATTTATATTAATAATTGTATTTGCTTGAATCTGTTTTATCATCATGCATTGTAATCATGGAATCCATCATAGTTTACAATCAATGCAGTTCAGTTCCTGTATTTATATTTGGTGGATTTATTTAGCTATAATTATGCTGCATACACTTGTTTTATATATATATTCCCATTCTTCAGGTTATTTTAATTCAGTTTAATTTAGCAGGGTTTTGTGTACATTTTTCTTTTTTTAAAAAGAGTCTAGAATGGCTTTTTGTTAAAATTGGAGAGAAATATAATTTGTTCTTTATTGTTGAGTCTCTTAAGTTTGTTTCCCTATTTCCTTTTCCCCCCTTTCCCATAAGTTTGTCTGTTTTCTTTCCTAAATTCAATGTATGAATGAGATCATGTGGTATGTGTCTTTCTCTGCCTGACTTATGTCACTTAGCATGATACCCTCTAGCTCCATCCACATCATTGCAAAGATTTCATTTTTTTGATGGCTAATTTTCTATTGTAAATATACCACATTTATTATATGTATATTAGGAGAGGTGATGAAGGTGTTAGCTAATGCTACTGTGGTAATCATTTTACAGTATATAAATCCAATATAATCAATAATAATATGAATATCATTCCATTTTAATAAGTTGCTGAGTTCATTCTGTACATCTACCTTCACGATTCTTTGTTTCCCTCTTCTTTTCATCTTATATTTCATAATTTTGTCTTTGTACCAGTGATTAATTCCTCTGATTCATCCATCATCATGATGAAATCCATTTGGGATTGCCTCCCAGTCATAGCATTTTTAATTTTGGCCTGACTAGGTATTCCCTAGTGTCTTCTATGCCTATATGAAGGCCAGCTAGTATCCTTATAATTGTTGTTTTAAAGTCTAATTTAGATATTTTACTTATACTATATTTATTAAACCCCTGACCAGCATTTCTTTCAGTTCTTTCTTTTGGGCTAAATTCTTCCATCTTGTCATTTTGGAGGAGGAAGAAAAAGTAAAATGTAATTAAAATTTTTAAAAATCTCAAAGAGAAAGAAAGAAAGCTAAATCCTAGGTGTGTTCTTGTCTCCTTGTTACAAGAAGCTTCCAAGGGTCATTTCCTCTGTTTGTAGATATGCAGCTTTGTTCTAGAAGACTTCCCATTGAGTTCTTGGGTGTTCAGAAAGGGTTGATATTTATCTAGCTGTGTTTGAAGGAGGAGGCTAGTTAGGGTGCTACTCCTCTGCCATCTTAATCCCCTCCTCTCAGAGGTGCGTTTTGTTTTGTTTTTTTTAATTCAAAACTTCCAGTTGTGTTATGACAAGTTTGGAGATCAGCTTCTGCTCTTTCCCACAATTTGTTGCTACTGCTTTGGGTGACAGGTTTTTGTTTGTTTTTTTAATCACTTTTCTGAACTATTTTTGGAAAGACTGTATTTCTTTGTCATTTGTTGTCATTGGATGTCCCTGGTCCATTAGCTTAGTGGTTAACTAACCTCTAAGTATATTGAGATATACTTAAATAATACAGCCAAAAACAAAACAAAAATTTTTCTCTGCTTTTGAAGATTACAGTTGTATTGGGGCATTCATTCATTGGTTAGCCCTGCTATTTACAACTCTTAGACTTCTTTCGTTATATTTGGGTATATCCTTAATGTAAACCTAAAGTGAATTTATGGTCTCTTCAGCTCTTTTCTGAGAATGTTCTAGGATATGTGTGGCCTTCTTGATTTTTCTGCCTTTCTTGATTTTATACACAGGAACTTTTAAAGCACTAATTTTTTGGTATTTCTTTTCCAACCTCTGATGCTTTCTAGGATTTTCTTGTATGTTACTTGTCCTGTTTGTTATCTCTTGCCTTAGGTAACTAAGTCAGTATATTTAAATGCCTTTAAACTTTTTGACAAAGTCCCCAGTTTGGTTCCTTCTGCCTGAAGATTCAAAGCAGAAAGCATAAACACAAAATCCAGAGTCAAAATACATTTATAGTTCTTTGCGAGCAAGGTCTGCATTTCTCCCTGACTATAACCAGTAAACCATACTGGCAATTTTCACCATGGTAGGTGGGTAAGTTAATACCAAAATGCTCTATTACTGAGATGTAGCAGGTTTTTCTTTATTAAATGTTCCTTTGATTGCAAGGGTTTTGGTGAGGTTCCAGAACTCTGAAAAAAAATAGATTCTGATAGTTTTGCTGGCCTAATTTTTTATTTAATGGAGAGTTAGAGTTTTCTACCATTTTTGGTCACATCACTCCAGTGGTCAATGGAGAATATTTTAATATAAACAAAATAGTTTGTTCTATTGTTTTAACAGGCATTTTAAGCACACTTGATAAAATTGTGTATGGTTGTAATTATTTTACACATTATTTTAAATTCTTTTCTTAATTTTTTAATTTTAAACAAAGATAATCTTTTAAACATTCTGAAAGGTAAGACATGGTTTAACTTATGGTTTAGCCAACTAATTTCAGGGAATTATTTTAAATTTTAAAAAGTTAATTATGGTGAAGTCTGAGTGCTTAGACTTACTGCTTAAGAATGGGTTTGTACATGCTAATTTGGATGGAAGAATTTTAAATACATTTTGTTAGGCTTCCTGAATTTTAAGTTTTGAAATCTCTTTTTATCATTTAATAGTCATTAATATGTTAACACCATTCCTATTCATTTATTAATTCATATGAAAGAAGTTCATAATCACGGGCGCCTGGGTGGCTCAATTGGTTAAGCATCTGCCTTCGGCTCAGGTCATGATCCAGGGTCCTGGGATCGAGCCCTGCATCGGGCTCCCTGCTCAGCGGGAAGCCTGCTTCTCCCTCTCCCACCCCCCGATTTGTGTTCCCTCTCTCGCTGTGTCTCTCTCTGTCAAATAGATAAGTAAAAACTTAAAAAAAAAAAAAAGTTCATAATCAGTGGTCAGTATTATCAGTAAATGTGGAAGAAGTAATTTAAACTATATATTTTTTTCAACTTACACATACACATTTTTATTTTTCAGAGTGTTGAAAACCTTTGCTCCTACAATTTATCTGCAAACTTATATAAACAGTTGAAGCAGCTTTGTGAACAGCACATCAAAGCAGAAATTCATCAGTTCAGAGAGTATCCTTTTATCCCTCTTTGAATTGTTTATCCTCTTTGAATTTTCCCTTTGAATTTCCATGTCAGTATCTGTTGAATGGAATAATTAATTTGGCATATGGGATTAATTTTGTTTTTGGTATCTTTATGTTTGTTTAAGACTTAGAGATGCTTGGTCTATGGTTAGCATTAATCAGTTTTACCAAATATTGTCTTTTAGAAGTTGTATCTTCCATTTGCAGAATGTGTGTTAGCTTTAGAATATAAAATTTTTCTTAACATTACTTCATGTATTCTTTGGATATTGACCCTTTTCTAAAGAAAATGGATAAATGCTGGCAAAATCATGGCAGACAAATGGTAGGCTTATAGAAATTATATTTTTATTTAAGAGAGTTATTATGGAATATGTTAAATAGTCTATAAAAGACAAAAAATCCAAAATATAGTAACTCATGCTTTATTTAAAAACATATTTGGAAATGCTTTTATGGTAGAAGTCTATTCTTAGTTCTTTAAAATTTCAATTATAATTTACTGGTTCACCTACAACTATAAAGTTTTTTTTTCAAAGAGACAATTATATTTTAGATATAGTTGTGTTTAACATTAATTTGAGATTAAATGAGAGTCACAGAATATGTGCGAGATTTAGTCTCACTAAATAAATATTACCTGAAATTAGTAATTTATCATCTCAAATTTGAATATAAAAGGGAATGTGCTGTAAAGGAATTGGACCTCTAACAAAGGGAAATACACTAAATTAGGTAAATAAGCTGTTTTAAATATTTCAACAGAAGATATTTCTGTACTTTGAAGATGAAAATATGCAAATTGTGGTTGTTTTTCAATTTTGTATCATAAAGTATGAGATAATATAATGTGTTAATACTATTACTATAAGTTTTAAATATTTATTTAATGTGTGAAAACAAAACTGTAAATTCAAATCTTCACTAATGGAAAGCATTTTTCTCAGTTTCTTACATAAAGACTAAAAGCTAGAATAGACTAAACTATTCATATTCCTTAAAATAGTGATAGGAATTTATATTTTTAAAATATAAAAGGGAGGGGCCCACATGAATTATGATTTGAAATTATTAACTGATTTTTTTAAAACATCTTTATTGGGGTATAACTGATATATGAAAAGCCAGAGATACTTGAGCATACAGTTCAATAAGTTTTGATATATTTGTACCCCTGGGAAGCCATCACCACAGTCAACAGTGAACATATCCATCACCTCCAAAAGTTCCTCTTATTGTTTGTTGTCCTTGCCCCTGAGACCTAATAGGAGTTGGACATGGATCCCCTCACTGTGATAGCAAAATCTTTGGCTGCCTCCATAAGAAGATAAATGCTCTTTGCCTCTTGTGTAGTTTATCTTACAGGAATTCAAAGGGAGGGAAATGTGAACTTTGATTGTTTAAGTGAATGTTTGGAGTTGTTAAACCCATTTTTACTCATTTCCAATTCTCACTCATATTGTCCTTAATCATAGATGGCTATGACATCACAGTTTTCTAATTTTCACACTTAAAAAAGTGATCATGAGTCTTGGCTCAAAATCAAGGCTGTGAACCATGCCACAGTCAATCTCCTTAATGTCATGCAGCACTGTTACATGACAAGATTCTCTGGACAACATAATTACCCCTTTTCAAAACATTTCCAAATGCTCTGTGCAGAGCTTCAAGGGGAATCAGCAAAGAGGTGCCAGCTTAAATGCTTTAAGTTAAAGCCAAAAAAGTATATATTTTCTAAAACAGAATATCCATGAATACAGTGATTGCCAAAGTTAAGAATGTATGAGCATATTTTAAAATCTTATAAATTTAATTACATTATTTATAGAGACTGTAAATTTGCCACAAAAGTAAAAGTCTTTGAGACCACATTTAGGCTATCTTTGTGGGGTTTTGATCCAGTTTAAAGGATTGTATGTCAGGGGAAACAAGCATGCTATTTATGTTTGTTACTCCATGCAATATTTAACCAGCTACGCTGGAAAATACTTCCTGGAAAATTCTTACTCGTTAAGATATAGTTTACAGGGGGCGCCTGGGTGGCTCAGTTGGTTAAGCGACTGCCTTCGGCTCAGGTCATGATCCTGGAGTCCCGGAATCGAGTCCCGCATCGGACTCCCTGCTCAGCGGGTAGTCTGCTTCTCCCTCGGACCCTCTTCCCTCTCGTGCTCTCTATCTCTCATTCTCTCTCTCTCAAATAAATAAATAAAATATTTTTTTAAAAAAAGATATAGTTTACAGGTTATCACTTCTTTCAAATTTTCTAGGCTCTTATCTCTTTATACCACTCTGGTTTTCTCTTGTTTCTCTTTTGCTTTCTCCCATCTGTTTATATAAGTAAGTTTGAATAATACATAAGGGTGTATTTAAATTATTAATGCTCTGTTTCCTTTTTCAGATGATGAATTCTTTACAAATATTTTGTGATATAATTGCGACTTAACATTGTGCAAGTTTAAGATGTACAGGATGATGATTTAATGGATTTATATACTGTAAAATGATTACCACAGTAGCATTAGCTAATACCTTCATCACCTCTCCTAATTACTAGAACATTTAAGGATCTTATTAAATTTCAAGTGTTTTTCAGTATTCAGGGTGTTTAATTTTCATCACTATGCTTTACATTAGATCTCTAAAACTTATTTACATTATAAGTAAAAGCACATATCCTTTGACAATTACTGTTTTAAAATTAAAATGATTAAAAACATTTCTTAACACATTAATTAAATTTTTATTACTAAATTAGTGTAACTGGAATTTAGTACTTAGAGTTTTCTCATTTTACTTTTCTAGTACCACAAATGTTAGTGGATAACACACTAGTGAAAATTCTTTGGTTTCATCAATACTTTTTTAAAAATATAAAGGGGACTTGAGACAAGAATGTTTGAGAACTGGTATTCTTGTATATGCTCACATTGCAATTAATTTGTACATAACCATTATATTCATAGTAAAGAATTCTCTTGTTACTCTGTGTCTTCTAATATAAAGCATAAGATCTTATATTTGTACATAGCCTTGGTCATAGTAAGTATTGCTATTAATTCTTCTTATTTCTTCTTGTTTTATTATCTACAACTCTAGCTCTCTTATTTTCAGTCTTCTAATCTCCTATTGTTTCTTCCAAGATTTGTTTGGCAAACTGTATTTATCACTGATACTGATATATAAGCAGTTTTTACATAAGAATAAGCTGTGTGAATAAATTTTATTTAAATATCTCCATTAATCTTTATTATTTAACAACTAGCAAATAAGAAAAAAAGTGAAAAATTTGAAAGGTTCTCTTTCCAAGATAAATAAATATGTTATTACCTATGTTTGATTTATAGATTGAAAAGGATGTTTATAAATAATGTGCTTTTCTTAAGAATTAAGGTTTTATTAGATGGATAATAATTTAACCCAAAAATCTTTCAGATATAATGTTTTACCTTTGTTTTATTTCTGACAGAGCATGATTAGGAACATTTTTCTGTTCCTAGATAGAACTTATGTTTTTCAAATTTTGATGTCATCTTCCCTTTGGTAAGGATACAAATAATTACTTGAAAAATTGTTGTATGTAATTTCTGATCACCTTTTTATCTACAAAGTGAAAGAAGACATAATAAAAATTTATAAATTTTCAAAAATAATTTTGAAAATCCATATTTCTCTATATCATGAAACAAAAATGTTTTAAAATTGTTTGATCACATGGTAGCACAGCTTTAAGTGTTTTTAATTTATCTCAGTGTTAATAAACTATCTTATTTAGGAAACATACCAATTCTAAGATATATTCTAGGATAATGAATCACATTTTATATACTTTATTATTAAAACACCAGAAAGTCAGTAAATTGACATTAAATTGTGCTAATTAAGGCTAAAAATCTAAAATAAGGCAAGTGTAGCAGCTTTGGAGTTATCTTAAATTTTATTTTTTTATTATGGAGTTATGCATGACATCCAGGATACTTTATATACTCTGAAATCTTATTTATTCTGATTGATTTCAGACCATCAAAAAACAAATAGAAGAATTTAGCCAACTGTAGATAGAATGAACTTAACATCACAGCATATTTTGTTTTGCCCGTGGGTAGTGCATTATATATATGAAAGTATAACTGATGGCAAAAAAAAAAAAATAAGCCAAAACTTACAGGGTTTCAAAAATATTTATTTAGGCAGGTTTTTTGTTGTTGTTGTTGTTTCAGGGACATGGGACTTGAATTATTTAAATCATATATAATTTGTGATCAGAATGTTCACAGCAGGATCATAGATGGAATTCTTTTGTTGATTGAAAAAGAAAGAAATGGTGAAATGGTTGATCGATGTCTGATTCAAAGGCTTTTAACTATGCTTTCTGATTTGCAGGTAAGTAATTTTTTAACTTTAATTAAATTGAAACTAATTTTTAATTGATATTTTAAATATCAGTTTTAACTGAGTTTTTTAATATATTCCATCTTAGATTTACCAAGAATCATTTGAAAATAAATTCTTAGAAGAAACAAGCAGGTTCTATGAAGCAGAGGGAAGGAAAATAGTACAAAAAAAGGAGGTATTTGAAATCAAGATGACCATTATAAACTCTTTAATTATCTGTTGAACAGATCATTAAATCCTTGTGGAAGAACGTTTATAATTCCTATATATATTTTGACATACTTTTCTTGCTGACACTTAAATATGTTTTTCTTCTCTTCTTGGTCAGTTGTGTTTAAGTTTTGACAATTTTGTTGACCTTCTCAAAGAACCAGTTTTTGCTGTTTTTTTTCCTATTGATTTTTTTCATTTCTGTTTTATTAAATTCCACACTATTATTTTTTGCTTGCTTCAGGTTTAATTTGATCTTTTTCTAGAGTCTTTAGGTAGAAAATTCGTTTTAAAAAGTTAGGTTATTGTTTTGAGATCTTTCTTTTTCTAAGGTAGTTGTTTACAACTATAAATTGCCCCATAAGTAATATGTTAGCTGTAATCTTTAAATTTCAGTATGTTCTAGCTTCATTTTCAATCATGTTAAAATATTTACTAGTTTGATTTCTTCTTGGACATACTAGTTGTTGAGAAATGTCATTTTTAATATCCACATATATGTTAATTTCTCAAATTTTCTTTTTTCTCCCATTTTCACTCCATTACGATGAATGTGATGAATGAATGAAAGAATTTTCATTCTTTTAAAATACATTCACTTGTTTTGTGGTTTGAGGGGCTCTGTCTTGCAGAATGTTCCATGTGTGCTTAAATATAATGTGTATTCTAATGTTGGGTGGTGTTTTGCAAATGCCTATTAATTCTTGTTTAGTGTTGTTAAAGTCTTCTCTTCTTTGCTGGTTTTTGTCTTGGTGTTCTATCCATTATTTATCTTATATATCATATATATCCTTTTATATATCACACATGTACATCCTGTGTATACTATATGTCACATATATATGTGTCACCAGCTATTGATGTCACCAGTTGTCATTGAATTTCTGGCTTCTGTTTTCATTTCTGACAGCCCTTTGCTTCAAGTATTTTATGGTTTTGTTGTAGTTATATTAAATTTCAAACCATAGTGTTCCCTATTACAAATTATACTCTGTTTTATAATTCTTGGCATTCTGGCTATGTAGAAATGAACTGAGAATATAGCTGTGTCTTTATGAAACTAAACTGATAAGACAGGGCTATTTTTGTTTGCTTGCTTGTTTTGTTTGTAACTTTTGTGCTTTTTAAGTCCTATGATTCTTAGAAATAGGAAGCTTAAAATATTCTTTCAGATTCCAAGGTGTCTTTACCATATGAAGAAGCTCCTAGAAGAAGAAATAGACAGAGTTAGAACCTACCTACACCTTAACACACAGTAAGAATTATATAATTATATATATTATATATTTATTTACACTTTGAGATTTCTACTAAACAGATTAATAATTATCATATGATAGGATGAAGTCATAAATTTCTTTTCTTTTTTTGTTTAGTTCTTCCCTCCCTTCTTTCTTCATTTGTATCAAAGTAATGGGAATGCCTTATAAATAGAAACTTCATAGTAAGTTTATTTTTCAAGTTTTTGGTGAGCCAAATTAGGAAAATTAATTTTGGAAAATTTGTTGTTGATATTGTTAAATTACAGATGAAAGAATATTTTTTATGTGAAGCCAATGTCTATTATTACCTAATCTCCTCAAGTTAAGTAATGATAATTACAAGTCATTTTTTTAAAATCAGAAGTCCATACAATAAAATTTAATCTTACTGAAGACCATTAAAACCATCAAAAATAGCAATTTTTTGGCACTGATACATGAGTAATAATTTAAAACAAGAAGTCAAAGTTGATAACAAAGGCACTACCCTTTTGGTGAGCAGTTTTAACTCTCCAGTATGAAAATCTTTTAGTAATCTACAACTGTTTTTAAACAGGAAGCTACTGATTGCTATTGTAGAAAAGCAGCTTCTAGGTGAACATTTATCAACAGTTCTTCAGAAAGGTAAACAAGAACAGATATGTTTAACAAAATAATATTAAGGAAAATATTATTTAATTTTAAATTTTAAATTGAAAAAATTTCAATTTTAAATTTTAAAATTTAATTATTGTGTTCTGTGTTATACATCTTATTTGAAAAGGATATATATGAAATGAAATATAATTTTTTCTCATTTGCAAAGTAGTGTGTGTCATGTAAGTATATTCAGCATTTTTTAAAGTTAAGAGTACTAAATGAGAGTTGTATATATAGCTCAAAATAGTAATGTGATGAAGGGTTTTCTTTGACATTTTAAAAATGTATTACATTATTAAATGTATTATGTTTTTCTGGTGTTTTTAAAACTTTAGATTATAGGTTCTTTTGAACCTATGTTTTGCTTTTCTTCTGGTATTCTCCCATTCTTCACATTGTTAACATAAGGCTAACATTTGTTCAACAAATATGTATTGAGTTTTTTCTTTTTGGTGCAAAACAAGTGTACTTGATACAGGGTGAATGCTTCATTAGAGAGCCTTATTAAGTGAGTGCATGTGAACTAAAACCTAAAGTTGAAAACAAGCACATCAATGAAAGAAGGAGAGTCTAGAGGCCCCTAGGTGGCTTAGTTAGTTAAGTGTCCTGGGTCTCTTGGTTTAGGCTCAGGTTGTGATTTCAGGGTCCTGAGATCCCTGCCTCCATCCCTTCCCACTCCCCACTTCACACTTCCTGGCTCAGCGGAGTGTGCTTGAAGAGTCTTTCCCTTTGCTCCTCCCCCACTTATACACACATGCTATTGGTCAAATAAATAAATCAATTTTTTTTTTTTTAAAGGAGAGTCTCTGTCTAGTGACCTCTGTCCAACAAAAAGATTTAGGCAAAATTAGGATAAAAAGGGAAGGGCTGGTGTTGCTGAAGTATAGTGAACAAGATTTTATTAGAGAATGATAAATGTTGGTTTTAAACTGCAGAGAGTACATGTAGATGATCACATTGGTCTCTTGAGCAGTTGGATTATATTGTAGATATGATTAAAATCTTTTTGAGCAGAAAGAGCATGTAGGAGAATATCCTAGTAACTTTGCAGAGAGCCCTGGCCTTATGGTTAAGAAAGGAGAATGTCTTCTTAATTCAGGTAATTTTATTGTTGGGCAAGGACTTGATTTCATCTGTTAATCCAAACTGTTCTATAATTTTAAATTTTACTCTTATCCATGGTACATATTTGGTTATTATGTTTACTTATTTAGATGAACTAAAATTTAACTATTTTTTTTACAAGAGAAATATAGAGTAGGGAAAACACAAATACTGAGTTTTTTCTGTGTTAGAAATACATTCATATCATCAAAAAAAGATTTATTAAAAATAAAAAAATATATTTATTACAAATAAATGACCTACTTGAACTGCTCACTAAGTCTCAGGGGCATCTTTATCCCACCACACTGGGCAGTGCCTGCACACACCTTTTTCACCCTCCTCCAAACTGCATGATCTGGAGCGTGCAGACTGGTCCAAGCTGTATGGCTTCAGCTGCAGCTTTTCGTGGCAGTATCAGAGGGGCTGCATACAAGCTGCTTGGTGCCTCACGCTGATCCTGATTCCTCAGTGACCCAGGGAGCAGTGATGTTGGGCAGCTTTGTGGCCTGGCATAAATGGATTTGGAAAATTTAGTTTGTAAGAGAAATTTGATTTGACTTCAGAATTACACTTAAAAGAATTAATTTGATTTATTATATAAGGGGACTTGGAAGACTTCTCCTGAAATTAAAAAATAGTTTTAGTAAAACAGATAAAAGTTTTAGCATTCATTTTCCTAAGCAACTTGAGCATAATCTAAGCATATTTATCAGTTCTGATGATTGTGAAACTCAGCCCTTTGTACACACTATGAAAATGTTATTTCATTCAACATCAAATTTTACACTTTACTGAAATCCCAATTATTTAAAACCTTAAGTTGTTCAGGTTTATTTTAAAGCATAAGGTAAAAAAAAAACTACATAAAGGATTGACTAGATTTTATAATGGATTTGTGAATGGAAAAATACCCAAGGTTATTAGCACTGAATAAATATCCCTTTTAATCTTTATACACAAATATACAACTATATGAGCTTGTATTAGCATTTTTCTGTTAATTGGCTTTTAATTGGTGCTTTTTCTTGTTTTGCACTAATGGTTTGTGTTCTGTAAATAAAATAAATTAAGTTTCCTAACACTATTAGCACTAGAAGCTGATACGATTGATAGTTTACCAGCCTCACACCATTTGCTCCTTAAATCTTAGATTGCCAAAATAGGAGGACTTATTTTTATTCTAAGAGTAGGCAAATGTTACATATTCTACTACATTTGCCTACTCTTAAAATAAAAATCCAGCAATCTTTAAAAGGCATTCAAACAGTTTTATAGAATTTGTGACTAATGTTTTTAACTCTCAGTTTGAAGAAATCACAGGAAAAAAACAGGTGGATTTCTAGTAAAAAAAAAAGGGGGGGGGTCTTTGTTTATAGGATGAGAAGAGAATAAAACCCGAGAAGTCTTGAGTATGTGTATACAATCAAAATAAACCAGGAACTTGATACCTTAAAAAAAAAAAAAAACTTCTTTAGCTTTATTTGGTTTTGTTTAAATTACAATTAATCAATTTACCAGATTACTGTTTAGTTTATGGAATAAATTGCTTATACACCATGTTCCCTTTGTAAAAGGAATGAACACTAACATTCTCTATGATCTAAGTTGAACATAGAGATTTGTAAAAGTAAATTGAGGCCCCAAATGTAGAACATTTAGATTTTTTTCCTATTTTTAAGGATTTCCTATTTTTAAGGATTTTAAGTCCTATTTCTAGATTCAAAAATTAATTCACTGCCAGGGTCCTACTTTGTTTTAAAAAAATTGTGATATAATTTTTATACCATAAAATTAATCTATTTAAACACATATAATATATTAATGAAATTGGGCAGCCATCACCCCATGCATCTTAGAACAATCAGTGACTTTTTAATGACTGACAATTTTCAGTTGACCATTAGTATTTATTTTGATAGAAAGGTCAGTGAAAATCCATAATCTAACATGTCATCATTATATCTTTTCTCATCTTATGTTTTTTTAATAAATTTAAATTTAAAATACAAAAAAAAATTATACTTCACAGAAACCATACTAAAATGCTAACCTGATAGTGTGGATTGATTAACAATAGGGGTTTATCAACAACACAGTGGGAAGTGAGAAGTGAACTAAAGTAAAATAGATTTTTTAGATCTTTGAAGTTGAGGAATGCTAATAAAATTCTAAAGCCTTATAAAATTGATCTTTACTAATATTATATATTAAGTATGGTACATATAGTTCCAAGAAACAGCGTTGGCAGAAAGTTTCTTTGGATAGTGAGGGTTTATTCAGTTAATGATGAATAGAAAAAGCAACAAGTTGATATTAATATATTCTGATGCTGAACAAATGACTCTTTAGAAACAAGTATATTCTTGTATATCCTTTGCATTCTGGGATTTTTATGTTTATTTATTCAGTGATTAAATTTGTTCATGCATTTGGATATATTGCATAACATCCTTTTTGGACTTGATCATCTCTAATTTTCTTATTTCTCTTCCCACATAGAAATCAATATCTGGTACTTAATCAGATTTTAATGTTTTTAATTACTAACTTTTTAATTAGAAATTAAAATTTCTCATTTTTCTGCACACTAATTGTACTACAAATTTGTTTACTATATTATTTTTAATATAATATATATTTTTGGGCAATAATTTGAAATATGCAATGGTTTACAATGACAGCAGTTATGAGGATGAAAAAACAATTGGTCCAGAGGCATAAATTATTTTTTCATTATCCATCTGATTATTACTTAATAAAAACTTATTGATATTACTTTCATTTGTAAAGTTTAGGACTGTACCATTTTTAATTGAGTAAATATCTTAATGTAATAATCTCAAAATAGTCATTTAATGTATGTCTTGAGGTGGATGTTTGTATTGCTAATTTGCCTTCATGTTTCTAATATTCAGGCTTAAGCTATCTTCTTGATGAAAACAGGATTGAGGATTTATCTCTCCTTTACCAGCTGTTTAGTAGGGTAGACTGTGGAGTTCAAGTTCTTCTTCAACATTGGATTGATTATATAAAGGTAATAATTTAAGGAAGATATAATTGAAAAATAATAAGATTATTTATGGCTTATTTTTCACTTTAATAATATATTGTACTTTTTACTCTAGAACTTTTTGTCTTCTTATTTAAGAAATGTTTATTAAATTGAAATTCATAAAATATCTGTATTTTAAACCTTCTTAAAACTTTTTTTCTCTGTTTATAAAGCCCCACCCTGCCCCAAATAATATTTGTTTTTTGAAGGGGAAAGATGGGGACATTATTTACTGGTGTAACATTTTATTTTGCTTTCCTACCTTACATTTCTTTTACCACCTCACATTTTTAGTTTTTTGTTTAATAACAAAATTATTGAAAGAGATTGTAAATACAAATTGTCTCAGGGAAGCAAAGAGGAGGGCAGCTTTCTTGTCCTAAGGATCAAAAGGAGTCCTTCACCAGCCCAATGTTCTCAGCAGTTCAGTGTTTTTCAATGAATAATTAATAAATTTTTGTAAGTGGTGAATAACACATGACATAAAACTTACTATTTTAACCATTTAAAGTATGCCGTTTCGTGGCATTTAGTACATACATACAAACAACATACATACAGACAGACAGACAGAAAGTAGCTTAGTAAATGCCAGAGGCTGGGATGGGAAGATAAAAGGAATGGTTTCTTAATGGGTGCTGGTTTCCACAACCATCACTGTTTAGCTCTAGAATATGTTTGTTATCTGCTAGAGAAATGCAGTACCCATTGGAAGTCTCTCTCCTTATCTTCTTCCCAGATACCTTGGCAAATACTCATCAACTTTCTGTCTATTCTGATTTGTCTGTTCTGGGTATTTCCTAAAATTGAATCATAATATATGTGGGCTTTGTTTCTGGATTCCTTTACTTAAGATGTTCATCATGTTGTGACACTCTTTCTTTATTTTTAATGGCTGATTAATATCCCATTGTATATCTGCACATTATGCTTATCAGTTTATAAGTGGACACACATTTGGGTTGTTTCCACCTTTTGGTTCCCACCTTTTTGGGGACAGGTATTGGTAATAGTTCTTTTAAAATTTTAACTTAAATTCCAGTTAATGTACAGTGTAATATTAGTTTCAGGTGTGCAATTTAGTAATTCAGCACTTCCATACAACACCCCATGCTCATCGCAACTACACTTCTTAATCCCCATCATCTATTCAACCCATCCTTCACCCACCATTCCTCTGGTTGCCACCTTGTTTGTTCTCTAGAATTGAGTTTTTCTCTAGGTTTACCTCTCTCTCATTTTTGCCTTTTGCTTATTTGTTTTGTTTCTTAAATTCTGTATATGAGTGAAATCATATATTATTTCCTTTTCTCTGACTTATTTTGTGCTAATTCCATCCATGTCCTTACAAATGGCAAGATTTCATTCTGTTTATGGCTGGGTAATATTCCATTTTATATATATATACTACATCGTCTTTATCCATTCAAACAGGGGACACGTGGGCTGTTTTCATAGTATGGCTGTTGTAAACAATGCTGCTATAAACATCAGGGTGCACGTATCACTTTGAATGAGTGTTTTTGTATTATTTGGGTAAATACCTAATAGTGCAATTGCTGGGTCGTAAGATAGCTCTATTTTAACATCTTGAGGAACCTCCATATTGTTTTCCAGAGTGGCTGCATCAGTTTGCATTCCCACCAACAGTGTAAAGAGGGTTCCACATCCTTATCAAAATCAATTGTTTCCTGACTAGTTAATTTTAGCTATTCTGACTGGTGTAAAGTAATCTCATGGTTTTGATCTCTATTTCCCTGTTGATGAGTGAGTTGAGTGTCTTTTCATGTGTCTGTTGGCCATCTGGGTGTCTTTGGGAAAACGTCTATTTGTGTTTTCTGCCCATTTTTAATTGGATTATTCATTTTTTTGGGTGGGGAGTTTCAAGTTCTTTATATATTGTGGATACTAACCCTTTATCAGACACATCATTTGCAAATACCTCCTCCCATTCTGTAGGTTGCTTTTTGGTTTTGTTGTTTCCTTCACTATGCAGAAGCTTTCTATTTTGATGAAGTCCCAGTAGTTTATTTTGGCTTTTCTTACCTTGCCTCAGGAGACATATCTAGTAGACAGTTGCTAAGGCTGATATCGAAGAAGTTACTGCCTGTATTCTCTTCCAGGATCTTAATGGTTTCATAGCTCACATAGGTCTTTCATCCATTTTGATTATATTTTTGTGTATGGTGTAGGGAAGTGGTCCAGTTGTATTCTTTTCCAGGTTGCTGTCCAGTTTTCCCAACACCCATTTGTTGAAGACACTAACTCAATATTTCCTTCTTTGTCGAAGGTTAATTCACCATGTAATTGTTGGTTCATTTCTAGGTTTTCTATTCTATTCCATTGATCTGTGTATCTTCATTACAGCTTTGTAATATAGTTTGAAGTCCAGAACTGTGGTGCCTCCAGCTTTACTTTTTCAAGCCTGCTTTGGCCTTTTGGGATCTTTTGTGATTCCATACAAATTTTAGGTTTGTCCCAGCTCTGTGGAAAATGCTGGTGGTATTTTGATAGGGATTGCATTAAATCTCTAGATTGCTTTGGGTAGTATAGATATCTTACCAATAATTGTTTTTCCAGTCAATGAGCATGGAATGTGTTTCCATTTCATTGTGTCCTCTTGTGTTTTATAGCTTTCAAAGTACAGATCTTTTGCCTCTTTGGTAAGGTTATTCCTAGGTATCTTAGTGTTTTGAGTGCAATTGTAAATGGCAGTGCTTCCTTAATTTCTCTTTATGTTGCTTCACTATTAATGTATAGAAATGCAACAGATTTCTGTATATTGATTTTATATCCAGCAACCTTACTGAATTTGTATATCATTTCTACCAGCTTTTTAGTGGAATCTTTCAGATTTTGTAGATAGAGTATTATGTCATTTGCAAAGAGTGAAAGTTTGACTTCTTCCTTGCCCATTTGGTTGCCTTTTATTCCTTTGTTTGTGTTATTGTTGTGGCTAGGACTTCCAGTACTCTGTTAAATAACAGTTGTGAGAGTGCACATCCCTGTCTTGTTGAAGAAAAGCTGTCAGTTTTCCCCCTTGAGGATATTAGCTGTGGGTTTTTCATAATTGGCCTTTATTATGTTGATGTGTGTTCCCTGTAAAATCCTACTTTGATTACTGGTTTTGTCATGAATAGGTGTAGTTTGTCAAATTCTTTTCCTGTGCCTAGTGAAGTGATCATATTGTTCTTATCCTTTTATTGATGTGGTATATCATGTTGATTGATTTGTCATACTTAACCACCCCTGCAGCTCAGGAATAAATCCCACTTGATCGTGGTGAATGATTATTTTAATGTGCTGTTGGATTCAGTTTTCTTTCTTGCCTTTGTCACCCTCTGTCTCTTCTTTGCCCTCAAAAATTTCCCTTTAATAAAATCTCTTTCAGGGCTGATTTAGTGGTCACGAACTCCTTTCATTTTTGTTTGGGAAACATTTTATCTCTCCTATTCTATTTTTTTTATTATTATGTCATGTTAATCACCATACATTACATCATTAGTTTTTGATGTAGTATTCCATGATTCATTGTTTGCATATAACACCCAGTGCTCCACGCAGAACGTGCCCTCCTTAATACCCATCACCAGGCTAACCCATCCCCCCACGACCCTCCCCTCTAGAACCCTCAGTTTGTTTTTCAGAGTCCATAGTCTCTCATGGTTCATCTCCCCCTCCGATTTCCCCCACTTCATACTTGCCCTGCTGCTATCTTCTTCTTCTTCTTCTTCTTCTCCTTCTTCTTCTCCTCCTCCTCCTCCTCCTCCTCCTCCTCCTCCTCCTCCTCCTCCTCCTTCTTCTTCTTCTTCTTCTTCTTCTTCTTCTTCTTCTTCTTCTTCTTCTTCTTCTTCTTCTTCTTCTTCTTCTTCTTCTTTTCTCCTCCCCCTCCTCCTCCCCCTCCCCCTCCGCCCTCTCCTCCCCCTCCCCCCTCCTCCTCCTCCTCCCCCTCCTCCCCCTCCTCCTTCTCCTCCTCCTCCCCCTCCTCCTCCCTCTCTCCCCACTTTCTTCTTCTTCTTTCTTCAACATATAATGTATTATTTGTTTCAGAGGTACAGGTCTGTGATTCAACAGTCTTATAAAATTCACAGCGCTCACCGCAGCACATACCCTCCCCAATGTCTATCACTCAGCCACCCCTTCCCTCCCACCCCCCACCACCCCGGCAACCCTCAGTTTGTTTCCTGAGATTAAGAATTCCTCATTTCAGTGAGGTCATATGATACATGTCTTTCTCTGATTGACTTATTTCGCTCAGCATAATAGCCTCCAGTTCCATCCACGTCATTGCAGATGGCAAGATCTCATTGCTTTTAATGACTGCATAATATTCCATTGTATATATATATTTCTTTATCCATTCATCTGTCGATGGACATCTTGGCTCTTTCCATAGTTTGACTATTGTGGACATTGCTGAAATAAACATTGGGGTGCACTTCAAGCCCTACATTTGTATCTTTGCAGTAAATACCCAGTAGTGCAATTGCTGGATCATATATATTAGCTCTATTTTCAACTTTTTGAGGAACCTCTATACTGTTTTCCAGAGTGGCTGCACCAGCTTGCATTCCCACCAACAGTGTAGAAGTGTTCCCCTTTCTCTGCATCCCCACCAACAACCGTCAATTCTTGACTTGTTAATTTTAGCCATTCTGACTGGTGTGAGGTGATATCTCATTGAGGTTTTGATTTGGATTTCCCTGATGCCAAGCGATGTTGAGCACTTTTTCATGTGTCTGTTGGCCATTTGGATGTCTTCTTTGGAAAAATGTCTGTTCATGTCTTCTGCCCATTTCTTGATTGGATCATTTGTTCTTTGGGTGTTGAGTTTAAGAAGTTCTTTATAGATTTTGGATACTAACCCTTTATCTGATATGTCATTTGCAAATATCTTCTCCCATTCTGTCAGTTGTCTTTTGGTTTTGTTGACTGTTTCTTTTGCTGTGCAAAAGCTTTTTATCTTGATGAAGTCCCAATAGTTCATTTTTGCCTTTGCTTCCCTTGCCTTTGACGATGTTTCTAGGAAGAAGTTGCTGCAGCTGAGGTCGAAGAGGTTGCTGCCTCTGTTCTCCTTTAGGATTTTGATGGACTCCTGTCTCACATTGAAGTCCTTCAACCATTTTGAGTCTATTTTTGTGTGTGGTATAAGGAAATGTTCTAGTTTCATTCTTCTGCATGTGGCGGTCCAATTTTCCCAACACCATTTCTTGAAGAGACTGTCTTTTTCCCTTAGACATTCTTTCCTGCTTTGTCAAAAATAAGTTGACCATAGAGTTGAGGGTCCATTTCTGGGCTCTCCATACTGTTCCCTTGATCTATGTGTCTGTTTTTTGCCAGTACCATACTGTCTTGATGATGACAGCTTTGTAATAGAGCTTGAGGTCCGGAATTATGAGGCCGCCAGCTTTGCTTTTCTTTTTCAACATTCCTTTGGCTATTCGGGGTCTTTTCTGGTTCCATACAAATTTTCGGATTATTTGTTCCATTTCTTTGAAAAAAGTGGATGGTATTTTGATGGGGATTGCATTGAATGTGTAGATTGCTCTAGGTAGCATGGACATCTTCACAATATTTGCTCTTCCAATCCATGAGCATGGAACGTTTTTCCATTTCTTTGCGCCTTCCTCAATTCTTTCCTGAGTATTTTATAGATTTCAGAGTAAAGATTCTTTGTCTCTTTGATTAGATTTATTCCTAGGTATCTTATGGTCTGACGTGTAATTGTAAATGGGATTGACTCTTAATTTCTCTGTCTTCTGTCTTGTTGTTGGTGTATAGAAATGACACTGGTTTCTGTGTATTGATTTTATATCCTGCCACTTTACTTAATCCGTGTATGAGTTCTAGCAGTTTTGGGGTGGAGTCTTTTGGGTTTTCCACACAAAGTATCATATCATCTGCAAACAATGAGAGTGTGACTTCTCCTTCTTTGCCTATTTGGATGTCTTTTATTTCTTTTAGTTGTCTGACTGCTGTGCCTAGGATTTCTAAAACTATGTTGAATAGCAGTAGTGATAGTGGACCACCCTGCCGCATTCCTGACCTTAGGGGGAAAGCTCTCAGTTTTTCCCCATTGAGACTGTTATTTGCTGTGAGTTTTTCATAGATGGCTTTTATGATATTGAGGTATGTACACTCTATCCCTATACTCTGAAGAGTTTTGATCAAGAAAGGCTGCTGTACTTTGTCAAATGCTTTTTCTGCATCTATTGAGAGGATCATATAGTTATTGTTCTTTCTTTTATTAATGGATTGTATCACATTATACGGATATTGACCTAACCTTGCAGCCCAGGGATAAATCCCACTTGGTCATGGTGAATAATCCTTTTAATGTAGTGTTGGATCCTACTGGCTAGTATTTTGGTGAGAATTTTTGCATCCATGTTCATCAAGGATATTGGTCTGTAATTCTCCTTTTGGATGGGGTCTTTGTCTGGTTTGGGGGTCAATGTAATGGTGGCCTCATAAAAGTTGTTTGGAAGTTTTCCTCCCATTTCTATTTTTTGGAAAAGTTTCAGAAGAGTAGGTATTAATTCTTTAAATGTTTGGTAGAATTTCCCTGGGGAGCCATGTGGCCCTGGGCTTTTGTTTGTTGGGAGATTTTTGATGACTGCTTCAATTTCCTTAGTGGTTATAGGTCTGTTCAGGTTTTCTATTTCTTCCTGGTTCAGTTTTGGTAGTTGATACATCTCTAGGAATGCACCCATTTCTTCCAGGTTATCTAATTTGCCTGTATATTGTTGCTCATAATATATTCTTATAATTGTTTGTATTTCTTTGGTGTTGGTTGTGATCTCTCCTCTTTCATTCATGATTTTATTTATTGGGTCATTTCTCTCTCTCTCTCTCTCTTTTTTTTTTTTTTTTTTTTTTTTTTTGGTAAGTCTGGCCAGTGGTTTATCTTACAAAGAACCAGCTCCTAGTTTCGTTGATCTGTTCTACTGTTGTTTTGGTTTCTATTTCATTGATTTCTGCTCGGATCTTTATTATTTCTCTTCTCCTGCTGGGTTTAGGCTTTATTTGCTGTTCTTTCTCCAGCTCCTGTAGGTGTAGGGTTAGGTTGTGCATTTTAGACCTTTCTTGTTACTTGAGAAAGGCTTTTATTTCTATATACTTTCCTCTTAGGACTGCCTTTGCTGCATCCCAAAGACTTTGAAGAGTTGTGTTTTCATTTTCATTGGTTTCCATGAATTTTTTTAATTCTTCTTTAATTTCCTGGTTGACCCATTCATTCTTTAATAGGATGCTCTTTAGCCTCCATGTATTTGAGTTCTTTCTGACTTTCCTCTTGTGATTGAGTTCTAGTTTCAAAGCACAGTGGCCTGAAAATATGCAGGGAATGATCCCAAACTTTTGGTACCAGTTGAGACCTGGTTTGTGGCCTAGGATGTGATCTATTCTGGAGAATGTTCCATGGGCCCTAGAGAAGAATGTGTATTCTGTTGTTTTGGGATGGAATGTTCTGAATATATCTGTGAAGTCCATCTGGTCCAGTGTGTCATTTAAAGTCTTTATTTCCTTGATCTTTTGTTTAGATGATCTGTCCATTTCCGTGAGGGGGTGTTAAAGTCCCCCACTATTATTGTATTGATGTCGATGTGTTTCTTTGTTTTTGTTAGTAATTGGCTTATATAATTGGCTGCTCTGATATTAGGGGCATAGATGTTTACAATTGTTAGATCTTCTTGTTGGATAGACCCTTTAAGTAGGATATAGTGTCCTTCCTCATCTCTTAGTACAGTCTTTGGTTTAAAATCTAATTTGTCTGATAGAAGGATTGCCACCCCAGCTTTCTTTTGGTGTCCATTAGCATGGTAAATCGTTTTCCACCCCCTCACTTTCAATCTGGGGTATCTTTGGGTCTAAAATGAGTCTCTTGCAGAGAGGATATCAATGGGTCTTGTTTTTTTATCCAATCTGATAGCCTGTGTCTTTGATTGGGGCATTTAGCCCATTTACATTCAGGGTAACTATTGAAAGATATGAATTTAGTGCCATTTTATTGCCTGTAAGTTGAATTTTACAGTATATGTCTGTGTACCTTTCTGGTCTATGTTGCTTTTAGGCTCTCTCTTTGCTTAGAGGACCCCTTTCAATATTTCTTGTAGGGCCAGTTTCATGTTTGCAAATTCCTTTAGTTTTTGTTTGTCCTGGAAGCTTTTTCTCTCTCCTTCAATTTTCAATGAAAACCTAGCTGTGTATAGTATTCTTGGCTGCATATATTTCTCATTTAGTGCTCTGAATGTATCATGCCAGTCCTTTCTGGCCTGCCAGGTCTCTGTGGATAGATCTGCTTCCAATCTAATGTTTCTACCATTATAGGTTATATATCTCTCCTCTCGAGCTGCTTCCAGGATTTTTTCTTTGTCTCTGAGACTCATAAGTTTTACTATTAGATGTCAGGTGTTGACCTATTTTTATTGATTTTGAGATGGGTTCTCAGTGCCCCCAGGATTTTGATGCCTGTTTCCTTCCCCAAATTAGGGAAGTTCTCTGCTATAATTTGCTGCAGTGTACCTTCTGCCCCTCTCTCTCCTTCTTTTCTTCTGGTTTCCCAATTATTCTAATGTTGTTTACTCTTATGATATCACTTATGTCTCAAATTCTGCCCTCGTGATCCAGTAGTTGTATATCTCTCTCTTTCTCACCTTCTTTATTTTTCACAATTTGTTCTTCTTTATCACTAATTCCCTGTTCTGCCTCATTTATCCTAGCAATTAAAGACTCCATTTGTTATTGCATCTCATTAATAGCCTTTTTGATTTCAACTTGGTTAGATTTTAGTTCTTATTTCTCCAGAAAAGGTTTCTCTAATAATTTCAATGCTTTTTTCAAGCCCAGCTAGTATCTTTAAAAATCAACATTCTGAACTGTAGTTCCGATGTCTTACTAATGTTCATATTGATTAGGTCCTTGGCATTCGGAACTGCCTCTTTTTCTTTTTGTTGAGGTGATTTTTTCCATCTTGTCATTTTGTCCAGAGGAGAATAGATGAATGAGAGCAAAATGCTAGTAAGGTAACAATATCCCCAGGAACTATACACTAAACAATTTAGAAAAGGCCTGAAACCAGGGGAAAAGAAAGAGAAAGAAAGAAAAAAGAAAACGAAAAATATAAAAACAAGCAAAAACAAAACAAAACAGAACTAAAATAGAATATGATCAAATATGATCAGTCTGGTGCATAGATCAGTGCCACACACTAGATTTTTGGCATATTTTGGTCTGTTAGAAGAAAGTGCCTCCCAAAATTTTAAAGAAAGAAAAACTTATATATGTACAAAAATAAGGGTTAATAGCATGAAGGGATGGAATATGACCCTAAGGATGAAAATTATAAAATATTTTATAGAAGGAATTGATAAGAAG
This sequence comes from Zalophus californianus, assembly GCF_009762305.2. Lineage (NCBI taxonomy): Eukaryota > Metazoa > Chordata > Mammalia > Carnivora > Otariidae > Zalophus > Zalophus californianus. The sequence continues at coordinate 2,825,655 of NC_045613.1, read as the reverse complement.
TTGTTTGAAAAAAGAAAGAAGAGGATTAAAAAAAAAGGCGGGGGAGAGAATGTGATCAGGCGAGATACTAGAACAAAGCCATACACTAGAGATTTAGGGTATATTTTATCTGTTAGAAGAAACTATCCCAAAATTATAGAGAGAACAACTTATATTTATACCAAAAATGAGGGTAACTACTATGAAGGGATGGAATATGACTCTAAAACTGAAAAATAAAAAAGATTTTTTAAAAAGGGATTGATAAGATGTTGGTTGGAAAAGGGAAAAAGAAAAATTTTTTATAAGATTTTTTTTAAGATTTTATTTATTTATTTGAGAGAGAGAGAGAATGAGAGAGAGAAAGCACGAGAGGGAAGAGGGTCAGAGGGAGAAGCAGACTCCCTGCTGAGCAGGAAGCCCGATGTGGGACTCGATCCCGGAATTCCAGGATCATGACCCGAGCCGAAGGCAGTCGCTTAACCAACTGAGCCACCCAGGTGCCCCAAGAAAAATTTTTTAAAAAGGCAGTTAAAAATAATTAACTTTGAAAGATTAAAGAATCATGGGAAAAAAAGCCGTGAATTCTGTGAGCAGTATTCCCCCTACCTGGAGTTCTGCCATTCTCATTAATTGGTAAACTTAGTCGTGGCTGGCTGTTCTTGCTGATCTTCGGGGGGAGGGGTCTGTTGCTGTGGTTCCCAAATATCTTTGCCAGAGGTGGAATTGCCCTGCCCTTGCCAGCTCCAGGGTAAATCATCTGCTTGGATTTGCTCTCAGGAGCTTTTGTCCCTGCAACTGTCCATGTAGCTTTGGAGGAGAAGAGTGAAAATGGCGACCTCCCAATCTCCGCCGCAGAGACGTCAAGAACTCGGGGGCCGCACTCCTCATTAAGCCCCCAGAGAAAAGTAGTCAGTCACTCCTGTCTCCCCAGTCTCTGGCCTCACTCTGTGCTCACCCAGCTTGTGACTGAGCATTTCTATCTCTGGCACCTGACCCCGTGTGGAGTCTCCAAACCCAGCAGATCCCTGCAGTGTGCTCCTGCACCCCTCCTTCCTGGGGAGAAGGGGAGTCTCCCCAGATCTGCCGCTTGTTTAGATCTCTGCTGGAGGAGCAGTGGCCCAACTGTGCCTTAGATAATTGTTTATGGCAACCCCGAGCTGAGAGCCCATTCCTCTGTTCCATCTCTGCAGCCAGCTTCCCCACTTCGATACCTGGGAGCTCTGCTGCACTCAGGTACCCCCAGTCTTTCTGTGACTCCGAGGGTCCTGAGACCACACTGTCCCAGTGAGGGTTCTCCCCCCCCCCCCCCAGCCACCTGAGCGACGTCCTTTATGGGAGCAGATTTCTAAAAGTTCTGATTTTGTGCTCCGCTGCTCTATCACTTGTCAGAAGCAACCGATGGAGGCCCCCTCCCCCACCATCTATCCTCCTAAATATCGCCTCCAATTCACTTCCCCACATGTCCTACCTTCTAGAAAGTGGTCACTTTTCTGTTCAGAGAGTTGTTGCTATTCTTTTCTTCAATCTCCTGTTGAGTTCATAGGTGTTCAGAATGGTTTGATCCCTGTCCAGCTGAATTCCTGGGATAAGATGAAAACCAGGTCTCCTACTCCAACATCTTGCTCCTTCCCCCATCTCTCCTATTCTAAATGACAGCTTTGATGGATAGCATATTCTTGGCTGCAGATTTTTCCCCTTCAGCAAGTTGACTATATCATGCCACTGTCTTCTGGCCTGCCAAGTTTCTGTGTACAGATCTGCTGCTAGCCTTATGGGTTTTTCCTTGAAAGTTAATGACTTTTGCTGCTTTAAAATTTTTTTCTCTGTCACTGTATTTTGCAAATTTAATTACTGTGTGTCTTGGTGTTGGCATGCTTTTGTTGATTTTGAGGTAGTGCTCTGTGCCTCCTGGATCTCAATGTCTGTTTTCTTCCCTAGACTAGGGATATTTTCAGCTATGATTTCCTCAAATGAATTTTTTTTACCCCCTTTTCTCTCTCTTCTTCTGGAACTCTATGATATGAATATAACTATGTTACTATACTTGATGAAGTCACTGAGTTCCATAAATCTATTTTTGTGTTCCATAATTATTTTTTCTTTTATTCACCTTCATTAATTTCCATAACTTTGTCTTCTAGGTTACTAGTTCAGTCCTCTGCTCCTTGTAGACTCTTTTCATTACATCAAGCCTGTTTCGAATCTCATCTTTTTGCACATTTCTTATTTGATTCTTTTTTTAATACTTTTTTCCCTCTATAATAAGGGTCTCCCTGAAATATTCTATTCTTTGCTGAATCCCTGTGAGTATCATTATAATTTTGCTTTTAATGGCGATCAGGCATGTCACTTATATCTGTTTCACTTAGATCTCTCTCTGTGGCTTTATCTTGTTCTTTCATGTGGGATAAATTATTCCATCTTCCCATTTTGTCTATGTCTCTACATTCTTCTCTGTGTTAGAAAAGGCATGTATGACTCTAGTTCCTAATAGTAGTGGCCTTATAAAGAAAAGGTCATGTATTGCCCAGGGCCTCATGCTTCAGAGGAGTGTCTCTGCTCTGTGCTGTGTGCGCTCTGCTACTGTGTTTTGACTGTTCTATTTCTCAGGCCATTTGTCTGCAGATCTTCTTCTTGCCTGCTGTGTGCAGTGTTTGTACCTTGGCCAGAGTGTAGCAAGTTTAACTAAGTGCGCTCTGGTCTGCTTGTGAAATGAGACCTGACACCACCTCTGTCAGAACTGAGGCCCTGCAGAGCTCTCTGTTTGGGAGACATGGTGTGGACAGGAGTTTGTGCTAGGCTTTTGTGCGGGGAGGGTGCACCATGCTGGGACTGAGGCAAGCTTGACTGAGAGGGGCAGTCCTTTCAGAGCTCAGGGGTGTACAACTTCATATAAGTAAGTTAGGCAGCCATTGTCGGCTCTGTGCTGCTCCCTACAGATGGCTCTCTGTTTATCCTGAGTGGTGAGGGAGGAAAATGGTGCCAGTCAGCTTCTTTGTTCCTGGAGAGATGTCTGTTCCTCTGAGGGACACACTCCAAGAAGAGCAAATAATCTGTGCACCCCACCTGTACTTCTGATCTTCTTTCCACACCATCCGTACCTAGGTTATTTGCTTGCTTCCTATTCAGGAGCAGGGCAGTGCTCTGAGGGCTCTATCCCAGCCTAGCTCACTAACCTTTAAAATCTAGCCTTGCCCTTTTGGTTGCAGTGTTTTGTGCAGCCCTTTTGTGTTCACCTGTAGTTTCCTCTCTCTCTCGCCTTTCTCAACAATCAGGGCTCCCTCCCCTCCACAGCACGTGTGTTTCCTTTCTCCATTAAACCCCATCTCTGCACTTCCCAACTTCCTTGCTTAGTGTGGCCTCTTCTTTCCCTTTCGTTGTGGAATTTGTTCTCTCAGTCTTCAGATTTATTTCTGGGGAATTTAGGATGATTTGAAAGTTGTCTAGTTGTATTTCTGTGATTATGGGAGTCTGGGGTACTCCTAGTCTGCTGCCATCTTTCTCCAAGATTGGAAATAGTTCTGATACAACCTTTCATATATGTCATTGTTTGAGCAATCTGTTCTTTTCAGTATATATCCAGAAATGAAATTGTTGTGCTGTATTCTAAGACGTGGAATTGCTGTATTATATTGTAGTTGAGGAATCATTATTTTCCACAGGGCTGTACCATATTTTTTGTCTTGGTACTATGTGCCCTTTTCTTCTATTTGTTGAAAAAGTTCAGGAAGGCTGGCATTCATTTTTCTTTAAATCTTTTTCAGGTTTGGCTGGTAAAAGACATCTGGATCTGTGCTTTCCTTTGCTTGCAGGTTTTTCTTAACTGATTAATTTCTTTGCTTGTTATAATTCCATCTAGATTGTTTACTTCTTTTTTCCAGTTTGGTATATTTTGGTCCTTATCCATCTAAATTATCTAATTTGATGTTGTAAAATTGGTTACTGTTTTGACCAACATCTCTCCATTTCCTCCAACCCCAAACTCTGGATATCATATTCTCTCTATTTCTATTTCGTACTTTTTGTTAGGTTTTATATATAGTTGATACCATAAAGTATTAACTTTTATATGTCTGGCTTATTTTCCTTAGTATGTTTTCCACACTCATCCTTTTTATTTTTTTTTCAAAAATGGCACAATTTTCTTTTTTTAAAGGTTGAATAATATCCAATTATCTCCCTATTTACAACATTTTCTTAATTAGAGGACACTTAAGTTGTTTTCATTTCTTGGCTACTATGAATAATGTTGCATTAACCATGGGTGCATGTCTGTTTTAGAGATAATGATTTCATTTCCTGTGATATATACTCAAAAGTGGGATTCTTGAATCACATGGTAAAGAAAGGATGTATCTTCAACTTCTTTGATCAATGTTTTAGAGTTTTCAATGTATACATCTTTTACATCCTAGTTTAAATTTATTCCAAAGTATTTTGTTGTTCTTTATGCTAGTATAAGTGGGATTGTTTTCCTAATTTTCTCTTCAGATAAGTCATTGTTAGGCTATAGAAATGCAACTGGTTGTTTTATGTTGAAGTTGTATCTTTTGATTTTTTTTATTATTCTCACTTGATTATTTTTTCAATTTTTATTTAAATTCTAGTTAGTTAACATATAGTGTAATATCGTTTCAGAAGTAGGATATATGATTCATCACTTACATGTAACACCCAAAGCTCATCATGACAAGTGCTCTCCTTAATACCCATCACCAGTTTAGCCCATCCTTCACCCATGTCCCTCCATCAACCCTCTATGTTCTCTATGGTTAAGAGTCTCTTATGGTTTGCTTCCCCCTATCTTTTTATCCCTTCCCATAGATTCTCTCTTTTATTTCTTAAATTCCACATATGAGTGAAAGCATGTGGTATTTCTTTCTGTCTGACTGTGTCACTTAACACAAAACACTCTAACTCCATCCAAGTTGTGGCAATGGCAAGATTTTGTTCCTTTTGATGGCTGAGTAATATTCCTGTGTGTGTGTGTGTGTGTGTGTGTGTGTGTGTGTGTGTGTGTGTGTGTGTAAATACCTAGTAGTGCAATTGCTGGTAGGGTAGTTCTGTTTTTAATCTTTGGAGAAACTTCCATACTGTTCTCCAGAGTGACTGCACCAGTGTGCGTTCCCACCAACAGTATAAGAGGGTTCCCCTTTCTTGACATACTCACTAATACCTGTTCTTTATTGTGTTCTTAATTTGAGCCATTCTGAAGATGTGAGGTCATATCTTATCGTGGTTTTGGTTTACATTTCCTTAATAATGAATGATGTCGAGCATCTTTTCATGTGTCTGGTAGTCATCTGGATCTTCTTTAGAAAAGCGTCTATTCATTTCTTCTGCTGGTTTCTCACTGGATTATTTTTTTGGGTGTTGACTTGTATAATTTTATATATTTTTGATAGTAGCCCTTTATCAGATATTTTGTTTGCAAATATCTTCTCTTATTCCATCTGTTGCCTTTTAGGATTTTTTTAAATTAAAGAAAAATTTTTTATTTGAATTCAATTAATTAACATATAATGTATTATTTGTTTCAGGGGTACAGGTCTGTGATTCATCAGTCTTACATAATACCCAGTGCTCATTATAACACATATCCTCCCCAGTGTCATCACCCAGTTACTCCAGCCCCCACCCGTTCTCCTCAGCAACCCTCAGTTTGTTTCCTAAGATTAAGAGTCTCTTATGGTTTGTCCCCCTCTCTGTTTTGTCCTGTTTCATTTTTTCCTCTCTTCCTGTATGATTCTCTGCCTTGGTTCTTAAAGTCCATATATCACTGAGATCATATAATTGTCTATCTCTGATTGACTTATTTCAGTTAGCATAATACACTCTAAATTCCATCCACATCTTTGCAAATGGCAAGATTTCATTTTTTGATAGCTGCATAATATTCCATTGTGTGTCTGTATGTATACACCATGTTTTCTTTATCTATTCATCTGTCGATGGACATCTGGGCCCTTTCCATAGTTTGGCTATTGTGGTCATTGCCACTATGAACATTGGGATGCAGGTGCCCCTTCGGATCACTACATTTGTATCTTTGGGGTAAATATCCAATAGGGCAATTGCTGGGTCATAGAGTAGCCCTATTTTCAACTTTTTGAGGAACCTCCATACTGTTTTCCCCATGGCTGTACCAGCTTGCATTCCCACCAACAGTGTAGGAGGATTTCCTTTTCTCTACATCCTCGCCAACATCTGTCATTTCCTGACCTATTAATTTTAACCATTCTGACTGGTGTGAGGTGGTATCTCATTGTGGTTTTGATTTGTATTTCCCTGATGCCGAGTGACGTTGAACATTTTTCCATGTGTGTGTTGGCCATTTGGATGTCTTTTATTTTTTAATAATTTTTTATTGTTATGTTAATCACCATACATCATATCATTAGTTTTTGATGTAGTGTTCCATGATTCATTGTTTGTGCATAACACCCAGTGCTCCACGCAGAATGTGCCCTCTTTAATACCCATCACCAGTCTAACCCATCCCCCCACCCCCCCTCCCTCTAGAACCCTCAGTTTTTTTTTCAGAGTCCATCGTCTCTAATGGTTCGTCTCCCCCTCCGACTTACTCCCCTTCATTCTTCCCCTCCTGTTATCTTCTTCTTCTTCTTTTTTTCTTAACATATATTGCATTATTTGTTTCAGAAGTACAGATCCGTGATTCATCAGTCTTGTACAATTCACAGTGCTCACCATAGCACGTACCCTCCCCAATGTCTATCACCCAGCCACCCCAATCCCTCCCACCCCCCACCACTCCAGCAACCCTCAATTTGTTTCCTGAGATTAAGAATTCCTCACATCAATGAGGTCATATGATACATGTCTTTCTCTGATGTCTTCTTTGCAGAAATGTGTGTTCATTACTTCTGCCCTTTTCTTGATTGGATAATTTGTTCTTTGGGTGTTGAATTTGATAAGTTCTTCATAGATTTTGGATACTAGCCTACTGTTTGATACGTCATTTGCAAATATCTTCTCTCATTCTATCAGTTGTCTCTGTTTTGTTGACTGTTTCCTTCACTGTGCAAAAGCTTTTTATCTTGATAAACTCCAAATAGTTCATTTTTGCCTTCGTTGCCTTTGCCTTTGGAAATGTGTCTAACAGGAAATTGCTGTGGCCAAGGTGGAAGAGGTTGTTGCTTGGGCTCTCCTCAAAGATTTTGATGGACTCCTGTCTCACATTGAAGTCTTTCATCCATTTTAAATCTATTTTTGTGTATGGTGTAAGGAAATGGTCCAGTTTCATTCTTCTGCATGTGTCTGTCCAATTTTTCCAACACAGTTTGTTGAAGAGACTATCTTTTTTGCATTGGATATTCTTTCCTGCTTTGTCAAAGATTAGTCGACCATAGAGTGGAGGGTATATTTCTGTGGTCTCTGTTCTGTTCCATTGATCTATCTGTTTTTGTGAATGTACCTTCCTGTCTTGATGATTGCAGCTTTGTAATAGAGCTTGAAGTCTAGAATTGTGATGCCACATGCTTTTTTTTCTTTCAAAATTCCTCTGGATATTCAGTCTTTTCTGGTTCCATACAAATTTTAGAATTATTTGTTCCAGCTCTGTGAAGAAAAATTGATGGCATTTTAATAGGGATTGCTTTGAATGTATAGGTAGCATAGACATTTTAAGAATATTTTTTTTTCCAATCCACGAGCATAGAATATTTTTCCATTTCTTTGTGTCTTCCTCAATTTCTTTCACGAGTATTCTATAGTTTTCTATGTACAGATCCTTTGCCTCTCTGGTTAGGTTTATTCCTAGCTACCTTATGGTGTTTTGTGCCATTGTAAATGGGATCAAGTCCTTATTTTCTCTTCTGCTGTCTCACTGCTAGTTTATAGAAATGCAACTGATTTCTGTGCATTGATTTTATATTCTGCCACTTTGCTGAATTCCTGTATGAGTTCTAGCAATTTTGGGGGGAATCTTTTGGGTTCTCCTCATAGAGTATCATGTCATCTGTGAAGAGAGAATCTGTGTTTTCTTTGCCAATATGAAAGCTTTCTATTTTTTGTTCTCTGAAGGCTGAGACTAGGACTCCTAGTAGTATGTTGGACAGTGGTGATGAGAGTGGACATCTCTGTCATGTTCCTCACCTTAGGGAAAAAGCTCTCAGTTTTTTCCCATTGAGAATGATATTCGTGGTGGGCTTTTATGATATTGAGGTGTGTACCCTCTATCCCTACACTGTGAAAAGTTTTAATAAAGAAAGAATGCTGTACTTTGTCAGATGTTATTTCTGCATCTGTTGAGAGGATCATATAATTCTTATCCTTTCATTAATCTGGTGTATCACATTGATTGATTTGTGAATTTTGAACCACCCTTGCATCCCAGGAATAAATCCCACCTGGTTGTGGTGAATAATCCTCTTAATGTACTGTTGGAGCTTATTGATTCATATCTTGGTGAGAATTTTGGCACCCATGGTTAGTAATCTTCCCAGTTGGTGGGGTCTATGTCTGGTTTGGGATCAAAGTAATGCTGGCCTATTGGAGTTTAGAAGTTTTACCTCCATTTCTATTTTTTGAAACAGCTTCAGAAGAATAGATATTAATTCTTTTTTAATTGTTTGGTAGAATTCTCCTGAGAAGCCATCTGGTTCTGCATTCTTGTTTGTTTGGGAGATTTGTGATTCCGGCTTCAGTTTCCTTCTTTGTTATGGGTCTGTTCAGGTTTTCTATTTCTTCCTGATTAGGTTTTAGTAGTTTCTGTGTTTCTAGGGATGCATCCATTTCTTCCAGATTGCCCAATTTGTTGGCATAATATTCTCTTATAATTGTATTTCTTTGGTGTTGATTGTGATCTCTCCTTTTTCATTTCTGATTTTATTACTTTAGGTTCTTTCTCTTTTCTTTTTGGTAGGTCTGGCCTAGGGGGTTATCAATCTTATGAATTTGTTCAAAGTAACAGCTCCTAGTTATGTTGATCTGTTCTACTATTCCTTTCATTTCCATATCATTAATTTCTGCTCTAATTTTTATTATTTTTCTTCTCCTGCTAGATTTAGCTTTATTTGCTGTTCATTCTCCAGCTCCTTTAGGTTTAAGTTTAGCTTGTGTATTAAGACATTTCTTTTTTTTTTTGAGAAAGGCTTGTATTGCTATAAATTCCTTCTTAGGACTGCTTTTGCTGCATCCCACGTGTTTAATAAGTTGTGTTTTCATTTTCATTTGTTTCCGTGAATTTTTAAAATTCTTCATTAATTTCCTGTTTGACCCATTTATTCTGTAGAATTCTGAAGAATGCTCTTTAGCCTTGATGTATTTGAGTTCTTGCCAAATTTCCTGTTGTGATTGAGTTCAAGTTTCTAGGCATTGTAGTATGAAAATGTGGAAGAAAGGATCCCATTCTTTGGTACCGATTAAGATCTGACTTGTGACCTATATATGATCTATACTGGAGAATGTTCACCTGCACTCAAGAAGAATGTGTATTCTGTTGGTTTAGGATGGACTGTTCTGTATATATCTGTGAAGTCCATCTGGCCCAGGATGTCATTCAAAGTCCTTGTTTCCTTGTTGATATTCTGCTTAGATTATCTGTCCATTTCAGTGAGTAGGGTGTTGAAGTCCCCTACTATTATTGTATTATTACCAATTTGTTTCTTTAATTCATTATGAATTTGTTTATATAATTGACTGTTCCCATGTTAGGGACATAAATATTTACAATTGTTAGATCTTCATGTTGGATACAACTGTTCATTACGATATAGTGTTTTTCCTCATTTCATTTTACAGTCTTTGGTTTAAAATCTAATTTGTCTGACATAAGTATTGCAGTCCAGTTTTCCTTTGATGTCAGTTAGCATGATAAATGATTCTCCAGGCCCTCACTTTCACTCCGGAGGTTTGTTTGGATTTAAAATGAGTCTCCTGCAGACAGCCTATTGATTTGCTTATTATCCTATCTGATTTGATTTGCACATTTAGCCCATTTACATTTAGATTAACTATTGAAGGATATGAATTTAGTACCTTTGTAATTACTTTTTTTTTTTACATATGAGAAATACATTTTGTTCATCTGACCAAATACATATTTGTTATAAATCACAATATCATGGTAACTTAAAGAACAGCAACAAAGGACTTTATCGGTAGGATATTGGGAAGCTTGCAGGTGTGATGGGAGGCTGGAGAGAAGGCTAGGAAAGTGGAAGGAACGAGAGCAGAAACAATTTGAGCTTAGAGTGCTGCTGTTTGCATGGATAGATGAACTGCAGTCAGGTACATTCTGTCTTTGCATTGCTCTGCTTCACTTTGAAAGTGCTTGGATTTAGAGCCCAGTTGTTTCCATTTAGGTCATGTGCTGGTCTCCTGGATTTGGAACAAAGGTAAGCAGAAGGAATCACCAGGAACACTTTCAACTTCCATAATGGAAAGGCAAGCTTCGCTGATCACCTCTGCAACTTCAAATAGCATGATTAACCTATTCCATTTGTTGATCCACTGGCAATGAACAAAATCCCTTGGCTTCTCATTTGGTACCCTTCCTCTTATATCTCCCTTACCCTCTTCCTCCAGCTTATATCAACTTGTTCCTTTACTTTTTCCACTGTCAAGGTTGATAAGGTGTTTGGTAACCATGTTTAAGTTTTCCATGCTTTTTCTATAGATTGATTGTTTGATTTCTAATTTTTACAATAAACTAACATTTATTAATTACTTTTTATTTATTATTTTGTTTACATACCAGTCCAGATGATGTCTCTCTAGTTATCTTGGTTGTCTAAAGCTCATTTTCTGGTAGATTCCTCAGGAAGGATTCATGGGAGTAATATCCCCTGATTTCTTACATGTTGTAACAACCTGTGGCCCTTCATACTTAAAAGTCAGTTTGGGTGATATTGAGTTCTTGGCTCCTACTTTTCTTTCCTAGATATCTTAAATATATTATTCCATTTTTCTTCTGGCAGAAAGTCATGATAATCTAATTTTCTTTCATTTATAAATAAAATGCTCTGTTCTTCTAGATGTCCAAATGATTTTTCTTTTTCTCTAAAGTCCATTAGTTTTATTAGAATGTGCCTTGCTGTTGTTGGTTTGGGGTCAGTATTCTAAGATATGCAGTGCGCCCTTTCAACAGGTAGTTTCAAAAAAATGTTTTTATTCAAGGAAGATTTTTTCAATTGTGGTTTTCAGTATTCAGTTCTTTTTACCTCTTGAGGAGCTCTCATTATTTCTATGTTCAGTATCCTTTGTCTATAATCAATATATTTTCTCTCAAACCCATTTTACCTCCATTTCTTTCTGTTATTAAAAAGCATCGTTTTATCTTTTATTTTAAAGGGCACTCCTTTATTCCTCCTAGTGACCCTTTTACAAATGATTCTTTTTTATTTATAATTCTTTCTTGAGTTCTGTCACCTCCTTCTGAGTGTTTTCAATTCTGATAAATGTTTCATTTACTGTATCGTTTTCTTAATACATTGTAGTGCATTTGAAATCATAAGATTTGATGGTTATTTGTTTTGTGGGTGGGTCTTTCTGGCATGCTTTCATTGTCTGTGGAATGTTATGCCTCTTATTTTCTTTTTTCTTATAATGACTTTGTATGAGATTTGGCCTTAATAAACTTTGGTTGTCCTTTTTTTTCTTTAATTTTTTTATTGTTATGTTAATCACCATACATTACACCATTAGTTTTTGATGTAGTGTTCCATGATTCATTGTTTGGGCATAACACACAGTGCTCCACGCAGAATGTGCCCTCTTTAATACCCATCACCAGGCTAACCCATCCCCCCAGCCCCTCCCCTCTAGAACCCTCAGTTTGTTATTCAGAGTCCATTGTTTCTCCCTTTGTAATTACTATTAAAATCACTGTTTCTGTATGTTTTCTTTGTTTCTTTCTGGTCTGTTTTAGTCTGTGGTCTCTCTTTGCTTAAAGGATTCCCTTTAATATTTCTTGGCGGACTGGGTTAGTGATCACAAATTCTTTTTGTTTCTGTTTGTTCTGGGAGCTATTAGTATTTTAGTTTCTTTTTGTTTCTTTTGTCCTTCTATTTTGAGTGACAGCCTAGCTGCATAAAGTATGCTTGCTTGCATATTTTTCTCATTTTACACCCTGAATATAGCATACTAGTCATTTCTGGCCTGCCAGATCTCTCTGGATAGGTTGGCTGCCAGTCTAATGTTTTACCCTTATAGGTTAAGGACCTCTTGTCCTGATTTACAGGATTTTCTCTTTGTCTCTGAAATTTGCAAGCTTCATTATTATATGTCGAGGTGTTGACATATTTTTATTGATTTTGACGGTGGTTCTCTATATGTCCTGACTTGAATAACTGTTTCCTTCCCCAGATTAGGGAAGTTATCCACAATAATTTGCACCCAAATAACTTTTGTCCTATTCTCTATATAATCTTCTCCTGGGATCCCAATTTTTCTTTCTTTTTTTTTATTATGTTAGTCACTGTACAGTACATCATTAGTTTTTGATGTAGTGTTCAGTGATTCATCATTTGCATATAATACCTAGTGCTCATTACAATATGTGCCCTCTCTAATACCCATCACCAGCAACCCCATCATCCCACCTTTGAAACACTCAGATTGCTTCCCAGAGTCTGGAGTCTCTCATGGCTCTTATCCCCCTCTGATTCCGCCCCCCCTTCAGTTTTCACTTCCTTCCCCTAATGTCCACTCTGTTATTCCTTATGTTCCACATATGAGTGAAACTATATAAAATTGTGTTTCACTGCTTGACTGGTTTCACTTAGCATAATCCCCTCCAGATCCATCTATGTCAATGCAATGGTATGTATTCATCCTTTCTGATGACTGAGTAATATTCACTTGTATATATGAACCACATCTTCTTTATCCATTCATCTGTTGAAGGGTGTCTCAGCTCCTTCCACATTTTCGATATTGTGAACATTGCTGCTATGAACATGGGAGTGCATGTGCCCCTTTTCTTCACTACATCTATATCTTTGGTGTAAATACCTAGTAGTGCAGTTCCTGGGTCATAGGGTAGCTCTATTTTTAACTTATTGAAGAACCTCCGTAATGTTTTCCAGAGTGGCTGGAAAACAGCTTCCATTCCCACCAACTTCCATTCCCACCAAAAGTATAAGAGGGTTCCCCTTTTTGCTGTACTTTGTCGAATGCTTTTTCTGCATCTATTGAGAGGATCATAGGATTCTTGTTCTTTCTTTTGTTAATGTATTGTATCACATTGATTGGTTTGCGGATGTTGAACCAAACTTGCAGCCTATGTATAAATCCCACTTAGTCCTGGTGAATAATCCTTTTAATGTACTGTTGGATCCTATTGGTTAGTATTTTGGTGAGAATTTTTGCATCCATGTTCATCAAGGATATTGGTCTGTAAGTCTCCTTTTTGATGGGGTCTTTGTCTGGTTTTGGGATCAAGGTAATGGTGGCCTCATAAAATAAGTTTGGAAGTTTTCCTTCCATTTCTATTTTTTGGAAGAGTTTCAGGAGAATAGGTATTAATTCTTCTTTAAATGTCTGATAGAATTCCCCTGGGAAGCCATCTGGCCCTGGGCTTTTGTTTGTTGGGAGTTTTTTGATGACTGCTTCAATTTCTTTAGTGGTTATAGGTCTGTTCAGGTTTTCTATTTCTTCCTGGTTCAATTTTGGTAGTTGATACATCTCTAGGAATGCACCCATTTCTTCCAGGTTATCTAATTTGCTGGCATAGAGTTGCTCATAATATATTCTTATAATTGTTTGTATTTCTTTGGTGTTGGTTGGGATCTCTCCTCTTTCACTCATGATTTTGTTGATTTGGGTCATTTCTCTTTTCTTTTTGATAAGTCTGGTGAGGGGTTTATCAATCTTGTTAATTCTTTCAAAGAACCAGCTCCTAGTTTCGTGGATCTGTTCTACTGTTCTTTTGGTTTCTATTTCTTTGATTTCTGCTCGAATCTTTATTATTTCTCTTCTCCTGCTGGGTTTAGGCTTTATTTGCTGTTTTTTCTCCAGCTCCTTTAGGTGTAGGGTTAGGTTGTGTATTTGCGACCTTTCTAGTTTCTTGAGAAAGGCTTGCATTGCTATATACTTTCCTTTCAGGACTGCCTTTGCTGTATCCCCAAAATTTTGAACAGTTGTGTTTTCATTTTCATTGGTTTCCATGAATTTTTTTAACTCTTCTTCAATTTCCAGGTAGACTCATTCATTCTTTATTAGGATTCTCTTTAGCCTCCATGTATTTGGGTTCTTTCCGACTTTCCTTTTGTGATTGAGTTCTAGTTTCAAAGCATTGTGGTCTGAAAATATGAAGGGAATGATCCCAATCTTTTGGTACCGGTTGAGACCTGATTTGTGACCTAGGATGTGGTCAATTCTGGAGAATGTTTCATGGGCAGTAGAGAAGAATGTGTATTCTGTTGCTTTGGGATGGAATATTCTGAATATGTTTGTGAAGTCCATTTGGTCCAGTGTGTCCTTTAAAGTCTTTATTTCCTTGTTGATCTTTTGCTTAGATGATCCGCCCATTTTAGTAAGGGAGGTATTAAAGTCCCCCACTATTATTGTATTGTTGTCAATGTGTTTCTTTGCCTTTGTTATTAATTGCCTTATATAATTCGCTGCTCCCATATTAGGGGCATAGATGTTTACAATTGTTAGATCTTCTTGTTGGATAGACCCTTTAAGTAGGATATAGTGTTCTTCTTCATCTCCTAGTACAGTCTTTGTTTTAAAATCTAATTTGTCTGATAGAAGGATTGCCACCCCAGCTTTCTTTTGGTGTCCATTAGCATGATAAATGGTTTTCCACCCCCTCACTTTCAATGTGGGGGTGTCTTTGGGTCTAAAATGAGTCTCTTGCAGACAGCATATTGATGGGTTTTGTTTTTTAATCCAATGTGATAATCTGTGTCTTTTGATTGGGGCATTCAGCCCATTTACATTCAGGGTAACTATTGAAAGGTATGAATTTAGTGCCATTGTATTGCCTGTAAGGTGACTGTTACACTATACTGTCTGTTCCTTTCTGGTCTATGCTGCTTTTAGGCTCTCTCTTTGCTTAGAGGACCCCTTTCAATATTTCTTGGAGGGCTGGTTTTGTGTTTGCAAATTCCTTTAGTTTTTGTTTGTCCTGGAAGCTTTTTATCGCTCCTTCAATTTTCAATGAGAGCCTAGCTGGATATAGTGTTCTTGGCTGCATATTTTTCTCGTTTAGTGCTCTGAAGATATCTTGCCAGTCCTTTCTGGCCTGCCACGTCTCTGTGGATAGGTCTCTTGCCAATCTAATATTTCCCACCATTGTAGGTTACATATCTCTTCTCCCGTACTGCTTTCAGGATTTTCTCTTTGTCTCTGAGACTCGTAAGTTTTACTATTAGATGTCAGTGTGTTGACCTATTTTTATTGATTTTGAGAGGGGTTCTCTGTGCCTCCTGGATTTTGATGCCTGTTTCCTTCCTCACATTAGGGAAGTTCTCTGCTATTATTTGCTCCAATGTACCTTCTGCCCCTCTCTCTCTTTCTTCTTCTTCTGGGATCCCAATTATTCTAATGTTGTTTCGTCTTATCATATCGCTCATCTCTCAGATTCTGCCCTCGTGATCCAGTAGTTGTTTCTCTCTCTTTTTCTCAGCCTCTTTATTTTCCATCATTTGGTCTTCTATATCGCTGATTCTCTCTTCTGCCTCATTTATCCTAGCAGTTAGTGCCCCCATTTTTTATTGCACCTCATTAATACCCTTTTTGATTTCGACTTGGTTAGATTTTAGTTCTTTTATTTCCCAGAAAGGATTTCTCTTATCATGTCATCCGTGAAAAGAGAGAGTTTGACTTCTTTGCCAACTTGAATAACTTTTATTTATTTATTTATTTATTTATTTATTTATTTATTTATTTATTTATTTATTTATTTATTTATTTATTTATTTATTTATTTATATGTCTTATTGCTGTTCCTAGGACTTCTAGTACTATGTGAACAATTTTGGCAATAGTGGGCATGCTTGTTGTGTTCCTGCTCTTAAGGGAAATGCTTTCAGGTTTTGCCCAAGAGGATGATATTTGCTGTGGGGTTTTCCTACATGGAAATTATGAACTTGAGGAATGTTCCTTCTATTCGTATACTCTGAAGAGTTTTAATTTGGAAAGGATGCTGTATTTTATTAAATGCTTTTTCTGCATCAATGGAGAGAACCATATGGTTCTCTCTTCTCTTACTACTGTGTTCTATCAATTGAGTGATTTGTGAATGCTGAACTACCCTCGCATCCCAGGGATAAATCCCACTTAGTCGTGGTGGATGAGATGGATAAAATGAGCACTATATCATTCTTAAAGGGTCTATCCAATGAGATCTAACAATTGTAATTGTGGGAGAATTTATCCCATTCACATTGAGAGTGATTATTGAAACATAGGAATTAATTGTCATCAAGTTGCCAGTGAAGACCTTGTTTTTATAGATTGTCCCTGTAAATTTCTGTTGTATATCACTCTTGGGGTATTTATTCTTTTACAGAACCCGCTTAATATTTCTTGCAGGGCTGGCTTAGTGGTCACATATTCTTTCAGTTGCTGCCGGTCTTCGAGCTGTGCATCTCTCTATCCATTCTAAATAATGTATGTTCAATCCTACTAGCTAGGATTTTGTTGAGGATTTTGGAATCCATATTCATCAGGGATATCAGTCTGAAATTCTCCTTTTTGACTGGGACTTTGCCTGGTTTGGGGATTAAGGCAGTGCTGGCCTCAGAGAATGTGTCCAGAGCTTTCCTTCTTTCTATTTTTGAAACAGCTTCAGGAGAAAAGGCATTATTTCTTCTTTGAATGTTTGGTAGAATTCCCTAGGGACTCAATCAGGCCCTGGACTCTTGTTTTTGGGCGTTTTGGAGAGTTTATATGTTTCCAGGAAGGCATTCATTTCATCCAGGTTGCTCAGCTCTTTGGCATATAGTTGTTGATAATAATTTCTAATAGTTGTTTCTCTTTCCTTGGTGTTAGTCGTGATCTCTCCCCTTTCATTCATAATTTTATTAATTTGGGTCCTTTCTCGTTTCTTTTGGATAAGTCTAGCCAGTGGTTTTTTGATCTTATTAATTCTTTCAAAGAATCAGTTTCTAGTTTCGTTGATCTGATCTACATCTTGTCTGGTTTCAAATTCATTTATCTCTGTTGTAATCTTAATTTTATTTCCTTTGTTATTCATGGTTTAGGCATTGTTTGTGCTTTTTATCCCGTTCTTTAAGGTGTAGAATTAGATGGTGTATTCAGCATTTTTTATTTTTCAGTGAGACTGGGATGGCTATATATTTCCCCCCTTAGAACCGCCTTTACAGTATCTCATAGGTTTTGGACTGATGTGTTTTCATTCTCATTGGTTTCCATGAATTGTTTAAGTTCTTCTTTGATTTCCTGGTTGACCCAAACATTTTTGAGCAGAGTGGTCTTTAGCTTCCAGGTGTTTGAATTTCTTCCAAATTTTTTCTTGTGATTGGGTTCCAGTTTCAAAGCATTCCAGTCTCAGAATATGCAGGGAATAATCTCAGTCTTTTGGTATCGGTTGAGACCTGATTTGTGAACCAGTATGTGATCTATTCTGGAGAAAGTTCCATGTGCATTCGAGAAGAATGAGTATTCTGTTGTTTTGTATATGTTCTCTCAATATCTATGAGGTCCATCTGGTCCAGTGTGTCATTCAAAGCTCTTGTTTCTTTGTTGATTTCTGCTTAGATGATCTTACTGTTGCTGAGAGTGGAGTATTGAGGTCTCCTTCAATTAACATATTGTTATCAATATGACTCCTTATTTTGGTTAACAGTTGGCTTATGTAGATGGCTGCTCCCATGTTGGGGTTGTAGATAATTATAATTGTTAGATCTTGTGGGATAGACCCTTTAAGAATGATATAGTGTCCTTCTGTGTCTTTAACTACAGTCTTTAGTTTAAAATCTGAATACTCTGATATAAGAATTGCTACCCCATATTTCTTTTGAGGTCTGCTGGCATGGAAGATATATCTCCATCGATTCACTTTCGTCTGGATGTATCCTTAGGTTCAAAATGAGTCTCTTATAGACAGCATATGGATGGGTCCTTTCTATCCAATCTGCAACCCTGTGCCATTTTTTGGATGCATTTATGCCATTCACATTGAGAGTGATTATTGAAAGATAGGAATTAATTGTCATCAAGTTGACTGTGAAGACCTTGTTTTTATAGATTGTCCCTGTAAATTTCTGTTGTATATCACTCTTGGGGTCTTTCTTCTTTTATAGAACCCCCCTTAATATTTCTTGCAGGGCCGGCTTAGTGTTCACATATTCTTTCAGTTTCTGCCGGTCTTGGGAGCTCTGTATCTCTCCATCCATTCTAAATGACAGCTTGCTAGATAAAATATTCTTGGCTCCATGTTCTTCTCGTTTAGTATCCTGAATATGTCTTGCCAGGCCTCTCTGTGAATAGGTCTGATGTTATTCTGATGTTCCTCCCTCTGTATGTAAGGAATCTTTTCCCCGATTGCCTTAGGATGGTTTCCTTGGTTCTAAGATTTGCGAGTTTTACTATTACATGCTGGGGTGTTGGTCCGTTTTCCTTGATCTTGGGACGGGTCTTTTCTGCCTCTAGGACATGAGTGTTTATTTCATTCGCAAGATTAGGGAAGTTTTCAGCTACTACTTGCTCAAATATATCTTCCAGTCCTCTCTCTCTCCACCCCCTCTGGGATTCCAATAATTCTGACACTGGAATGTTTCATGTTGTCAGTTATTTCTCTGATTCTATTTTTCTGATTCTGTCCATGAAAATTGTTTTTCACTGGCCTCCTCTTTTCCCTTTTTATCTATTAATTTATCTATTAATATCTATTTATTTGTTTTCTAGGTCTTCTAGGTCACTAATTCGTTCTTCTCTCTCGCTTACTGCCTAGCTGTTAGATTATCTAGATTAGACTGGATCTCATTGATAGCATTTTTAATTTCTGCCAATTCAACTTTCATTTCTGCCCTTAGAGACTCTATGTTGTTATTAATTGATTTCTCCATTCTAGCTATTGTCTTCACAGTTGCGGGCCTAAATTCCATCTCTGACATCTTGGTTATATCTGCATCCATTTGTAAATCTGTGGCATAAGTCACAGTCTCTGAGTCTTTCCTATTTTAGGGGTTCCTCCTCCTAGTCATTCTGTTGGGTGGTTGAGGGAATGTACAGAGTCCAAGTTATTGACCACAACACAAGCAAGATGCTCCTGTTTTATAGGGACCTAGGGTTGGTGGCCTCTTGTTCTCCCAGCCTGTCTTTTGGGGTGGGGCCTGCTGCGCTGTACTCAGGCAACCCTGTTTGGGCAGAGTTGCCCTGCCCGCTTGTGTTGGGGGATGGGCTCAGTGAAAACTGCTTCTTTGGGGGTTTTGTTCTCTGGTGGCTTTCGCTGGTGGCTTTCTTCATCTATTCCAAGAGTCAGAGCAGAAGAGACCATTTCCAACCCTCTGCCTCAGAGCAGAGAGATCGCAGTCTGTTCTTCAGTGAGATCTCCAGGCCACACTATCTCCATTTCTGTCTGTGCTGCTTTAACCTGCAGCGTCCTGGGTTGTGCGCTCCTCTGCAGCGCTCCCAGCCCTTGCCTCCAGGTCAGGGCATGTCTCTGTCCTTTGTGCTTCTAAAACCGCCAGCTGGCCCCAGTTTGCAGGTGTGGCCTGCAGCTCAGCTGCCCTAAAGTCCTTTCCCCACCCGCTCCCGTCTGTGAGTCTGTGCCCCGTCCCCAGCACAGGAGGCTATCACCAGTGGTACGGGATCCTGAGGGCTCCCTTCCCCTTCTGTTTATCCTCTGATATCTGCCCTCGGAATCATGGCTCCCCCGCTTTGTACCTTGAAACCAACAGTGTGCAATATTCTGTTTGTAGAGATCCAGATCTATTTTCTTACATCTCAGTCTGATTTCCTGGGTACTCAGAGTGGTCTGGTAGATATCCAGCTCAATTCTGGGGACCAGTTGGAATAGGGTCCCCTACTCTACCAATTTTTCGCGTCTCAGGTGATTAGCTCTCATTTCTGCCTTTTGAGATTCTATATTGTCACTAATATTTTTCTCAAGTCTAGATATTGACTTCATAATTGCTACTCTGAAGTCTATCTCTGACATCTTGTTTATATCCATATCCATTCGAAATGTGGCAATGGCCATAGTCTCTGGTTTTCTTCTTTGTTGGGGTTTCCTCCTCTTAGTCATTCTTTTTAGTGGTGGTTGAGGGAATGTACAGAGTCCAAAGTATCAACCACGATGCAAGCAAGATGTACCTATTTTATGTGAACCCTAGGGTGGTCGTCCTCTTGTTTTTCCAGCCTATCTTCTGGGGATGGGGACTGTTGGGCTGTTTGTTAATCAGGAACCCTGCTTGGGCAGACTTGCTCTGCCCCCTCTCGTGGTAGGGATGGTTTCAATGGAAACTGCCTGCTTTCTGCATCTCTTTGTTATCTTCAGGAATCAGAGCAGAAATGACTGCACCCAAATATCTGATCCAGAGTTGTCAAATCATAGTCTGCTTTTCACTAGCACATCAGGACACAGTCTCCTTTTCTGTCTGTGTTGCTAAAAGCTGCTGCCTCCCACAGTGGTGCACGCCCACAGCAGTAATCCCAGAGGTTGATCTTAGGGCCGGTTCATGTCTGTGCCCTTTGTGCTTCTAAAACCAGAACCCATCCCCGGTTTGTACAGGCGCCCCTGAAGCTCCTCGATCCTGTCTGGAGGCTGCACTAAAGTCGTTTCTCTGCCACTACTGGTCTGGGAGTCTGTGCCTGGTCCTCAGTGTGGGATGCTTGTGCTCTGGTGTTATATCATCTTCCTGATGTTGGATTATGGTGGCTCCCTCCCCCTTTTGTTTATCTTCCAATATTCCCCCACAGATTCACAGATTCATTAAGCCCAGCTAGTATCTTTATCATCATTATTCTGAACTCTAGTTCCAATGCCTTACTTAGGTCCACACTGATTAAGTCCTTGGCAGTGAGTGCTGCCTTTTGTTCTCTTTTTTGAAGTGAGTTTTTCCATCTTGTCATTGAGAGCAAGATACTAAAATAGCAACTAGACCCCAGAGAAATATACACTAAACAAATTAGAGGAGACCTGAATCCTGAGTAAAAAAAATAAAATTTAAAAAAGAGAATATTATCAGGCAGGTGAACAGAACAGAGCAATACGCTGGATCCTGTGTGTAATTTGGTCTGTTTGTTAGAAAAATATATCTCAAAATTGTAAATAAAGAAAAACTTACATATGTACAAAAATAAAATAAATATAATGAATGCATAGAATGAAACTCTGCAAATGAAAATTAAAAGACAAAAAAAGAAAAAAATTAAGAATATAAATAGGTGAACAGAACAGAGCAATACAGTAGATCCTGAGTATATTTTGGTTGGTTTGTTAGAAGAAGAAACTACATCCCAAAATCGTAAAGAAAGGAAAACTCTATACAGAAATAAAATTTGAAGGATAGAATCTAAGTGTAATGATGAAAATTTAAAATGGCTTTAACAAATAAATTTAAAAAAGGATATGGGGGGCAAAAGAGAGAATATAATCAGACAGTTGAAGAGAACAGAGCCATACACTAGATTCTTGGTGTATTTTGGTCTGGTTTTTTAGAAGACCCTTCTTTCCAACACTGTAAGAAAAAAAACCTTATACTTATAATGTATAAGGTTGAAAGGATAGAATGTAAGGATGAAAGGATAGAATGTAACGGTAAAAATGAAAATAAAAAATGATTTGATAAAGCAAAAAAATTGGTTGAAAAAGGAAAGAGAAAAAAATTAAAATTGAAATCCTAAAGTATTGTGGGGAAAACCCATGAATTCTGTATACTATTTCCCCCTAACACTGGAGTTTTGCAGTTCTGTGCGATAAGCAGACTTGGTCTTAGGGGGATGTTCTTGTTGATCTTCTGGGTAGGGGGTCCTATTGCATTGATTCCCTTTGCCCAAGGCAGAATTACACTGCTCTTGCCCAGAGGCCAGACTAAGTAAGCAGCTCTAGATTGCTCTATGTGGCTTTTGTTCCCTGAAGGCTTTCCATGCTGCTTTAGAGGATGAGAATGAAAATGGCGGCCTTCCAATATGCAGCCTTGAGCCTAAAGCTTGGGCCCCACTCCTCAGTGAGCCCTCAGAGAAAAGCAGTCAGTTACTCCTGTCTCCCTGGTCTTTGTCCACACTCTGTGCTAACCCAGCCTGTGACCAAGGGTTTCTGTCTCAGGCATGTGGCCCTGTTTTGAGTCTCCAAACCCTGCAGATTCCCATGTCGCCCTTCCCAGGGAAAGAAGGGGGGATCTTGCTGTGGTTCTGCTGCTTTTTGGGCCCCTGCTCAGAGATCGGTCACCCTATGCTGTGATTTGAGGTATGTGGCAACCCAGAGCTGAGAGCGCACTTGTGGGCTCGCTGATTTCACCCAGCTTCCCGGCTCCAATGCCTGGGACCTCTGCCACACTCAGGCACCCCCGGTCTTCCTGTGACCCCCAGAAACCTGAGACCACACTGTCCCACCTGGGATTCTGTCCTGCTTTGCCTCCTGAGTACCTTCAGGCAGGGATGTCCCTCACTGGAGCGGGCTTGTAAAAGTTCTGAATTTTTGATCTGCCACTCTCACTTTCCAGTAGCTGTCTTATGGAGGCTCCCTTGCTCTGCGGTTAGTCTTCTCATATATTGCCTTGGATTCACTTCTTCACATATCCTACCTTGCAGAAAGTGGTCAATTTTCTATTTGTAGAGTTGCAGCAATTCTTTTTTTTTTTTTTAGATCTCTGATTAATTTCACAGGTTGTTCCGAATGATTTGATAGATACATAGCTGAATTCCTGGGACCAGAGGGAACTAAGCTCTTCTGTTCCTCTGCCATCGTGAACATCCCTTTGCTTTGGTATTTCTTATAGGGCAGGTCTACTAGCAGAAAACTATCCCAGCGTTTGCTTATCTCATAATTTCTTAATTTTCCTTCACTGTGAAAGAATGTTTTTTTCTGGATAAAGAATATTTGGTGACAGTTTTTTCATGCAGCACTCAAAATATGTTATAATGTTGCCTTTTGACTTTTCATCACTCTTAAGGGCTCTATTATTGTGAATATCATACATAATGAGCTGCTTTTAAGACCATTTAAACAGTTGAATGGGAGATGATACAAAGCTCTCAGAGCTTCTTTCTTCATTAAGTATTACTCTGATTTTTGTAGGTTTGTGACTGATTATATTCCAGCATTCTGAAAATTTGATACTGACAAGTTTTGGTAGCTTAATCATTTTGTTAATGAAGTAAGCCCTTTTGGAGTAAGCCTTTTCACTTTCCTCTTTTTAAGGTACTTTTCATCTATTTATTCCTATGAGTCTAATATACTTATATTCTTTTTTTGCCTTATTGTGTAGGCATCATAGACTTGCATTTCATATGTTTATAGGTAATTTTCAACTCAGATAATCAGTTAGTTTTCATTTATTTCTGTTGGCTTCATTTCCAGAGTATCCTGTCTTTATCTAGCAATATCTTTTTCTTTATATGTTTTCTGTATATTTGCTATTCTGAGATTCTCTCTTTTTTTTAAGATTTTATTTATTTGAGAGAGAGAATGAGATAGGGAGAGAGAGCATGAGAGGGGGGAGGGTCAGAGGGAGAAGCAGACTCCCTGCTGAACAGGGAACCCGATGCGGGACTCGATCCCGGGACTCCAGGATCATGACCTGAGCCGAAGGTAGTCGCTTAACCAACTGAGCCACCCACGCGCCCGATTCTGAGATTCTCTTGTAAATGAAGTTAAATTTTCTATTAAATTTGTGGTGTTTTACTTGCTATATAATAATAATAATTAAGGTAATTATGTTTTTCAGAAATTTGGTAACAGCATAGTGATTAATCCTGTAAAAGATAAGACAATGGTGCAAGAGCTTCTGGATTTTAAAGATAAGATTGATTTTATTATTGAAACATCTTTTCTGAAGCATGAAAAGTTTATTGTTGCCATGAAAGGTGCTTTTGAAACATTTATAAATAAAAGACCTAACAAGCCAGCTGAACTTCTAGGTATGGTTTTCAATTTTATGAAATATGTATTTTATTTTTTATTTTGTTTCATTTAAGTTATGTGATAAGAGTTCAATTTGACCTCCTAATTTATCATAGTATTGCATGCTTGATTATCAGTGATTGTAATAAACTATTCCTCTCAAGTTTAGTCTTCACAAGACATTGTTCCTTTGTTTAATAATAATGCAGCACTTTGGAAACTTCTGTTCCTTTAGCTTGTTATAAATTTAGTTGTTTTTTTTTATCAGTAGATGAAACGAAAAAATTATAGATAGGCACACTTCTTTTTCTTGTTTTTTTTTTAAATAAGTGAAAGCTTTCCTTACTCCCACAAAATCAAATGAATTTATATTTTAAGGTATTTCTTTTTATTGACATACTTTCTGAAAGTTGAAACAAAATATCAAATTGATATTTTCTTTAAAATGAATATAATCAACACTTAACAAATCTTTAAGATTTTGGGATTGAAATAATCTCAGTTTTATATACTATCTTATGATTTGGGGGGATTTTTAAAAAGATTGGGGGCAAGACATTGAGGAAATTACTGTATTGTAACATTTGGACATTGAGATTATAGAAATATTAAAAACACTTTAAGTAAAATTTGTCTTTTATTTTCCTTCCATTTCCCTATCCATCAACTCATTTATTCATTTAATGTTTTATGAAAATTGATGCATCTGGCTCAGGAGGAAAGTATTTATTTGAAGAAATGGTTTTTGTTCATAGTGTATATTTGAAAATATGGCATTACTTAGAAAATTGTTTTTTACATTTTAGCAAAGTATGTGGATTCAAAACTTCGTGCAGGTAACAAAGAAGCTACAGATGAAGAGCTTGAAGAATTACTAGATAAAGTAATAATTTTATTTAGGTTCATTAATGGTGAGTAGTTTGGTTTAAAATGTCTATCTAAAAGTTTAAAACAGGTCACCTGGGTTGCTCAGTCGGTTAAGGATCTGCCTTCGGCTCAGCCCATGATCGATCCTGGGATCGAGCCCAGTGTTGGTCTCCCTGCTCAGTTCAGAGTCTGCTTCTCCCTCTCCCCCTGCTTGTGCTCTATCACTCTCTCTTGCTTAAATAAATGTATAAAATCTTTTTAAAATAAATGTTTAAAACAATAACAACATTTGTGGAAGAAATCTAAAGAAGTTATGTGCAAATCCCAATATAAACTGAATTCAAATAATTTTTTATGGTGGTAAAACTGATAACTTAAAAAAATTTTACAATTCAGTGACAATAAATATGTTCATGTTTTGGGGCAGCCATCACAATTACCTAGTTTGAAAATTGTTCATCATAAACACCCTACAAATTAAGGAGTCATTCCTCATTTCCTTCTTGCCTTCAGCTTCTGGCAAACAATAATTTGGCTATTCTATATGGATTTATGTACTTTGTGGTATTTTATATAAATGCAATCAGATAATGTGACTGCTTGTGTTTCACTTGCTGTTATTTACATGATTTTCAAATATTATTGGATATAGTATGTGGTTTAATTGGCGTCTGGTATTATCATTTTGCATTTTCCATGTCTGACATTAAGGTGTTTTTCCTTAAATATTACAGGGAAAGATGTTTTTGAAGCCTTCTACAAAAAGGATTTAGCTAAACGTCTTTTACTTGGTAAGAGTTCTTCAGTGGATGCTGAAAAATCAATGCTGTCCAAACTTAAACAAGGTGTGTGTCTTGACATGTATAATGTTTATTTCAGCCCTTTTGGGTGTTCTGTGCTACATGAGTCTCTTTGGAAAATAATGATTTCATTTCAGTGTTTCACTCTCTGTGCATCAGCTTGTTTTACATATCATTCACTAAATTAATGTGATCATCCAAAAGTATATACATATATTTTGCAGCTTTCTCATCTTTATGTGTTCCTGCAGGTACAATATTTTAATTTTATATTTACAAATTTGTGACATTGGCTAACTCTGTACATGTAAGCTGGGATCAGTAGCAAATATAAGTAAAAAGAAAGAGAAGCATGAAGGTTTAACCTACTCAGGAAATTGAGGGCAGTTTCTCTAAGGAAGCATAATTGAAATGAGATATGAAGATACAGAAATTCTGATAATGAAGGCAGAGGTATAGTTCATGCTACAAAGCGTTTGAAAAGCTGGGAAGTAAGAATAATCAGAGAGGAGAAACATATAATGGCTGTTCTAAAAGCTGAACTAAGAAGTTGATTGAAATCAGATTTTGTTTGAACTGGGAGACCTTGTCTGTGATACTGTTTTATATCATAGAAGCAGAAAAATTATTTGAAGAGTTTGAAACAAGACTAGAAGCACTCATTTGTTTTTCTTTTCTTTCAACTTTTTACAAAATTCTAGTTAACATAAAGGGTAGTATTTGTTTCAAGAGTAGAATTTAGTGACTCATCGCTTACATTCAACAATAAGTGCTCTCCTTAATGCCCATCACCCATTTAACACATCCTCCTACCCATCTCTCCTCTGGAAATCATCAGTTTTCTAGAGTTAAGTCTGTTTTACGATTTGTCTCTCTTTCCCTTTATGTTCATCTGTTTTGTTTCTTAAATTCCACATATGAGTGAAATCATATGGTATTTGTCTTTCTCTGGCAAACTTACCTTGCCTTAGCATAATACTCTCTAGCTCCAGTCATGTTGTTGCAGATGGTAAGATTGCATTCTTTTTTATGATTAATATTCCATTGTATATATACCACATCTTTTTATCCATTCATTAGTCCATGGGGATCACTCCATAGTTTAGCTGTTGTTGATAGTGCAGTTATAAATCTCAGGGTGCCTGTAATCATTTTGAATCTGTATGTTTATATCCTTTGCATAAATATCTACTAGTGCAACTGCTGGCTTATAGGGTAGCTCTCTTTAAATTTTTGAGGAAACTCCATACTGTTTTCTGGAGTGGCTGCATCAGTTTGCATTCCCACCAACAGCGTAAGATGGTTCCCCTTTCTCCACATCCTCGCCAATATGTTATTTCCAGTGTTGTTAATTTTAGACAATCTGACAAGTGTGAGGTGGTATGTCATTGTAGTTTTGATTTGTATTTCCCTGATGATGAGTGATGTTGAGCATGTTTTAATGTGTCTGTTGGCTCTCTGTATAACTTCTTTGGAAAATTATCTATTCAGGTCTTCTGCCCATTTCTTAACTGGATTATTAGCTTTTTTGTTAGTGTTGAGTTTTATAAGTTCTTTATAGATTTTGGATACTAACACTAACACATTTGCAAATATCTTCTCCCATTCTGTAGGTTGCCTTTTAGATTTGTTGTTATTTTCCTTTGCTATGCAGAAACTTTTTATTTGGTGAGGTCCAAATATTTCATTTTTGCTTTGTTGCCCTTGGCTCTGGTGATGTGTCTGGTAAGAAGTTGCTATAGTTGATGTCAAAGACGTTGCTGCCTGTGTTCTCTAGGATTTTGATGGAGTACTGTCCCACATAAACTATCCATTTTGAGTTTATCTTTGTGTATGGTGTAAGAGACTGATTCAGTTTCATTCTTCTGCATGTGGCTGTCCAATTTTTCCAAGAGCATTTGTTGAAGAGACTGTCTTTTTTCCATTGGATATTCTTTCCTGCTTTGATTAGTTGACCAGATCACCGTGGGTCCATTTTGGGTTTTCTGTTCTATTCCAGTGAGTTTATCTTTGCATATGCTGTAAGAAAATGTTCAAGTGTCATTCTAGACACTATGGCTGTCCAATTTTCCCAACACCACTTGTTGAAGATACAACTTTTCCATTGGATATCCTTTCTTGCTTTGTTGAAGATTAATTGACCAGATTGCTCTGGGTCCATTTTGGGTTCTCTATTCTATTCCATTGATCTATGCCTCTGTTTTTGTGCCAGTACCATACCGTCTTGATGATCACAGCTTTTTAATAGACCTTGAAGTCCGGAATAATGATACCTCCAGTTTTGTTTTTCCTTTTCAGCATTATGTTGGCTATGTGGGATCTTCTGTGGTTCCATACATGTTTTAGGATTGTTTGTTCCAGTTCTGTGAAAAAATGCTGCTGTTACTTTGATAGGGATTGCATTGAATGTGTAGATTGCTTTGGGTAGTATAGATATTTTAACAGTGTTTTCCCAGTCCATGAGCATAGAATGCTTTTCCAAGTCTTTTTGTCCTCTTCAATTTCTTTCATCAGTGTTCTATAGTTTTTAAAGAGCAGATATTTTACCTCTCTAGTTATGTTATATTAGCTTTGGGTCATTCATTTGGCCTTTATGATGTCGAGATGTTTTCCCACTAACCCTAATTTTTGAGGGTTTTTATAATCAAGAATGGTTTCTGTACTTTCTCAAATGCTTTTTCTGCACCCATTGAATGGATCCTGTGGTTCTTATCCTTTCTTTTTTTAATATGGTGTATCACGTTGGTTGGTGTGCAAATATCAAACCACTTCTGCAGCCCAGGAATAAATACCACTTGATTATGGTAAATAATTCTCTTAATGTACTCTTGGATTCAATTTGCTAGTATCTTGTTGAGGATTTTTGCAACCATGCTCATCGTGGATACTGTCCAATAATTCTCCTTTTTAGTGGGGTTATTGTATGGTTTTGGAATCAAGGTAAGGCTGGCTTCATAGGATGAGCTTGGAAGTTTTCCTTCTATTTCTATTTTTTGGAAGTTTGAGAAAATAGATATATTAACTCTTCCTTAAATGTCAGGTAAAATTCCCCTGGGAAGGCATCTGGCCCTGGATTTTTGTTTATTGGGAGAGTTTTGATTACTGATTGAGTTTCTTTGCTGCTTATTGGTCTATTTAAATGTTTTTTTCTTCCTGTTTTAGTATCAGTAGAGATTTTGTTTTTGTTTTGTTTTGTTTTGTTTTGTTTCTAGGAATTTGTCCATCTCTTCCAGATTGCCCAGTTTCTTGGTATATAATTTTTCATAATATTCTCTTATAATTGTTATATTTCTGTCGTGCAGTTGTGATCTCTCTTTTTCTTTTCCTTTTTTTAAATTTAATTTAATTTTATTATGTCATGTCAGTCACCATACAGTACATTATTAGTTTTTGATGTAGTGTTCCACCATTCATTGTTTTCATACAACACCCAGTGCTCCATGCAGTATGTGCCCTCCTTAATACCCATCACCAGGCTAACAAATCCACCCCCCCTCCCCTCTAAAATCCTCAGTTGTTTCTCGGAGTACATAGTCTTTCATGGTTCATCTCCCCCTCCATTTACCCTCCCCCTTCATTATTCCCTTCCTTCTCCTAATGTCCTCCATGCTATTTCTTATGTTCCAAAAATAAGTGAAACCATATGCTAATTGACTTTCTTTGCTTGACTTATTACACTTAGCATAATCTCCTCCAGTCCCATCCATGTTGATGTAAAAGTTGGGTATTTATCCTTTCTGATGGCTGAGTAATATTCCATTGTATATATGGATCACATCTTCTTGATCCATTCATCTGTTGAAGGGCATCTTGGCTCTTTCCACAGTTTGGCTATTGCAGACACTGCTACTGTGAACACTGGGGTGCATATGGCCCTTCTTTTCACTAGATCTGTGTCTTTGGGGTAAATACCCAGGAATGCAATGGCTGGGTCATAGGGTAGCTCTATTTTTAATTTTTTGAGGAACCTCCACACTGTTTTCCAAAGTGGATCTACCAACTTGCATTCCCACCAACAGTGTAAGAGGGTTACCCTTTCTCCACAACCTTGGCAATATTTGTTGTTCCTTACCTTGTCAATTTTTGCCATTCTAACTGGTGTAAGGTGGTATCTCAATGTGGTTTGGATTTTAATTTCCCTGATGGCTAATGATGATGAACATTTTTTCATGTGTCTGTTAGCCATTTGTATGTCATTGTCAGAGAAGTGTCTGTTCGTGTCTTCTACCCATTTTTGGACTTGATTATTTGTTTTTTGGGGGTTGAGTTTGAGAAGTTCTTTATAAATCTTGGATACCAGCCCTCTATTTGTAGTGTCATTTGCAAATATCTTCTCCCATTCTGTGGGTTGCCTCTTTGTTTTGTTGACTGTTTCCTTTGCTGTGCAGAAACTTTTTATCTTAATGCAGTCCCAAAAGTTCATTTTTGCTTTTGTTTCACTAGCTTTTGGAGATGTATCTTGAAAGAAGTTTCTGTGGCCGATGTCAAAGAGGTTACTGCCTAGGTTCTCCTCTAGGATTTTGATGGATTCTTGTCTCACATTGAGGTCTTTCATCCATTTTGAGTTTATCTTTGTGTATGGTGTTAGAGAATGGTCAGGTTTCATTCTTCTGCATGTGGTGTCCAATTTTCCCAGCACCATTTATTGAAGAGACATTTTTCCATTGCATATTTTCCTGCTTTGTCGAAGAGTATTTGACCGTAGAGTTGAGGGTCCATATCTGGGCTCGCCATTCTGTTCTGTTGGTCTAGATGTCTGTTTTTGTGCCAGGACCATGCTGTCTTGGTGATCACTGGTTTGTAATATAGCTTGAAATCGGGCATCGTGATGCCTCCAGCTTTGTTTTTCTTTTTCAACATTTCCTTGGTGATTCAGGGTCTTTTCTGATTCTGATTTTAGGATTGCTTGTTCCAGCACTTTGAAAAATGTCATTGGAATTTTGATCAGGATGGATTGCTCTGGGCAGCATAGACATTTTTACAATATTTATTCGTCCTATCCGTGAGTAAGGAATGTTTTTCAATCTTTTTGTGTCTTCTTCAATTTCTTTCATGAGTGTTCTGTAGTTCCTAGAGTATACAAACTTTACCTCTTTAGTTAGGTTTATCCTGAGGTATTTTATGGGTTTTGGTGCTATTGTAAAATGACTCATTTCTCTAATTTCTCTTTCTACAGTTGCGTTGTTAGTGTATAAGAAAGCAACTGATTTCTGTGCATTGATTTTGTATCCTGCCACATTACTGAATTGCTGTATGAGTTCTAGTAAATTGGGGGTGGAGTCCTTGGGTTTTCTATATAGAGTATCATGCCATCTGCGAAGAGAGAGTTTGACTTCTTCTTTGCCAATTTGAATACATTTTATTTCTTTTTGTTGTCTGATTGCTGTTGCTTGGACACCTAGTACTATGTTGAATAATAGTGGCAGAAGTGGGCATCCTATGTTCCTGTTATTAAGGGAAAGGCTCTCAGCTCTCATCCCTTTGAGGATGATATTCGCTGTGGGTTTTTCATAGATGGATTTTATGAACTTGAGGAATGTTCCTTCTATCCCTATACTCTGAAGAGTTTTAATCAGGAAAGGATGCTGTATTTTATCAAATGCTTTTTGTGCATCATTGCGAGGACCATATGGTTCTTCTCTCTCCTCTTATTAATGTGTTCTATCACACTGATTGATTTGCGAACATTGAGCCACCATGCAACCTGGGGATAAATCCCACTTACTCATGGTGGATGATCCTTTTAATGTATTATTGAACCCTATTAGCTAGGATTTTGTGAGGATTTTGGAATCCATATTCATCAGGGGTTTTGGTCTGAAATTCTCCTTTTTGATGGAGTCTTTGCCTGGTTTGGGGATTAAGGTAATGCTGGCATCATAGAATGAGTCTGGAATCTTTCCTTCTGTTTCTGTGTTTTGAAACAGCTTCAGGAGAATAGGTATCATTTCTTCATTGAATTCTATTTCCTTGGTGTTAGTCATGATCTTTCTCCTTTCATTCATAATTTTATTAATTTGGGTCCTTTCTCTTTTCTTTTGGATAAGTCTGGGCAGTGGTTTATCGATCTTAATTCTTTCAAAGAACCAGCTTCTAGTTTCGTTGATCTGATCTACTCTGTTTCTGGTTTCAATTTCATTGATCTTTGTTGTAATCTTAATTATTTCACTTCTAAAGTGTGGCTTAGGCATCGTTTGTTGCTTTTCTCCAGTTCTTTAAGGTGTAAAGTTAGTTGGGGAATTCAGGATTTTTCTGTTTGAGTGAGGCGTGGATGGCTATGTATTTCCCCCTTAGGACCACCTTTGCAGTTTCCCATAGGTTTTGGACCAATGTGTTTTCGTTCTCATTGGTTTCCATGAATTGTTTAAGTTCTTCTTTGATTTCCTGGTTGACCCAAACATTCTTGAGTAGAGTGGTCTTTAGCTTCCAAGTGTTTAAATTTCTTCCAGATTTTTTCTTATGATTGAGTTCCAGTTTTAAAGCATTATGGTCTGAGAATATGCAGGGAATAATCTCAATCTTTTGGTATCAGTTGAGACCTGATTTGGACACTGTATGTGGTCTATTCTGGAGAAAGTTCCATGTGTGTTTGAGAAGAATTAATATTCTGTTATTTTAAGGTGGAATGTTCTGTATATATCAATGAGGTCCATCTGTCATTCAAAGCTTTTGTTTCTTTGTTGATTTTCTGCTTAGATGATCTGTCTATTGCTGAGAGTGGAGTATTGAGGTCTCCTACAATTAACAAATTGTTATCAATATGACTATTTATTTTGGTTAATGGTTGGCATATGTGATTGTCTCCTTCCATGTTGGGAGCATAGATATTTACAATTGTTAGATCTTCTTGTTGGATGGAACCTTAAGAATGATATAGTTTCCTTTTGAGTCTCTAACTACAGTCTTTAGCTTAAAATCTAATTTGTCTGATATGAGAATTGCTACCCCAGCTTTTTTGGGGGGGTCCACTGACATGGAGGATGGATCTCCATCCCTTCACTTTCAGTCTGGATGTATCTTTAGGTTCAAAATGAGTCTCTTATAGGAAGCATATGGATGGGTCTTGTCCTTTTATCCAATCTGCAACCCTGTGCTGTTTTATGGGAGCATTTAAGCTATTCATGTTGGGAGTGATTATTGAAAGATTGGAATTAATTGTCATCATTTTGGCTGTGAAGTCCTTGTTTCTATAGATTGTCCCTGTAAATTTCCGTTGTATATGACTCTTGGGGTCTTTCTCCTTTTATAGAACCCCCCTTAATATTTCTTGCAGGACCGGCTTAGTGGTCACATATTCTTTCAGTTTCTGCCTGTCTTGGAAGCTCTGCATCTCTCCATCCATTCTAAATGACAGCCTTACTGAATAAAGTATTCTTGGCTGCATGTTCTTTTTGTTTAGTACCCTGAGTGTGTCTTGCCAGGCCTTTCTGGCTTGCCAGGTCTCTGTGGATAGGTCTGACGTTATTCTGATGTTCCTTCCTCTGCACATAAGGAATCTCTTCCCCCTAACTGCCTTTAAGATGGTTTTCTCTGTTCTAAGATTTGCAAGTTTTACTATCACATGCCAGTAAGGTAACAGTACATGTGTTGGCCTGTTTTCCTTGATCCTGGGTGAGTCCTCTCTGCCTCTAGGACATGGATATTTGTTTCATTTCCCAGATTAGGGAAGTTCTCAGCTATGATTTGCTCAAATATATCTTTTGTCCTGTCTCTCTCTCTCCATCCCCTCAGGGATCCCAATAATTCTGACATTGGAATGTTAATGTCATCACTTATTTCTCTAATTGCTTTCATGGATTTTGAGTTGTTTCTCCCTGGCCTCCTCTGTTTCCTTCTTTTCTATCAATTGGTCTTCTAGATCACTAATTTGTTCTTCTGCCTCGCTTACCCTAGCTGTTAGATTATGTAGATTAGATTGGATTTCATTGATAGCATATTTAAATTCTGCCAGTTCAGATTTCATCTTTGCCCTTAGAGTACTCTATGTTGCCGTTAATCGGTTTTTCCATTCTGGGTATCGTCTTCAGAACTGTTACCTGAAGTCCATCTCCAACATCTTGGTTATCTGTATCCATTTGTAAATCTGTGGCATAAGTCACAGTCTCTGAGTCTTTCTTATTTGGGGGGTTCCTCCTCCTAGTCATTCTGTTATGGGGTGGTTGACGGAATGTACAGAGTTCAAATTATTGACCACAACCCAAGCAAGATACATGTGTTTTATAGGGACCTTAGGGTTGCTGGCCTCTTGTTTTCCTAGGCTGTCTTCTGGGGGAGGAACCTGCCATGCTGTTACTCAGGTAATCCTGTTTGGGCAGAGATGCCCTACACCCTTTGTGGGGGGATGGGCTCAGTGAAAATCTGTGTTTTGGGCTTTTGTTCTCTGGTGCCTTTCCCTGGTGGCTTTCCAGGTATCTTCCAAGAGTCAGAGCAGAAGAGATCATTTCCAACCCTCTGCTTCAGAGCCCAGAGAATGCAGTTTGTTCTTCAGTGAGCTCTCCAGGCCACACTATATTCATTTCTGTCTGCGCTGCTATAAACTGCAGCGTCCTTTGTTGTATGCCCCTCAGCAGGGCTCCAGTCCTCGCCTCCAGGTTGGGGTACTGGAGTATGTCTCTGCCCTTTGTGCTTCTAAAACCACCAGCTGCACCCAGTTGCACGCTCAGCACCCACCCCGCCCTGCTTCAGGTTTCAGTCTGGGGGGCTGAATTCCTTTCCCCACTGCTACCAGTCTCAAGTGTGTCACCTGTCCCCAGCATGGTAGGCTTTTGCTCACCAGTGGTGTAGGATCTGTACGTCTCCCACCCCTTTCCATTTATCTTCCAACATCTGCCCGTGGAATCATGGCTCCCCCCTTCATACCTCAAAACCAACCACCTGAGATATTCTGTTTGTAGGGATCCAGATATATCTTCTTACATCTCAGGCTGATTTCGTGCATTTCAGAGTGGTCTGGTAGATATCCAACTCAATTCTGGGAATGGTTGGAATAGGATCCCCTACTCCTCTGCCATACTTTCCACTCCCCTCCTCTCTTCTTTTTCTCATGATTTTATTTATTTGGGTCCTTTCTCTTTTCCTTTGATAACTTTGGCTACAATTTATCAATTTCATTAATTTTTTCAAAGAACCATCTCTTAGTTCTGTTGTTCCTTTTTACGTTCTGTTTCTATATCATTTATTTCTGGTTTAATCTTTATTATCTCCCTTCTTCTGCTGGTTTTGCGTTTCATTTGCTCTTCTTTTTCCAGCTCCTTTAAGTGTAATGCTAGGTTGTATATTTGAAACTTTTCTTGTTTCTGGAGGAAGGCCTGTGTTGCAGTATACTTCCATCTTAGGATCGCCTTTGCTTCATCCCAGAAATTTTGGACAGTTGTGTTTTAATTTTCATTTGTATCTGTGTATTTTTCAATTTCTTCTTTAATATCCTAATTAACCCAATAATTCTTTTAGGAGGATGTTCATTAGTCTCCATGTATTTGTTGTCTACCCGAATCTTTTCCTGTGGTTGACTCCAAGTTTTATAACATTGTGGTCTAAAATATGCATGGTATGGTCTCGATCTTTTTGTCCTTGTTGCTTTAGGATGAATGCTCTGAATATATCTGTTGAGAATATCCGGACCAGTGTGTCATTCAGAGCCCCTGTTTTCCTGTTGATCTTCTACTTTGATGATCTGTCCATTTCTGTGAGTGGGGTATAACGTTCCTTATGGTTGTTATTGTATTATTATCAATGAGTTTCTTTATGTTTGTGATTAATTGATTTGTATATTTGGGTGACTCCATGTTGGGTGCATAAATATGTGCAATTGTTAGATCTTCTTGATGGATGTCCCCTTAATTAAGATGTAGTACCATTCTTCATCTCTTGTCACAGTCTGTTTTAAAACCTAGTTTGATAGTAGGATGGCTACTTCAGCTTTCTTTTGACATGCATTAGCATTGTAGGTGTTTCTTCATCCTCTAACTTTCAATCTTAAGGTGTCTTTAGATCTAAAATGAGTCTCTTGTAGGCAGCGTACAAATGGTTCTTGTTTTTTTTATTATTATTCATTCTGATATCTTATGTCTTTTGATTTGAATATTTAGTCTATTTACATTCAGAGTAATTATTGATAGATGTGAGTTTAGTGCCATTGTGTTACCTGTGGAGTTGGTATTGTGGTGATGTTGTCTGGTCCTTTCTAGTCTCTGTTGTTTTTTTCTTTTTTTGCCATTCAGACTCCCCTGTAAATTTCTTGCAGGGCTGGTTTAGTGGTCGTGCACTCCTTTATTTTTTTTAAAATTTAATTTAATTTTATTATGTTATGTTAGTCACCATAACAATTTTTTTTGTTGTTGTTGTTCTGGAAACTTTTTCCTCTCCTATTCTTAATGACAGCCTTGCTGGAAAAAGTTACATATTTTTCACCTTCAGCATGTTGTGTATATCCCTGCTTTCTTCTGACCTGCCAGGTTTCTATGGACAGATCTACTGGGAAGCTAATTCATCTTCCCTTGTACGTTAGGGATTTCCTTTTCCTTTTCTTTTTCCTTTGCTTCAGGATTATCTCTGTATTTTGCAAAGTTTACTATGAAGTGTTGGTGTTGGTCAGCTCCTGTTGAATTTGATGGGAGTTCTCTGTGCTTCCTGGATTTGAATGTCTGTTTTCTTCCCTAGATTAGGGGATTAAATATATAAATTTATATTAATTGCTAAATCTATATTAATCACTATAAATCGATTCAATTAACCTGTTACCCCTTTCTCTCTCTCTCTCTCTCTCTCTTTTTCTGGGACTCTTATGATATGAGTGTTTGTGTTTTAAATAGTTGCTGAGTTCATAAATGTACATTTGTGATCCAATACTTTTCTTTCCCTCTTCTTTTCAGCTTCATGGTTTTCCATAATTATTCTTCTGTGTCACTGATTCATTCCTTTTCTTCATCTATACTCTTTGTTATGGCATCCAGTCTTGGACTTGGTGACACCATTTTTAGTTTACTCTGACTAGTTTTTCATTGTTTTATCTCTGTAATAAGAGATTCTGTAGTGTTTTCTATGTTTTTCTCAAGCCCAGCTAGTATCTCTATGATTGTATTTTAAATTCTGGTTCAGGCATGTTACTTATATCTATTTTGTTTAGATCCGTGGCCATTGCCTCTTTCTGTTCTTTCTTTTGGGGTGAATTCCTCCATTTTGTCATTTTGTCTAGGTCACTGTGTGTGTGTCTGTGTTAAGGAATCTTGTTATATTCCTCCTCCTGAGAGTAATAGTAATATATTAAGTTAATATTAATAGTAATAATTCAATAATAATTAATTAATAGCAATGTATTAGAAAAAGTCCTATACTATCTTGGACCTGGTGCTTTAGGAAGTGTTTCATAGTGCACACTCTGCTGTTATGTATTGGCTGCTTCCCTTAGGTCAGTCCTCTGTAGAATTTCTCTTCACCTACAATGTGGAGAGTTTGAACCTCGTCCAGCATGTGGCAGTTTTAAGTAGGTGTGTTTTGGTCTAGTTGTTAAAAGAAGATAGATCCGGGGGACCTGGGTGTTTCAGTTGTTAAGCATCTGCCTTTGGCTTGGGTCATGGTCCCAGGGTCCTGGGATTGAGCCCCGCATTTGTCTCCTGCTCAGCAGAAAGCCTGTTTCTCCCTCTCCCACTCCCCCTGCTTGTGTTCCTCTCTCACTGTCTCTCTCTCTATCAAATAAATAAATCTTTAAAAAAAAGAAGATAGATTCTATTTCCTGTAGAGCTGCAGCTTTACAGCACTTAATGATCAATAGTGTTGTGTTTATGAGGAGTTTGTGCTGGTCTTCTGAGGGTGGGGCCTGCTGTGTTGGTTCTCATGTGGACAATCCTAGGAATGATGCACCTGCAAAGCACAAGGTGGTGGGCCTTGGTGTACGTGGCTCCAGCCTGCACTGGGGGTGCTGTATTGCTCAATAAAGTAAGTCAGTGTTGATGGGTGGGAGGAAAATGGTGTCACTGCACTCCCTCATCCCTGGAGCAGAGAGTTCCTACCTGCCACTCCACAGGAAGCCCTTACAGAAGAGTAAACAGTCTCCCCTCTTGTGTCTCAGATTTCTATCAGATCCCTGCCTTCACACTGTGCCAGGCTATATGCCTTCCAGGCAGCACTTTACTCCTGTGTTTTATCTCAGGTGTGGGCCTGGGTTTCAAAACTCCAAATTTATGGACCTGGCAATGACCCTCTGGGTGAGGGTCATGGCATGCTGTAGCTGGTGCCATTTTATCCCAGGAGAGTAGTCTTAGGACCCGACAGTGTTCAGTTTATGGTAAATATCAAAAAGCCAGTCCCAGAGAATTACAGACCAATATCCCCAAAGAAATGAATGCAAAAATTCTCAGTAAGCTACTAATCAGATGCACAAGTATAGTAAAAGCACTATTTACCACAACCATGTGGGATTTATTCCTGGGCTGCAAAGGTGGTTCAACATCTGCAAACCAATCAATGTGATACACCATATTAATGAAAGAAATGACAAGAACCATATGATCTTCTCAATATATGCAGAATAAACATTTGACAAAGTAGATCATCCTTGATAAAAACCCTCAACAATGTTGGGTTAGAGGGAACATACCTCAACATCATAAAGACCATACACAAAAGACCCACAGTTAATATCATGCTCAATGGGGCACAACCAGAGCTTTTCCTCTAAGGAAAAGTACAGGACCATGACGGGGATGTCCACTCTCACACTGTTGTTCAACAAAATACTAGAAGTCCTGGCCTCAGCAATCAGACAACAAAAAGAAATAAAAGGGACCCACATGGCAAAGAGTCACACTTTGATTCTTGGCAAGATGATGGAGGAGTAGGGGACCCTGTTTCAACCGGGCCCCTGAATTTAGCTGGATACCTACCAAACCATTTGGAACACCCATGAAATCAGCCTGAGATGTAAGAATATATATCTAGATGTCTACAAGTAGAAAAGTACTGTGTGTTGGAAGGTAGGGAGGGTGGAGTCATAATCTGTGGGTATATATTGGAAGATAAACAGAAGGGGAAGGGAGCCTCCATTAGCTGGCTCCTGGAAAGTGATATAACACCAGAGCACAAAAATGTCTTGCACCAGGGACCCAGCACAGACTGTCAGAGTGGTAACAGCAGGGAAAGGGCTTTAAAGCAGTGCCCATACAGGACCCAGGAGCTGCGGTGCATGCGTGAGCCCACGGCCAATTGTGGTTTTAAAACCACAACAAGCCCTGGCCCCTGGGACCATCTCTGAGAGAATCATGGTGGGCACGCTCCTCGGGAGACTGTGGTTTTCAGTGGCACATAAAGAAACAGACTGTGTATTCTGGAGGGTTTAGTGAACAGAGCAGACTGCGATTTCTCTGCTCAAACCCAGACAGATGTTTGGGTGCAGCCATTTTTGCTCTGAAACTCAGAAGAGGGGCTGAAAGCTGCCATTGAACAAAAATTCAAAAACCAGTTTTCACTGAGCCCACCCCCTGATGGGGGGCAGGACAACTCTATCCGGGCAGAGTTGCCTGAGTAACAGCACAGAAGGCCCCTCACCCAGAAGACAGGTTGGAAGAATAAGAGGATGACAACCCTAGGGAACCCATAAGATTGTAAATCCTAATACCAGGGGAAAATAGTATATTGAGCTCCAGGCGTTGCCTCATGGCTTGTTTATTTTTCAGATACAGCTCTTTTTCTTTTTATACTTTCTCTTATGCTTTTTCTCTGTTTTTTCTTTTTACCTTTTTCTTATTTCAACTAGATGTTTAATGTATCAACTTATATTTCATAGTAGCTTTTTAACATACTTTTTTACACCTGTATTTTTTTATAGATATATGCTTCATTGTAGTCTTTTTTTCTCTATTGAATATTACTTTTATGTATATATTCAAGTTTTACTTTCCCTGTAATTTTGTGAAGTAGTTTCCTCTAACAAACAGAACAAAATACACCCAGGAACAATGAAACACCATACTTTGTCCACACTGAGAGTTTACAGCCCCCTTCCCCTCACCTCCCCTGCCTTTTTTTTTATGTTGGTCACCATACAGTGCTCCGTTAGTTTTTGATGTAGTGTTCCATGATTCATTGTGACACCATGAAACGTTCCAGTGTCAGAATTATTGGGATCCCTGAGGGGCTGGAGAGAGAGAGAGCACTAGAAAATGTATTTGAGTAAACTGTAGCTGAGAACTTCCCTAATCTGGGGAAGGAAACAAGTGTTCATGACCAAATGGCAGAGAGGACCCCTCCCAAGATCAATAAAAATAGAAAACACACCAGCATATAATAGTAAAGTTTGCAAATCTTAGAGCCAAGGAAGATATCCTGAGAGCCACTAAGGGGAACAGATTTCTTACCTAGGGAAGGAGGAACATCAGAATAATGTCAGATCTGTCCACAGAGATCTGGCAAGCCAGAAAGGGCTGGCAAGACATGTTAAGAGTACTAAATAAGAAGAACATGCAGCCAAGGATACTTTATCCAGCAAGGCTGTCATTCAGAATGGATGGAGAGATAAAGAGCTTCCAAGACAGCCAGAATCTGAATGAATATGTGACCACCAAGCCAGCCCTGCAAGAAATATTAAGGGAGATTCTATAAAAGAAGAAAGACCCCAAGAGTATTAGAGACCAGAAATTTACAGTGAGAATCTTTAGAAAAAGGGACTTTACAGGTAGGACAATAGTACTAAGTGCATATCTTTTAATAGTTACTATCAATGTGAATGGCTTAATGGTCGCATGAAGTGGCACAGAGTTTCAGATTTGATAAAAGACAGGACCCATCTATATGCTGTGTACAAGAGGCTCATTCTGAACCTAAAGACTCCTCCAGATTGAAAGACTCTACCCTCAGATTACTAGAATTCATAAAGCAAGTCAGCCACGTGGCAGGATATAAAATCAATGCACAGAAATCAGTTGCTTTTCTATACACTAACAATGTAACTGAATAAAGAGTAATTAAGGAATCAATTCCAATTACAATAGCACTAAAACCCATAAGATGTCTAGGAATAAACCTAACCAAAGAGGTAAAGGATCTATACTCTAGAAACTACAGAACACTTATGAAAGTAATTGAGCAAGACACAAAAATATGGAAAAACATTCCATGCTCATTGATCAGAAGAATAAACATTGTGAAAATGTCTTTGTTGCCCAGAACAATCTACATTTTCATGCCATCCCTATTAAAATACCATTGGCATTTTTCAAAGAGCTGGAACAAACAATCCTAAAATTTACCAAACTCACCCCTCCAAAATAAAAAATCCAGTCAAAAAATGGGCAGAATACATGAACAGATATTAAGACATGTCTCCAAAGAAGACATCCAAATAGATAACAGACACTTGAATAAATACTCCACATCAGACATCATCAGGGAAATATAAATCAAAAGCACAATGAGAGTCCATCTCACCCTGATCAGGATGGCTAAAGTGAACAGCTTAGGAAACAACAGATGTTGGCAAGGATGCAGAGAAAGGGGAACCCTCATACAATGTTGGTGGGAATGCAAGGTGGTACAGCTACTCTGGAAAACAGTATGGAGGTTCCTTAAAAAGTTAAAAATAAAACTTCTCTACAACCCAGCAATTGCACTAGTAGGTATTTTTCCAAAGATGCAAACATAGTGATTCAAAGGGTCACATGTATCCCAATGTTTATAGCAAGAATATCCACAATAGCCAAAATATGGAAAGAGCCCAGATGTTCATCAACAGATGAATGGATTAAGAAGATGTGGTCTGTATATGCAATGGAATATTACCCAGCCATCAAAAAAATGAAAGTTTGCCATTTTCAATGACATGGATGGAACTGGAGGTAATAGGCTATGTGAAATAAGTCCGTCTGAGAAACACAAATACCATATGATTTCACTCATATGTGGAATTTAAGAAACAGAACTAGTGAACATATGGGAAGTGAAGGAAAAATAAAATAAGATGAAACCAGAAATGGAGACAAACATGAGAGACTCTTTAGGAAACAAACAGGGTTGCTGGAGGGGAGGTGATGGGGAAACTGGGTGATGGGCATTAAGGAGGGCATATGATGGAATGAGCACTGGGTATTATATGTAACTGATGAATCACTAAACTCTACCCTGAAATAGTAATACATTATATGTTAACTGAATTTAATTTAAATAAAATAAATTAATTAAAAATATATATAACAGCCAGTACCAGAGTTCACTACCCTTAGACAGTGTTTCTCTTCTTATGCTAGGGAACAAGGCTGCCATTTCTTTTGTTACCAGAGATGCCATGTCACCTCTCTCAAATGCACTCCAACAAGGGGAAATACTTCTCCCCCTGGGACCCAGGAGATTCTCAGACCATGCTTCCCATTCCCAGGTCTCCACCCTCCTTTACCACAGGAGCAACACTATGTCTACAAGGCTTCACGCAGCAGTGGCATGGCCTTCTAAACTTCTAAACTTCAGCCTTTAGCTGCCCTGCTTGTAAAATCTTGCCATTATAAGCTGCTCTAGTTTCCCAGTTGATGGATTTGGGGAAGTATTTCTCTTGAGTAATCCCCATCCACCACTTTCTCTCTGTTTCTCTCTCTTTCCTCTCTTTAAGATCAAGGCTCCCTCTCCTCTGCAGCTCCTGTGACTCTTTTCTCTCTGGAATCACATCTCCGTACCTCCTACCTTTCTCAGTGTGGCTTTTTTTCTCCCCACAGTTGTGCAGTTTGTTCTCTCAGCATTCAGATTGATTTCCTGGGTGTTTGGAATGATTTGACATTTATCTAGCAGAGTTCAAGTGTTGAGGCAATCTTAGGGTCCCACTACTGCTACACCATCTTACTTCTTCCCCTCAGTTTGTAATTTGAAAGAACCAGTTCCTGGTTACATTGATCTTTGCTGCTACTTGTTAATCACTATTCAATTTATTTCTGCTCTAATCTTACTTATTTCCTCCCTTTTACTGTCTCTGGGATCTTTTTTCCCTCCTATTTTTAGCCCCTATAGTTATAAAGTTGGGTTGAAAGTTTGATATTTTGCTTACTCGTATTGCCATAATCTTCCCTCTTCGAACAGGATTTGCAGCATCCCAGAAAATGTATACTGTTGGGCTTCATTTTCATTTGTCTCTATGTATGTTTTGATTCTTTCTCATTTATTAGTTGATACATTCATTGTTCAGTAATATGTTATTTAGCCTCCAAGTATGTGTGCTCTTTCCAGATTTTCTTGTGATTGATTCCCAGTTTCATACCAATGTGTTCAGAAAAGTCACATGATGTGATTTCAGTCTTTTTGAATTTATTGAGACTTGTTTTATGCCCTAAGATGTGATCTCTTCTGCAGAATGCTCTATGTGTTCTTGCAAAGAATATGTAATCAGCTGTTTCAGATAGAGTGTTCTGACTATATCTGTTAGGTCTTTGGGGCTATCATGTCAATCAGAGATCCTTTCCTTATTGATTTTCTGTGTGGAGGATCAATCCATTGATGTTTTATGGGGTGTTAAAATCCCCAATTATTAATATTATATTCCTGTCAATTTATTCTTTAATGTCTACTAAAGTTCTGTGTATTTACATTTTCCATGTTAAACGTGTAATTACAATTCTTATATCCTCCTCTTTTATTGTTCCCTTTATTATTCATTATGTACTGGCATTCTTTGTCTCCTATTATGTATTTTTAAATTTTAATTTCTGTTAGTTAACATACAGTGTTGTTAGTTTCAGGTGTACAATATAGTAGTTCAACAATTGGATAAATCACCTGATGTTCATCATAAGTGTGTCCTCCTTAATCCTTATTACCTATTTAACTCATCCCTCCACACACCCCCTCTCTGGTAACTATAAGTGTGTTCTCTGTAGTAAAAAGTTTGTTTCTCAGGATGTCTCTCTCTTTTATTTCCCTTTGTTCATTTTTTTTTCTTGGCGCCCAGTGCAGGGCTTGAGCTCATGACTCTGAGATCAAGACCAGAGCTGAGATCAGGAGTCCAACATTTAACTAGCTGAGCCACCCAGGCCTCCCTGTTTTGTTTCTTTAATTCCACGTATAGTGAAATTATGTGGCATTTGTTTTTCTTTGACTGACTTGTTTGCTTAACATTATACTCCATGTCATTGTAAATGATAAGATTTCATTCTTTTTGATGGGTTAATAATATTCCAATTGAATGTACATACCACTCTTCTTTATCCATTCGTCAGTCAAGGTACACTTGGATCTTTCCAGATAGCGCATAAGTGGGTTATTTAAATCCCCTACTATTATTGTATTATCAATGAGTTCCTTTATGTTGATAATTTATTGTTTTATATATTAATGTGTTTTTATATATTAACATGCCACATTGAAGGTATAAATTATTGCAATTGTTAGATATTCTTGTTGGATAGACTCCTTTACTTTGATATATGGTACCCTTCTTCATCCTTATTAAAGTCTTTGATTTAAAATCTAGTTTGTCTGATAGAAATATGGTTACTCCAGCTTTCTTTTGACTTTAATTTGTGTGAAAAAATATTTCTCCACTTCCTAATGTTCAATCTGCAGGTGTCTTTACATCTGAAATGAGTCTCTTGTAGGCAGATATAGATAGATATTGTTGCTGTTGTTTTATCCATTCTGACAACCTGCGTCTTTTGGTTGGAGCCTTTAGTCCATTTACATTCAAAGTAATTATTGATAGAAATGTATATGTATTGTCATTGTATTGCTTGTTTTCTCCTTTTTGGACATCTTTTTTCTGATCCTTTCTTGTCTCTGTCCCTTTTCATCTCAACTTTGCCCTCAGAGTCCACTTTAATATTTCTTGCAGGGCTGGTTTAGGGGTCACAGTCTCCTTTAACTTCTGTTTTTCTTGGAAACTCTTTATATTTCCTTCTATTCTGAATGACAGCCTTGTTGGCTAGAGTATTATGGCTGCAAATTTCTCCAATTCAGCACATTGAAATTATCATGATATTTTCTTCTGGCCTGCAACATTTCTGTTGAAAAATCTCCTGCTACCCTTATGGGTTCTCTCTTGCATGTTAATGACTTCAAAAGAAGTCACAAAAACAAAAGTCTTGCTGCTTTAAAATTTTTTTATCACTGAGGAGGAGGTA
Organism: Zalophus californianus; assembly: GCF_009762305.2. Classification (NCBI taxonomy): domain Eukaryota; kingdom Metazoa; phylum Chordata; class Mammalia; order Carnivora; family Otariidae; genus Zalophus; species Zalophus californianus. The sequence continues at coordinate 2,780,917 of NC_045613.1, read as the reverse complement.
AGATGGTGGAGGAGTAGGAGACCCTAATTTCTTCTAGTTCCTGGAATTCAGCTAGATAGCTATCAAATCATTCTGAATATCTGCAAAATTCACTGGAGATCTGAAAAAGGAATTGCTGCAATTCTACAAATAGAAAAGTGACCACTTTTTGCAAGGTAGAATCAGAGACGTGAATCCAAAGCAATATACTGAGAGAGAAACCTCAGAGGGGAGGGAGCTGGCTTAAGGTGGCTACTGGAAAATAATATAAGCAGAAGAGTACAAACTCATACTTTTAGAAGTCTGCCTCTATAAGGGACGTCCCTGCCTGAAAGGTGCTCAGGTGGTGAAGTACGGTGGAATACAAGGTAGGAAAGTGTTGACTTAGAATCCCTGGGGTCACAAAAAGAATGAGGGTGCCTGAGTACAGAAGAGTTCCCACAGTGGAACGGGGAGGCTGACTATAAACAGTGAGTCCAGGCACCAGCTTTCTTCTCCGTGTTGCCATAAACCACTAACCGCTGCATGGTCCTGTGACTGCCCTCCAGGCTAGGGGCCAGCAAAAGGCAGAAGCACAGCAAGAGCCCCACTCCCCCAGCTGCCCTGGGAAGAATGGTGTGGGTCTGCAGTGCAGGAGCTGTAAAGTTTGGAGACTCAAAATAGGGTCCCATGCCTGATGTAAAAACACTCAGTCACAGGCTGGGTGAACATAGAATTTGGAAGGAAACCAGGGAGACAATAGTGATTGACTACTTTTCTTTGAAGACTTATTGAAGAGTGGGGACATGAACTTTCAACTCCAGGGCTAGAGATGAGGGTGCCACAATTTTCATCATCCCCTCACCAATTAGTGTGGAAAGCCTTTAGGGAGCAAAACAGCACCATTGAGTGCAATTCAGAGTTGCTTACACTGAGCCTGACCCCCTGGCAAGGGGGAACAATTCCACCCAGGCAGGGACACCTGAGCATTAGCACAACAGCTTGCTCACCCAGAAGACCAGCAGAAACATCCAGCTAATGCCAGGTTTACTAACCAGAGAGAACTGCAAAACTTCAGCTCTTGGGATAAACAATATATAGAATTCATGGTTTTCTTTATTATTTTGTAGTCTCTCCATTTTATTTTTTTTCAGCTCTTTTCTTATTTTATCAATTATTTTTGGGGATACTTTTTTAATTTTAAATTTTATATGTATGTTATATATATATTACTTTTGGTTTCCTTTCATTGTATTTTATTTTATTTTTGTATTTATATAAACTTTACATTCTTTCCTATTTTAGGGTCTAGTTTCTTCTAACAGAGCAAACATGCCCAGGATCTACTTTATTGTTATGTTCTATTTTATTTCTTGTTTGATTCTTTTCTCATTATTTTTTTGGTTTCTGTTTTCCTCTGATTTGTTTTGTTTGTAATCTTCTGGTGTTGTTTTTGCTATTTTTGTATTTTTCTCTCTCCTTATCTTCTCTGGACATACTGATAAGAGGGAGAAACTCATCCCAAAAGAAAGAACAGGAAGCAGTACTCACTGCCAAAGATTTAATTAATATGGATATAAGTAAGATATTGGAACTAGAATTCAAAACAATGATTATAAACATACTAGCTGGGCTTGAAAAAAAATAGAAGACACAGGAAAATCCCTTACAGGAGAAAAAAAAAAAACTAAAATCTAATCAGGTCCAAATTAAAAAGGCTATTACTAAATGCAGTAATAAATGGAGGCTCTAACTTCTAGGATGACAGAGGCAGGAGAGAGGTCAGTGATATAGAAGACAAAATGATGGAGAATAAAGAAGCTGAGAAAAAGAGAGAAACAATGACTGGATCATGAAGGGAGGTTTGGAGAGATCAGTGATATCATAAAGTGAAACATTATTAGAGTAATAGGGATCACATAGAAAGAGGAAAGAGAGTGAGAGAGAAGGGCTGAAGGCTTATTTGAACAAATTATAGGTGAGAACTTCCCTAATGTGGGGAAGGTTACAGGCATTCAAGTCCAGGAGGCACAGAGACTCCCCCTCAAAATCAATAAAAATATTTCAATACCTCAGTACTGGTGAGGATTGCAAATTTCAGAGACAAAGAGAAAATCCTGAAAGAAGCTCAGGACAAGAGATCCTTAACCTACAAGGGTAGACACATATGGCCAGCAGCAAACCTGTCTACAGAGCCCTGGTAGGCCAGAGAGGACTGGCATAATATGTTCAAGGTGCTAAGTGAGAAAAATGTGCAGCCAAGAGTACTTTATCCAGAATTTATTGGTTTTTTTAGAATAGAAGGAGAGATAAAGAGTTTCCAGGTCAAACATAAACTAAAAGAACTTGTGATCACTAAACCAGCCCAGCAAGAAATATTACAGGGGATCCTTTGAGCAAAAAGAGAGCCCAAAAGTAACATAGACCAGAAAGGAATAGAGACAATCTAAAGAAACAGTGACTTAACAGGTAATAAATACAATGGCATTAAATTCATATCTTTCAATAATTACTCTGAATATAAATGGGCTAAATGCTCAAATAGAAAGGCACAGGATATCAGACTGTGGGGGGGGGGAAACACAAGACCCATAGATTTTCTGTCTCCAGAAGACTTATTTGGGACCCAAAGATACCTCCAAATTGAAAGTGAAGAGATGGAGAAACATTTATCATGCTAATGGACATTAAAAGAAAGCTGGAGTAGCAATCCTTATGTCAGACAAACAAGATTTGAAACCAAAGACTGTAATAAGAAATGAAGGACACTATATCATAATAAACGGCTCTGTACAGCAAGAATATCTAATAGGTGTATGCCCTTAACTTGGAAGCAGCCAGTTATATAAAGCCATTAATAACAAAATTAAAGAAACACATTCATAATAGTACAGGATTACTGGACTTTAACACCTTACTCATAACAATGGACAGATTATCTAAGCAATAGATCAACAAGGAAACATGGGCCTCAAAAGACACACTGGACCAGATGGACTTCACAGATATATTCAGAACATTCCATCCCAAAGCAACAGAATACACATTCTTCTCTAGTGCCCATGGAACATTCTCCAGAATAGTTCACATCCTGCGTCACAAGTCAGGTCTCGGCAGGTACCAAAGATTAGGTTATTACCTGCATATTTTCAGGCCACGATGTTTTAAAACTTAAAGTCAGTCACAAGAGAAAATTTTGAAGGAACACAAATACATGGATGTTAAAGAGTATCCTATAAGGAATGAATGGGTCAACCAGGAAATTAAAGAAGAATTTTAAAAATTCATGGAAACAAATGGAAATGAAAGCACAACAGTTCAGAACCTTTGGGTTGCAGCAAAAGCAGTCCTAAGAGGAAAGTATATAGTAATACAGGCCTTTCTAAAAAAACAAGAAAGGTCTCAAATACACAACCTAACCCTACACCTAAAGGAGCTGGAGAAAGAACAGCAAGTAAAGCCTAAATCCAGCAGGAAAGAGAAATAATAAAGACCAGGGCAGAAATTAATGATATAGAAATCAAGAAATAGTAAATAGGTGAATGAAACCAGGAGATGGTTCTTTGAAACAGTTAATAAGATCAATAAAACCCTAGCCAGACTTATCATAAAGAAAAAATGAAGGACCCAAATAAATAAAATCATGAATGAAAGAGGAGAGATCGCAACTAATAACTAAGAAATACAAACAATTATAAGGGAATATTCTGAGCAATTATATGTCTACAGATTAGGCAATCTGGGAGAAATGGATGCATTTCTAGAAATATATAAACTACCAAAACTGAAACAGGAAGAAATAGAAAAACTGAACGGACACATAACCAGCAAAGACATTGAAACCATTGCACTACTGGGTATTTATCCAAAGGATACAAACATAGTGATATGAAGGGCACCTGCACCCCAATGTTCATAGCAGCAATGTCCACAATAGCCAAACTATGGAAGGAGCCCAGATGTCTATCTACAGATGGATGGATAAAGAAGATGTGGTATATATGTACAATGGAATATTACTTAGCATTTAAAAGAATGAAATCTTGGTATTTACAATGACATGGATGGAACTGGAGGGTATTATGCTAAGTGAAATAAGTCAGTCAGAGAAAGAATTCTATGGTTTCACTCATATGTGAAATTTAAGAAACAGAACAGGATCTTAGGGAAAGGGAGGTAAAAATAAAATAAGATGAAATCAGAGAGGAAGACAAACCATGGGAGATTGTTAACTCTAGGAAACAAACAAGGTTGCTGGACAGAAGGTGGGTGATGGGGTAACTTGGTGAAATTTTGGAAATTCATTTAGAATATGTCCTGGTGTTAATTTGGTTTTGTTGGTTTTGGTGGGAGTTCTCTGTGCCGCCTGGATTTGGATGTCTGTTTCTTTTCCCAGATTAGGGAAGATTTCAGCCAGAAAGTGTTTAATTAAATTTTTTTGCACGACTTTCTTTTCTTCATCAGGGACTCTCCAATATGAACATTGTTATATTTGAGGTAGTCACTGAGTTGCCAAAGTCTGTTCTCATTTGCATAATTCTTTGTCTTTCATTCTGCTTGATTACTTTGCATTGCTCTATTTTCTCAGTCACTAATTCATTCCTTTTCTTCTTCCATCTTGCTGTTTATCCCATCATGTTTGTTTCTAATTTTAGTTTTTGTGCCCTTAATCTGTGTTACTCCTTATCTCTGTGTTAAGGGTCTCACTCATGTCTTCCTATTTTCTCAAGCCTTGTGAGTATCCTTATAATCCTTGCTTTAAATTCTGTATCAGGTATATTACTTGTATCTCTTTCACTTAGGTTTCTGGCCGTGACCTTGTCCAGTTCTTCCATTTTTTACATTTTTCTCTGGTCCCTCATTTTGTCTGCCTCTCTGTGTCTGTTTGTGTGCTTTAAGAAAGTCATCTGTATCTTCTCTTAAAGGCAGAGTCTTTATGAGAAGAGATCCTGGAGTGCCCTGCATGTAGTGTCCCCTGCTCCCTAGAACCTAACACTTCAGGGGAGTATCCTTTGTGTGTTGTGACATCTTGCTATTGTGTCTGAGTTAATTTTCCTTTCTGTGCCATTGTCTGCACTGATTCTCTGCCTGTTTCTCAGGCTGTATTTGCCCTCTGTGGTGTTAGACCAAGGAAGGCAAGATCTCATGGGGCATGCCCATGGGAAACTTGGGAGTGGATGGTGGTGTTAGCAAAATTTGTACTGAGCCTCTGGTCATTTGCAGGATCTCCTGAAGCACTGCAGGGTCTTGGGGCTGTGTACCATTGTGGCCAGGGGTGGGAAACTGGGCACTGGTACACAATGGTGGCTGTGGGTGGTTCTGATGGCAGTGTGGGGGTGTGGCTGGGTATGACACATGATGGTAGCTGGGGCTGTAAAGCTGGGTGAGACACAGGAGGGTGGCTGGGGGCACACACCTGTGCACCACTTGGCACATACATGGCTTGTGTTGGCAGTTGTGCACTCAGCAGATGGTCAGGCTGCCCATGTGACTTTAACAAAATTTACCCTGAGCTCAGGGCTTAGGGTAGCATGCTTGGAGTATGCAATTCCCCAGGAAAACTCCTGCATGTAGCACTGTTAACAGGTTAGGTAGCAGGTGTCTCCTGCGGGTATCTCTGTGTCTGTGCTGCAAAGTGGGGTGGAAAAAGGGGCTGCCAGTTCCCTTGTTTTTGAAGTCCCCAGCACATTCTAAAATCAGTTGACCAGATCTGTCCCATTTGCCCACGACTTTGTGTAAATTGCCATTTGTATGCTGTCTCTCCATGCAGGGTCTGTCTACTTAAGGGCAGTGACCTTATCTATCATTTGCTCTCCCAACTTGCCCAGTGCTGAGTCAGCTGACCTCCAAATCTCCAGGCTCCAAGGCCCACTTGTTATATAAACTAATGGAATTTAACCCCTCCGGCGTTTAAAGCCAAATATCATGGGATTAGTATTCCCGTGTGAGCATCCTGGTGTGAGGATTTCTCTGCCCTCTCCACTTATGGTTCTCTCTTTCCTGCACCCCCTTTCTGACCTCCCTAACCATTCAGATGCAGCTTCTTCTCTGTATTTAGTGGTGGACTTTGTTCTGTCTGTCTTCACATTGCTGTCTGGTTTATGGACTTGGATGTGGATGATATCCAGTTGTAAACATAGGACAGGGTGAGCTCAGGGTCATCCTACTCTGCCATCTTCCCAGGCTCCTCCCTTGAACAGGTTTTTGATGGAGTCTTTAGGTTTTTCTATATGTAAGATCAGGTAATATACTAAAATGACAGTTTTGCTTCTTTCTTTCTTATCTGGTTGTGTTTTTTTTATTTGTCTTGACTAATTGCTCTGGCTATGTCTACACCACCTACTACATTGAAAGGTGGTGAGTGTGGACACCCTTGTCTTGTTCCTGAACATAGAGGAATTTAGAGAAATTTCTACTGTCAAATATTAGCTCTGGCTTTGTTCTATATGGCCTTAATTGTTGAGGATTCTTATCAAGATAGGATGTATTTACTATGTCAAATGCTTTTGAATCTACTGAAATGATCATATATGTATTTCATCTGTCATTCTGATAGTGTGGCATTTCACATTTATTGATTTCATATATGGAACCATCTTGAATTCCAGGAATAAATCCTATTGGTCATGGTGAATGATCCTTTATATGTGTTGTTGAATTCAGTTTGCTAGTATTTTGTTGAGCAATTTAACATAGATATTCAGTAGGGAAATTGGTCCATATATTTAATAATGACGTGTTACATGTATATTTATTTATATAATATTTTAAAAATATATTTGTATATTTTTCTCTTATTGCTTTTAAAATTATCTCCTTTGACTTTAGACAGTTGTATTTTAATAAACAAGTGTTTATGTTATTTATATTAATATTTTACATTATTACTTGGAGGACATCTTTTTGGATTAAAATATGGATTATACATCAGCTTCGTGAATTTAGGTATCCAAATATCTCCAAGGGTTTGAGAAGTTCTCAGCCATTACTTCTTTAATTATGCTTTCTGCCCTTTCTCTGTATCTTCTGGGACTTCATTGCATTGATGAGCAGATTGTTTCTCTTAATGGTGTCCAATATGGGCCTTTTAAATTTATTTTTGTTTGTTTCTCTTCTGACTGGACTATTTTAAATGATCTATCTTCACTGATTCTTCTTAGTCCAGGCTACTGTTGAACCTCTTTATAGAACTTTTTTATCAGTAATTACATTCTTCAGCTCCAAAATTTGATTCTTTTAAAATATGTTTAGCTATTTGTTGAGCTCATTTTATTCTTGTTTTTCTGATTTGTTAAATTATTCATTTGTATTCTCTTATAGTACTAAGAACATATTTAGAATAAATATTTTGAATTATTTGCCAGGTAATTAATATATCTTTGGAATATGCTAATGGAAATTTACTGCATTCCTTTGATGGTCTCATGTTCCTTTATTATTTGGGATTCTGATAGCTTTGCATATTTGTTTGTACACTTGAGGAAGCAGCCACCTCTTTCAGGCCTAATGGAGAGGTTACAGTAGGAAAAGATCTTCATCTATGGGTGGGGACACACTAGACTGTGCTATGACCTTGGCTGTCATAGTATTACCATGCACAGTGGCTCCAGCTGTGGAAGTGTATGATGTCTCATTGGCTAAAGCTGATGTCCACAGTTGGTAAGCACTGGGTTTCAGTGGCTACAAGAACCATTTGGGTACATTGGCTAGAGACCAGATCAGGTAGTTTGGGTGCCAGGGACTGTATTATGTATTCCACTGTGGCAGCCAGTCATAGGCGTTTGTACTACACAGTTTTCAGTGTATATGCAGTGTCCAGTTTCAGACCCACACATAGGATGGGATGGGGGGCACTGTCCAAGGCCAGTAAGGGCCTTCAAGAAAAGCATGTTCGCCAGTAGCTGTGGGAACTGGGCTGTCAGTGTGCTCTCATATGGCAGCCCTCCCTCTCTTTCCCTGGGCATGCATGCAGCAGTGAAGGTTCATAACGGGTGTCAGGTAGGCAGCACAAAGTTACCCAGGAGGAGTGTCTAGCCCTGATTGCAGGTATGGTTGTGGGGTCTGCTTGGGGTGGTCTAAGTTGGCAGCAGGGGCCTAGGCTTGCTGCTATATAGTTTCTGGACTTTTGTAAGGACAAAGAGAGAGAGCAGGGAAGGACTTAGACATAGCTAGAGTCAGTGAATACCAATAGTCCTGGAGATGAAGGTGCCTGAATATAAGAGATCTGAAGCAGCTGTGATGCTTATTGGCTGAGAAAACTACAGAAGAGATCTTTGTGAATTGCATATATCCTAGTTCATGTGTGCTAATAATAGCACCTCGTTTTCTTCCTTCAATTATATGCCAAAATTGCTGTTTTACAATTACTATTTTTTCAAACTTTGTATTATCCTTTCCTATGTTGCTGCCTCACTTTTTTTTTTTTATTTCATCTTGAAGCACTCCCTTTAGCATTACTTATATATATCAGTTCTAATGGTAATTTACTTCCTCAACTTCTTTTCATCTCTTTCGGTTTTAAGTGACAGTTTTGTTGGATATGTTTTTTTTTTCCTTTCATGAATTTGAATGTATCATCCATCCCACATTCTTCTGGCCTGAAATTTTGCTGAGAAAAACCCTTTATTATTTTAGGGAAGTTTTCTTGTAAGACAAACTGATCTCTTCTTGCTACATTTGGGATTGCCACCTGTCTTGTCTTTGATTTCTGGCTGATTGGTTATAATGTGCCTTATCTTGGTCTGGGTCTATTTAGATACTAGTTTGTTAGTTATATGAGTTTGTACATCAGTTTCTTTACAGGTTTAGATACTTTCAGTCATTATTTCTTTAAACAAGCTTTCTGTCCCTCGCTCTGCTTCTGGGGTTTCTGTACTACATACATTTTTAGGTGCGACAGAGTCTCATGAGTCTCCTATGCTGTCTTCAGATCTTTTTTTTTTTTGCCTCTGACTCAGTGATTTCAAAGATCTTGTCTTCAAGTTTGCTGATTTTCTTTTTTTCTTTATAAGTTTGTTTTTGAACCACTGTAAGGAATTTTTCAATTCAGTTATTAAATTTTTGAATTTGAGACTTTCTGCTTAGTTCATTTTTATAGTTTCTCTCTGGTGATGTTCTCATTTTGTTCATGCATTATTTTTCTGATTTTGTTTAGTTTTTACCCATTTTAACTCACTGAGAATGTTTACATCACTTCTTGTAAATTATTTGTTACACAGTTTTTCAATTTGTGTTCTTTTTTGTTGATTTCTTGAGTTTTGTTTTGTTCATTTGATTGGGTCATGATTCTTGTTTTTGGGCTGTCTTTTAAATCTTTTGTTGACATTTGCTCATTTGAAAACCAGCTACCACTCAGTCTTTATGGACTGCCTTTGTTCAAAAGAAGACCTTCACCTGTTAGCCCAGCCAGTGATTCTACAACTTCTCAAACTTCTTTTATTTTGTTTTATTTTTTATTTTTTTAAGATTTTGTCAGAGAGAGAGAGCACAGGGAGGGCGAGTGGCAGGCAGGGGAAGAGGAAGATTCCCCACTAAGCAAGGAGCCCAATGGGGACTGGATCCCAGGACCATGGGATCATGACCTGAGCCAAAGGCAGATACTTCACTGACTGAGCCACCCACGTGTCCCTCAAACTTCTTTTAGGCAAGTGTCTTCTCTAAGCTTATGTGTGTGCTCACAGCTATTTCAAATATATTCTAAACATGTTCCCTTTTATTACTCTTAGGATACTGAAATTTCCTGCTCCCCCTGGAGTATGTCTGCAAAATTGCCAGTTTAATGTCCTGCGGTGTTTGCCTATTTTCAGTACCTTCCAAACTGTACTTTGAAATTGACAAGTGTTTTCAGTGCTCCAATTCAGATGAAACATACACTACTCCCTCATGTCGCCTCCAGAAAGCACCCAGAATATAAGATTCATGGTTTACTTTGTTGTTTCTGTCCCACAGGAGAAACTCTTATAGTTAGTTTCTTCCTAGTTGCATCATGGTATGTTGGCTCTAGCCAACAGAGGCATGATGAGTTTGCAAAGTGTCATCAATTTTCCTATCCCTTTTCCTGGACTGTCTTCATTTTCCATTGACTTGTGTGTTATAGCTTCTCTGCTGAACTCCGTAGTTCTTACAAAGGTATTTTGACTTGTATATTGTTATGTCTCTGTGTCTGTGAGAAGTTGGAGGCCTGAAACATCATCATCTGCCATCTTTCTAATGTCACTCTCTAACTTTAATCTTTTGTATTTTATTGGGACTTGATTTCTGCCCTAACGTATGCTCTATTCTGGAGAATATTCCAGGCCATCGAGAAAATCTGTATTCTGATGTTTGATGAGTAGTCTATGTACATCTTTTGGTCTTGGTTTATTGCATTTTTTTTTTTATTTCTTGTGTGTATGTTCTATTTCTTTATTAATCTTTTATCTAATTGTTCTATACATTATTGAGAACAGAGTATTGAAGGCTCCTTTGTAATTTTAAGATCAATCTATTTTGTGGCTCTTAGTTATACATATGCTTTTACTTTTGTATATTTTTGATGGACTTACCTGTTTATCAATATGTAATGTGTTTTTGCTGTTAAGGATTTTTAATGTAAACTCTATTCTATGGGATGTAGTATAGTCATCCAAGTTTTCCTTTATTATCAGCATGCAGTATATTTTTCCATTTTTTTCCCATTTTCCCCCCATGTCTCTTTAAAGTGGGTGGATAACTTTTTCAATGCATTTTATCAATCTCTGCAGTCTATTAGGGAGTTCATTATATTTACATGTAAATTAATTCCTAAAATATTAAGGAATTGTGCCTATTGGATGTGTGCTTTCTGTACATTTTGTGTCTTTTTTCAGTTTCTCCTTTACTGTTTGTTTTGTATTTGATTTTTGTCATGAAATGTTTTGAATCCTTTCTCACTACCCTTTTTCTACATTTTTATTTTCCTAAGTGTAGTACCTTAAATTTACAAAGTCTCATTCAGCTTAACAGCAACTGAAGTCTGATATTACACAAAAATTTTACTTCATAGTTCTCCATTCCATCTCTATGAGGTTGCCGCAAATGTTATCTTCAGGGGTGCCTCAGCCAGTTAAGTGTACCCCTCTTGATCTTGGCTCAGGTCATGATCTTAGAGTCATAAGTTTGAGCCCTGCATTGGGCTCCTTGCTTTGTGTGGAGCCTACTTAAAAAATGTTATCTTCATATATTGTGTAGCCAATAACATATATACATATATAAAATATGTAATAATTTCATATAAATTTATGCATTTATAATTTATGGTATTTAAATATTTAAAATTTATAATATATTTATAAACTTTTATAAATATGTAAACATATAAATATGTAAAATAGACAAATTATAATATAAAATACATGTGTATATATACATATGTATATAATATAATATGACATAATATGGGTAAAATATACATATTTATGTATGTATGTTATCTGTAACATATCTAATGTATCTGTATATATACTAATGTATGATAGGTACAGTTTTGTGTATGTATATGTGTATATACATGCTTTATTATATGTGCAATATATAATATACATATGCATATACAAATAATATACATTGCACCTATAATATAAACATGTACACATATGTACATTATATGTGCAATTATGTATATATGTAACATTTAATATGGTATATATTGCTTTTGTCAATGAATCATATAGGAAATAGAGAACTTCCAAACCAAAAATATAAAACTGCTGGGTTTATATTATAGTTATCTATATAAATATAATATAAAATATATCCTTTATCAATGTTCTTTATTTCTTCTTAGAGCTTTGATTTACTGTCTGGTAAGCTTTCCTATAGGATAGAGGTAATTGAATCATCATTTTTTGTCTTAATGTCACCTTCATTTTTGAAATAATGTTTTGGTGAATACAGATTTTGTATTTGAGCTTTTTTCCATTTTAGCACTTTGTATATATATTGTCTTACTGTCCTTCCTTTCTGAAGATACCCCTAATTTTATTGAGAGTCTCTTTTATGGACAAATCACTTGCATCTAGCTGTCTTCAAGATTCTAACTTTACGGGTGCCTGGGTGGCTCAGTCCGTTAAGCATCTGCCTTCGGCTCAGGCCATGATCCCAGGATCCTGGGATCCAGCCCCGCTGGATCGGGCTCCCCTCTCGGCGGGAGGCCTGTTTCTCCCTATCCCACTCCTCCTGCTTGTGTTCCCTCTCTCGCTGTCTCTCTCTCTGTCAAGTAAATAAATAAAATCTTTAAAAAAAATAAGATTCTAACTTTATCTTTGTTTTTAGACAGTTTTATTATAATGTGCCCTGATGTAGAACTGTTAGAATTTAATCTACTTGGAGTTCATTGAGCTTCTTGTACGTGTAGATTATTGTCTGTCATTTAATATAGTATATCAAATATTATTTCTTCCCATTATATTTCTTCCACTATCTCAGAAATTCATGAACTGTATGTTGGCACAATTGCTCACATCCCAACATATTGTAGTTTCTGCTTATTCTTCTTTATTGTTTTTCTGCCCTTCAGATTGGATACTTTTATTTGACCTGTTTTTATGAGCATATATAAGATAGTTGATTTAAAGTCATTTTTTAGTAAGTTTAACATTTATACTCCTTCACAGGCAGTTTCTGTTAATTTCTCTTTTTCTTATGAATTGCCATATCTCCATACTTCTTTTGTGTGTTTTGTGGCTTTTGTTAAAAACTGGCCATTCTGCCTATTTTAACAAAAACTGTTCTTTTTTTGTGTGATCTCTGAAGTATCTATACATTTAGCTTAGACTAACTGTAGCCATTTTACATTTTTATTAATAAAGGACAACTCTGGAAAGCAGATATTTTCTCTATCTAGCATTTGTTGTTGTTGCTTGTGAGCTGAAGTTGCTCACTTGTTTTGGAACTTTTTCCAACTATTCTCTCAATGTATTTCCTCTTGTGTGTGGTAATAAAGTCTCCTTTGCTGAAACTCTTGGAATTAGAAAAATAAACACACACACACACACACACACACACACACACACACACACAGAAGGAAATAAAGAAAAACAAATTTCTGTTGATATTTTAAATTGGTTCTGTATTGGGTCATTTTTTAAATTTATTTTTTATTATTATGTTATGTTATGTTAATCACCGTATGTTACATCATTAGTTTTTGATGTAGTGTTCCATGATTCATTGTTTGCATATAACACCCAGTGCTCCATGTAGAACATGCCCTCCTTAATACCCATCACCAGGCTAACCCATCCCCCCACCTCCCTCCCCTCCAGAACCCTCAGTTTGTTTCTCAGAGTCCATAGTCTCTCATGGTTTGTCTTGTGTTGGGTCATTTTTTTTTACTCTTAGGTATGTACAATGCTGCCTTGCTGTTGTTTTCACTGAGCCCAAATTTAAATAGGTGATAACTTAAAGTTTTGACACATTTTTTCTAACACGCTTCTTGACTTGGGCCTACAAGTAGCTTTCATGGGCCTACTACATTCCCTACTTTCTGTGCTTTTCAAATTTCTTATTCCTGATAATTGTACCCTATGGCTTCTCCTCCCAGTCTGTTGACTTGTTTTTATTTATTTATTTATTTATTTATTTATTATTTATTTATTTATTTATTTGTTTATTTATTTATTTATTTATTTATTTATTTATTTACTTATTTTGCTCCAATTGTTATTTGTGTTTTAGGTGGGAAAAGCTTATTTATTTGTCTTTGAATGTTTTGGGGAACCTTGTGTAGATGCTCTGCACTGATTCAGTTACTCTGGAAAACCAAATTCAGTCCAAACAGAGTTTCTTGAGAACCAGGTACTCACATTGGGAGCATAAACTATCATGCACAAACAAGATCCACTTGCACAGGAAAGCGGGTAGAATTTGAGTGAAAATACTGCATATTTATATTTATGTTGCCTTTTTACTTGTTAAGTGTTCACTTGATTTATGAGAACCTTCAACTATCTCTCAGAATTTTGGCAAGACAGATTCTGACACTTATATAAAGTTTCTCAGAGTTTATTTCAGGGAGGTGGACTCCTAAGAGTTCCCTGCCTTTGGTAGTCTCTGATGTACCTATAATTGTTTGTTCTAAAATGTTTTACAGAATGTGGGACTGCTTTCACTAATAAACTTCAAGGAATGTTTAAAGACATGGAGCTTTCCAAAGATATCATGATTCAGTTAAAACAGGTATTTCTAATCCAAAAGAGTTTTGTTTTTAATGTAAAGTGTTTAAATGGTTTGGTTCTTTTCAGTTTATACTTAAGAAACATATTAAATCATATTTATTTTTATATTTTTATTTAAATTCATTTTAGTTAACATATACTGTATTATCAATTTCAGAGGTAGAGGTCTGTGATTCATCAGTTGCATATAACACCCAGTGCTCATTCCATCATGTGCCATCCTTAATGTCTATCATCCAGTAACCCCATCCCCCACCCACCTCCCCTCCAGCAATACTCAGTTTTTTCCTAGAGTTAACAGTCTCTTGTGGTTTTACTCATATATGGAATTTAAGAAACAAAACAGATGAACATAGGGGAAGGGAAGAAAAAATAAGATAAAAACAGAGAGGAAGGGAAACTAACAAAGCAAAACACATTTAAATTATGACTCCAACTTTGTGTTTTTTGAAAGGAAATTCAGTGACACTTAGCCTTCCCACTGCATATTTAAAGAACTATACAACATATTTTGAATAACTATTTTTAATTTATTTTCTAGTCTTACTTGGCTTTCCATTTCTTTCCTACATATAATTTAGTTAAGTTCTTTTGTCAGTGTGTGCGTATCTTTTTCATAACTTTCCTCAGATCCTTTTTGATGTAAGATGGATTATTTAAAATATGCAATGGAAAGTTAATTCTAACTAATTAATTTAGGCAGCCAGCCTCCATGTTCTTAGTTCTTAAGAACATTTTATTAGAATACAAATGTCCATTTCATTTTCAAGATAGGTTATTATTTTCAATGAGAAATTTATCATTAATATTATTTTTAGTAATGAGTTTCTGTTATAGAGTTATAACCATGTAAGCGTTTTAAAATTCTCATTATTTCATTGCATCCTTATATTTTTGCAGTATATGAAGAACCAAAATATAGCAGGAAACATTGATTTAACTGTGAATATTCTGACAACAAGTTTTTGGCCAGCCTACATCCCTAAGGAGATCCAGTTACCCCCAGAGGTAAGAAATTCACTGTTTTAAGACTATAATAATACATGCTAAACAGATTGGTTTTAATGTGACCTTTTAAGTTATTATGTCATGCTTCATACTAATGTAAATGGCACCTTAATGTTACCCATTTTGAAAGGTAGTTATTCAGGTTTTAGAATGGAGGGGAATCAGATTAAATAATTCAGTGTTCAAGTAATTCAGTTGTTTAAATAGTTTTATTATGTAGTCAGATGTAGATTTTGAATCTATCAGCCTGTCTTCCTTTTGCTTTTAGGCTGTGCATTTACTGGTATTGGCTTATATTTTTCTTTTTTTTTAAGATTTTATTTATTTATTTGACAGAGAGAGTGAGCACAAGTAGGCAGAGGGAGAAGCAGGCTCCTGCGGAGCAGGGAGCCCGATGTGGAGTTCGATCTCAGGACCCTGAGATCATGACCTGAGTTGAAGGCAGCCGCTTAATTGACTGAGCCACCCAGGCGCCCCTGGTTTACATTTTTCTTACTGTGTTTGAATATAAACTATTTATTCATGTATCACATAATTATATGATGGAAAAAGTCATCAACGTATCATTGTTCTACTCATTGCTCCTCTTAGTAATCATGGAAACTTGTCTCCAGGTGCCACCCATTTTTAGCTTGCAGCTTTGGTTTTAGCTTTCTTTTCTCTGCTAAATCAATTACCCATCATCTATTTGTTGTCCCTCTAATAGTGGCAACTCAGTTGCTATTTTCTTTACTTTTTTTCTCCATGTATTTAATTTTTGTAATTATATTGCCATCTTGATGGGTTTCCTCAGGAGCATATGTAAATTACTGAAAGCACCATATTGAAGTAGAAGAAAAATGAAAATAGTTTGTCTTCTTGTTTCAGAACTCCATTTTTGTCACCCAGTCTTTTCGTCACAGAAGTCCATTACATAGTCCTGTGCATGGTGGTGATACATAATTTTAAATGTAAGAGTCTAGGGCTGCAACTATGACTTTATTCACATATAGTTTATCAATAATGTTTCTTTACTTCCTTCCATCAGATGGAAAGACTTCAGGAAAACTTCAAAAATTTCTACTTACGCAAACACAGTGGCCGGAAACTTCAGTGGCAGTCAACTCTTGGACACTGTGTTCTTAAAGCTGAATTTAAAAAGGCAAGTGGATGATTTTTAAGCATTTACTTTAACTTTTAAATTATAACAATTTTACCTTGATAAAGAATATTTTTAATATATGCCTCTTTATGAAGAAAGCTCATTTATTTAATGATGGAGTGTTTGAATTTTGAATATGTTGATATATGAATCATTTTTTTATAAATCAATTTTTAAAACATTACTTCCAGTTGTCTACATTTGGATATCTGTGATACCAAATGACAGCCTTTGCTCTCTGACGTCTCAAAAATCAGTATCAGTCATCATCACAGCCCTGGCCATTTACCACCCTGGCCTCACAAGGCTGATGGAACCATGCACTGAGTTTACTCACTGCAGTGTGAAATTGAGCCATGACTTAGTTGCATGAAGTGTTTACATTGAAGGTATCTCTCAAAATTAAAGAAAAAAAAAAAAAAGACCAGCACCAAATCTCCTTCAATTGTATGGAATAGAGTAATACATTAACATTCTGATGCAGTGACATAAATGAAGTGAATAGGAAGAATGTAGGCTTCCAGAGATCACTTCTTGATACCTACGACTTAGGGAACTAGTTGGGACAAAATAGACAATGAACTGCCTGTGTGTCCAGTGTGATTCATTGCCTGAACTTCTGAAATAATGACAAAGGAGTTGACTGGCTCTCTCTTCTTATCCAGTACCTTTAACAGTTATCCTGGTGGTAGATTGAAAATTGCGCCCCTGAGATAATCAACTTTCTGTTCTCTGGAACTATAACATTTCTTTATATGAAAAAGGTATTTGCCATACCAATACTCCTTATCAGAGAGGCTCAGGAAACTTACACAAACCCATACTCATAATCCCTCTTTCACCCTCCTCCCCATCACCACACACACACACACACACGCACGCACACACACACACACATATGACCTCACTGATATGAGGAATTCTTAATCTCAGGAAACAAACTGAGGGTTGCTGGAGTGGTGGGGGGTGGGAGGAATGGGGTGGCTGGGTGATAGATATTGGGGAGGGTATGTGCTATGGTGAACACTGTGAAGTGTGTAAGACTGTTGAATCACAGATCTGTACCTCTGAAGCAAATAATACATTATATGTTAAAAAAAAAAAAAGAAGAAGAAGAAGAAGAAGATAGCAGGAGGGAAAGAGTGAAGAGGAGGAGATCAGAGGGGTAGCCAAACCATGAAAGACTATGGACTCTGAGAAACAAACTGAGGGTTCTAGAGAGGAGGGGGTGGGGGATGGGTTAGCCTGGTGATGGGTATTAAATAGGGCATGTACTGAATGGAGCACTGGGTGTTATATGCAAACAATGAATCATGGATCACCACATCAAAAACTAATGATATAATGTATCATGATTAACATAACAATAAAATTTTTTAAAAAAGGTGGAACCGGAGGCTAGAAGATAAACCCTCTGCAGAGTACATACTGCCCTACCAGGTCTTGATTCTTACCTAGTGATACTCATGTGAATTTCTGACCTTCAGAACTGTGAGAGAATATACATTTGTGTCACTTTAAGCCACTGTTTGTAGTAAGTTGTTATAGCAGCCACAAGAAGTTAAACATCTATCTTCCAAAGCACTTTACTTATGACACCTTTTGTCTTTTCTTAGAAGTCACAAGCATAGACAATCCATACATATGTCCAACATGTTTCTCTCAGTTTTCAGAGAGGCTGAATCTTTTCCTTAAGTGTATAAATTGAATATGGTGGCTCAGTCATCAAAGTATTAAGGGATGAGAAAACAGGCTCTGATTTTAATTCTGCCTCTGCCAGTTTTTCCCTAAACTGGCCTGACCAAAGGGTAATAACTAATATTTGACCTGAGCAGGAAAAATAAAAATATGTTTACATTCCAGAAGTGATAACAGTCAGATGCTTAAGGTTCTCAGGGTAATGTGAGATTCTCTTGATCTCCCAAAGTAAAGTTGGAGCCAGATGTTGTAAATCCTCAGGTTCCATCTAAATATTTAATGTTATTGAATGATGAATAGTCATAACTAATTTTTTCATGTATATGTAGGAATGTGTTATTATGCTTGACTTTTTCACACAAGAATAACTCAGTTTATGCCTATGAGAACAAGTCAGAAAGAACAGAGATATGATTAAAAATGACAAATTTAATCATACTCCTTTTACTTCAGAAGCCTGAAATGAATAAAGAAGTTTGTATCCAGCCATGCTGTTTCTGTGTTGATGCAAACATACACTTTTTTTACTAATTTTTCTAATTTTACTAATATTGGAGATTACTAATGTTCATGTTGCACTTCTTTTTATGCACCCTTGGATTCATCATGAGCATGCTAATTAATATAGGAAGATATGATTTTTAATTACTCTCTTGTGATTCTTAATATTTTTTTATTATGTTATGTTAGTCACCATACAGTACCTCATTAGTTTTTGATGTGGTGTTCCATGATTCATTGTTTGCATATAAGGTAGCCGCTCAAGTGACTGACCCACTCAGTGCCCTTTTTCTTAATACGTCAAATTTCTTCACGTGGGCAAAAAAACAAAAAAATCAAAAACAAAAAACCCTATTAGTGGATAGTAAGTAACATTTGTAGTGCAATTAGAAAGGGAATCAAGAAAGATGTAATATTTTCCTGAGTATTTTACATGCTAATACCAGATTGAGTTGGACAGGAACAGTCTTCTTGCTGCTTGGACTTGTATGTTTTTGCTTTTAAGTTTTGAGAAAGCATCATATTTTCAAAACAGGTTTTCTTTTCATTAAAATGATTCCAAAATAAATTACACATACATTGTCTTTGAACCAGCAGTGTAAGATTCATAGCAAAATTGAACAGAAACTAGTCTCCTGATCTACAGTATCCCACCAAAATGGCACATTTATTACAGTTGATAATATTACATTGACCCATCATTATCTTCCAAAATCCATACATTACATTAGTATTCAAGGTTGCTGTGTTGCACTTTAAGGGTTTGGACAAAGTATTGTGATATGTATTATGCTGAATAGTTTCAAGGCCATAAAAATCCTATGTTCCACCTGAATTCCACATGTATTTTACTTCAAAATTTTGCAAATACATTTTCAGAAGAGTTACTTTTCTCCCAGTAAAAATTTAAATACTTTTTTTAATCTAGCAAATTACACATAATAGATTCTTCACTAGGGAAATACATTTCATCATTGTGCAGCATTTTTCATCATATTCTCATTTGAATATATACATATATTCTATATAGAATATATTAGAATATATACATATATAATATAATATAATGTAATATAATATAATATAATATAATAATATAATATAATATTAAATCAGCTCCCCTTAATTACTTTGTAAGTTCATGTAATCTTAACCAAATTTGAGAACTATATTAGGGAGTAAACCTTTAATGTTCTTCTAAGTTCAACTGAAAGAAAGAATATGAGTAATACACCATAAGACTCTTTTTTTTAATTTTTTATTCTTATGTTAATCACCATACATCATTAGTTTGTGATATAGTATTCCATGATTCATTGTTTGTGCATAACACCCAGTGCTCCACACAGAACGTGCCCTCTTTAATACCCATCACCAGGCTAACCCATCCCCCCAACCCCTTCCCTCTAGAACCCTCAGTTTGTTTTTCAGAGTCCATCGTCTCTCATGGTTCCTCTCCCCCTCCGACTTACTCCCCTTCATTCTTCCCTTCCTGCTATCTTCTTCTTTTTTTTTTTTCTTAACATATATTCATTATTTGTTTCAGAGGTACAAATCTGTGATTCAACAGTCTTGCACAAGTCACAGCGCTCACCATAGCACATACCCTCATACACCGTAAGATTCTAAAAGCAATATGAAGAATAGAAGTTCTAGAGCCTATTTTTCATACACCTTGTAATATAGTAAACAACATTTATTTTGTATAGAAATTTCCTACAGAAATTTTCATTGCAGTATATCATTGTTAGTTTAATGACTTTTTTCCCCAGAACTTTTCTCAAGCTACCTTTTTACAACATTTTGATTTGGGTTTATAAGATGAAATCAAGTTATGAATGTCACTGAGTATGCTTTTCTTTTTAAATAGGATTAAAAGATGAGAAATTAGAAGCTGTGACCAGGGAGCCATATATGATGGGAGAATAGAGAAACAAGAATAGAGAAAATGAAGTGTTTGAAATATTTATCAAAGAATAGTTTAATAAAAACATTTAGAACTGAATGTGGTTTATACATTGCAAAAGACTTCCTGTGGGAATTTAATTGAAAAAGATAAAATAGACCCCGGCAAAATATATCATCATGAAATCTTAGATAAGGAAGAGAAACACAAAATTTTAAAGCCTTAAGAGAGTGAGAAACTAAAACTCATAGATATGTGATGGGAGGCTGTAAGGTGTCAGATTGCCCTGTAGCAGCACTACAAACTTGAAGATGATTAAAGTGTCTTCAGGAGCCTAAGGGAAAATGATTTCCAGGTGCAATTTATGTGCTAAGAAAATAATAATAATTATTATTTCATATATATATGTGTGTATGTATTTGTGTGTATATAAAAATAATAATAATTATTATTATATATGTGTGTGTATTTGTGTGTATATATATTCATATATATATATAATTGTCACATAGGACACACAAAAATCATACAAATATAATTCCCATTTACTGTCTCCCTGGAAACTTTAGGAAATCTGCTGCATCAACATGAGTGAGTAAACCATAACATGTCACAATACAGGAATTGACATCAACTTGAGAAGAGTTGAAGGGAATCCTTAGCAGATGTTCAGGGTGTGTTAGAGATGTTGCCTTATAAAAGATGAAATAAATTCAGTTTACTGTAGAGAACATGTAAATACTTTTTTGCATGGTTAGACTTTTTGAACAAATTTCATTAAGAAAAGGTCAAAGAACAAGGCAATGCCTGTGTACATAGTAATGTATTATCTCTGTAGAGGCATGTTTTATGTTTCAGAAGCAGGGATTTAGTCTGGGAATACTGTGATGTTCCAAAATTTTAAGGTTACGGTTACTGATTCTTATTGTTCACCTGAATACAATTATCAATTAATTTTCATTGGAAAGTAATTCTTTGATTTCTTGATGTAGGGTAAAAGATGTTGTGTATATAAGTTACCAGATTCATAGTTTCTGGGTTCCATATTCATGCACAGACCCCAGTACTTTGTTCAGTTCTATCCTAGAATGAGCAAGTGTAGGAATAAAAGGAAACTAGTACAGTTTTTGCTGGAATTAATAATTAATATATCCCTCTCCCTGGAAATCTCTTATCTGCATTGAAGATAATATGAATAATTATAGGCATTAAAAAGGTATGACTATATTCTGCTCTTTTTGAATTTTTTTTGAAAGGAAATAACATCTTTCTTGTAAACTTGATGATGCATATGTACATGGAAAAAAAAACAATAAAAACACAGAAAAAAATACAGGAACAGAAATTTAATCAATATTTAACAGTGAATGCAAATTATAAAGTCATAATCAGTTATAATATTGATAACATCACAATATCTGTTATTTTTCAGTGATATAGTTTATTTTCTCATTTTCTATAGATATTTAGTTAGCTGCATAATTTTGTATTTCTAATTTCATTATTTTCATAGAGGGTGGTCTCCAAATTGTTTAAGATTCAGATGCCACAAAAGCTGAATCCACTCCTATTGATGGACCAAAGTCTAAACTCCATAGAAAAACATTAGAGGGAAGGCGAGAATTGTAGAATAGGGAATGGAGGAGACTGAGGTAACTGATAAGAAGTAGAGAGCTTAAATTTGGAGGAATGGAGATATCTGAGTTTGAAGTGAAAGAAAAGAAAATTGGTGGGAAATAAATGGAGAAAATCAAAATATGATAAGCTAGCAGTTGAAACCATGGAGTTAAGATTATATTCTAACATCTGCTGTTGAGTTAAATGTTGGCTGTAGGCTTGTCATTTCATTATGTTGAGGTATGTTACTTTTCTAACCACTTTGAGAGTTTTTGTCATGAATTCATGTTAGCTATTTTCAAGTGCGTTTTCTGCAACCATTGAGATCATGTGATTTGTATCTTTCATTCTGTTAATGTGATATATCACATTGATTGATTTGCATTTGTTGACTCATCTTTGTATCAAGGGATGAATCCCATTTCATTGTGGTAGAAGATCTTTTTAAGGTTCTGTTAAATTCAGCTACCTAGCATTTAGCTGAGGATTTATGCACATATATACAAGGGCTATTGGTGTTTTCTTGTACTGGTATTATGAGTGTAATAATGCTGGCCTACTAAATTGAGTCTAGTAGTATTTCCTCATCTTCAGTTCTTTTGAAGAGTTTGAGAAGAGTTGGTATTCTTCTTTAAATGGTTTTCCCCCTGTGTAGTTACTATGTTCTGGGTTTTTCTTCATAGAAAGATTCTTGATTATATGTTCAGTCTCCTTGCTACTAATTGCTGCATTCAAGTTTTTTCTTTCTTTATGTTTCTGTGAGGGTAAGTTGTATATTTTTAGAAATTCAGTTATTTCTTCTAGGTCATCTAATGTTTTGGTGTATAATTGTTTATAGTAGTCTCATGATTCTTTAATTTCTGTAGTTTCTATTGCAGTGTCATATCTTTCATTTATAATTTTATTTGTGTCCTTTCTCTTTCTTGATTGGGCTGTGTAAAGGTCTGTCAACTTCATCTTTTCAAAGGGCCAAATTTTAGTGTTGTTAATGTTTTTTTTTCATATTATTTTTCATGTATTTCTGCTCTGATATCAGTTATTTCCTCCTGTTAACTTGAGCTTAGTTTGTTTTGTTTTTCTAGTTCCTTCTGGTGTAAAATTAGGTTAATTTGAGATAATACTTCTTTCTTAATGTAGATATTTATTGCCATTAAAATGTTCCCTCTAACCACTGCTTTTGCTATACTCCATCAGTTTTGTTATGTTTATTTCCACTATCATATTTTTCAAGTAATTAATAATATTTTTTTAATCTTCTTTGATTCATTAGTTATTCAGGATTGTGTCATTTGGTTTCCATGTATTTGTGAATTTCCCTTCTGTTACTAATTTCTAATTTCATACCATCGTGGTCAGAAAAGAGACTTGATATAATTTCTGTCATCCTGTATTTTTAAATTATTATATGACATATATGATCATATATGATCTCTGTGTACTTCAGTCTATAGTATTTTTCAGATCTATGTCCTAACTGATTTTGTATCTGGATGAAAGGTCTGTTTTTGAAAATGGTGTATGAAAGTCCTTAACTATTATCTTGTCACTGCTTATTTCTCCTGCTAGTTCTGTTAGTATCTGATTTATATAGTTAGGTGCTCCTAACTAAATGTTGACTTCATCTGTGTTTAAAATTGCTGTATTTTTGTTAGATTGGCCCTTCATCATATAATCACCTTGTCTCTGTCCATTTTTGGCCTTAAGTTTATTTTGTAATTAGACAAAATTGCTTTATTTTGGTTACTATTTACTTGAGATATCTTTTTTCCATTTTTTCATTCTTGTCTACATGTACCCTGAAAGGTAAAATACATTTTTGGTATGCACCATTTCATTGGACCTTATTTTTTTCTCTTTTTGTCACTATATAGGTCTTTTTGATTTATGTTTAAAGTAGTTTTCAATTGATACGGCAATAATAAGCCATTGTATTTCTGTATGTTTTGAAGATCTTTCATTCCCTGCTTCCCTTCTTATATGTCCTTTGTGATTTGATACATTCTACTAGTGGTATATTTTGATTCCTAACCAGGTTTTGTCTATCTATTACATATTTTTCCTTGGTGTAGTTACTGTGAGGTGTATAAAAAAACTCTTTATGTTTATAACAGCCTATTTTATTTTATTTTTTATAACATCCTATTTTAAACTGATATCATGATATTATATAGTGATTTTATACTTTAGGTGTCTCTCATATTTAGATTATTAATAGTTAAAATTTTTGTATGTATTTAATAACATTATTCTAGCTATGGTTATTTTTAATATTCATGTTTTTGAACTTTTAAATTAGAATTTTATTTTATTTTTAAAGATTTTATTTGTTTATTTGTCAGAGAGAGAGACAGTACAAGTAAGCAAAGCAGCAGGCAGAGGAGGGGGGAAGAAGCAGACTTCCCGCTGAGCAGAGAGCCCAATGAGCTTGATCCCAGGACCCTGGTATCATCAGCAGAGTCCAAGGCAGACACTAACCAGACTGAGCCACCCCTTAAATTAGAATTTTAAATTATGCACCATCATTACAATATTAGAGGATTTTCTTTGGCAAAGCATTTTCTTTTCAGGTGCATTTCATAAATTCATATCTTTGTATGATATTAATTAGCATGTTTTATTTCAGATTCAACATTACCCTTTAGCATTTCGTGTAGGGCAGGTCTAGTGGTAATGAACTCCTTTTGCTTTTGTTTGGGAGGGTCTGCTTTTGTTTGGGAAGGTCTATGTCGTCTTTATTAATAAGGAATAATCTTCATAGAAATAGCATTCTTGATTGACAGTTTATTACTTTCAATAATTTGAGTATATCATGTCACTCTCTCCTGGCTTGAAAAGATTTTGGTGAGAATTCTGCTCATATTCTTACGGGTCTCACTTGTATATGTTGAGTTACTTTTCTTTTGTTGCTTTCAAAATTGTTTTTGTTTTTGACAATTGATAATTGTAATGAGTCTTATTGTAGTGCTTGAAGGTTCAACTTATTTGGAGTCTTTTGGGGGTTCGTGAGTCTAGATGTATATTTCTCTTGCCTCTAGGAAGTTTTCAGCCCTTACTATTGCCTTAAATATACTTTCTGTCCCATTCTTTTTCTCGTCTCTTTTTGGGATTCCCATAATCCCAGAAGTTCATTGATTGTTTATTTTGTGTGATGAGATGGCTATTGAGGTTCTAAACTGAATTATTCAGCCTTTGTGTTCTTTCACTGTAGAATTTGTTTTTGTCTTTAATGGTTTCTGTATCTTTGTTGAATTCATTTTGTTCATGTGTTCTTAATTTCAAGTTTTTTACAAAGGTCTGTTTTTGAAAATGGTGTATGAAAGCACACCAGTTACAAAAATTACAAAGACACCCATGTCTTTCAGGGTGTTTTGTAGTTCAGCAAACTTCTTTAAGAGGATTGTTTGGAATGCTTTGTCAGAGAGTTCATAGATACTCATTTTTTCACATCAGTATTTTATTCATTGTTAGTATCGTTTGGCAGTGTGCCATTCACTTGAATCCTTGATTCCTTGAGTTGTTATCTACACATTTAAATAGGAAATTCCCTTATAGACTTTACCCTTTTGTTTTGTCAGGGAAAGACCTTCACCAGGCAGCTCAGCTAACATTACTGAACAGGTCAGCTGTTAGCACTATGGGCTGATGGGGCTTAGTATTGAGATGTTATTTGGGCACTGACCATCCTCTGAGATTGACAATGTATATTGGTATAGCACTAATGGAAAACACTATGAAATCATACAGTATTTGATTTTCTGTTACTTATTTCACTTAAGCTCATGCCCTCCAGGTCCATCATCATTGTCAGAAATAATAGGATTTCCTTCTTTTTTTATTGAGAAACAGTATTCCATTGTGTCTGTGCCTGTAATTAGTATATACAAAAACTGCATTTATATATATATATAAATATAATAATATATAAATACAAATAAATATATAATATATTAATATTATATAATTAATTATATATTATATAATATATAAATACATATATAATATATAAATATATAAATAAAATAATATATAAATATATAATATATAAAAATAAATATATACAATATATATAATATATATTATATATATATTATCTGTGTATCTATTTAATCTGTCACATTTTCTTTATACATTTTTCTCTTCATAGACACTTAGGTTGCTTCCTTGTCATGGCGATTGTAAATAGTGCTGCAAAGAACATGGGGGTGCACATATTTTTTTGACATAGTGATTTACTTTCTTTCAAAGAGAAACCCAGAAGTGGAATTGCTGGATTATATGATAGTTCTATTTTTAGTTTTACAAGAAACTTCCATTTTGGTTTTATTTTCAGTTTCCCTAATGATTAATGATGTTGAACACCTTTTCATGTAGTTTTTGGCCATTTGCATATCTTCTTTGGAAAAAAAATGATTATTGGGGCACTTTGTTTGTTTTTTTAAGATTTTCTTTATTTATTTGAGAGACAGAACAAGTGCAGGGGAATGGCAGACAGAGAGGGTGAAGCAGGGAGCCTGACGCAGGACTAGATCCCAGGACCCTGGGATCATGACCTGAGCCAAGGACAGATGCTTAACTAACTAAGCCACCCAGGCTTCCCCTTTGCTTGATTTTATTTTGGCTTTTTTTCTTTTTTGAGTAGTATGAGTACTTTATATATTTGGATATTACCCCTTATCAGATAGATGGCTTGCAAATATTTACTCCCATTCTGTAGGATGCATTTCATTTTGTTGAAATGAATGAGTAAATTGATGTCCTTTCCTGTGCAAAAACCTTCTATTATGACGTAGTCCTATTTGCTTATTTATTTTTTTTGGTATCATATCCAAAAAGTTGTTGTCAAGACCAGTGTCAAGGAGTTTTTTCCCCTATGTTTAAAGCTTGCAAATCTTACATTTAAGTATTTAATTGATTTCAGTTTAATATTTTGAATGATCTAAAATAGAAGTACAATTTTATAATCTTCATAATTACTGTCAGTGAATGGTAACTGAAAGAAGCAATTGGGAAATTATTTAGCCAGAGTTATGTTAACGTGAATTACCTGATGATGAGTATAATTACCCAAATATTTTTCTTTTTTTTTTTGATATCCAATGTGTTTTGAGGTTTAAGGTGGAATGTGTGTTTTATTTGTGGAAATAGAAAATTCTATTATTTTCTAGTAATATTCACCTACTTTTAGCTCTATTTTGATTTCCACAGGACTTATCTTTCAAATTACATTATTTTAAATACAACATATACAGTATTTTATGTAGCTAAAATCATACCTGAGTCATTAATAAAGTGTTATTTTTCTGTAAGTTAATATGATATTGTTTCTAACAGGGCAAAAAAGAACTTCAGGTGACCCTTTTCCAAACATTGGTGCTGTTGATGTTTAATGAAGGAGATCAGTTCAGCTTAGAAGAAATTAAGGTGGCTACTGGAGTAGGTAAGTATTGATTGTAATTGTTTAAATCTGTGATTTAAAAAATTCTAAGCATTTGTTTTTTTCATTCAGAGGATAGAGAACTAAGAAGAACTCTACAGTCATTAGCTTGTGGCAGAGCTAGAGTTCTCATCAAAAATCCCAAGGGCAAAGATGTGGAAGATGGTGACAAATTTTTTTGTAATGAGGAATTCAAACACAAACTCTTCAAGATAAAGATCAATCAAATCCAGATGAAAGAAACGGTATTTTTTTCCTCTTTATCTTAATGTCTCTTTTTAATTTTCTGACACCTTTTGTAAGTCTTTTGCCTTTTGGATCAGCAATAATTATAACAGTATATTTTTTTTATTGTGGTAAAAACACATAAAATTTGCCATCATGACCATTTTGAAGTGGATAGTTCAGTAATATTAAATATATCTACACTGTGGTGCAGTGGATGTCCAAAGCTTTTTCATTTTAAAAAACAAAAAATCTGTCTTTAAGAACACTCCTCTTTTCTTCTTACCCCCAGTCCTGGTAAACAGTTTTACCTTTTTTTCCTCTATGAATGTGACTAATTTTGGTAACTTATATAAGTAGAACTATACAGTATTTGTCTTTTTGTGACTGGCCTAATTGGCTTAGCATAATGTCCTAAAATTTCGTACACGCGATAGCATGTAACAGGATTTTTTTCCATTTATAACAAATAAATGTTCATTATATGAATATGTCACATTTTTTTATCCTTTCATCCATTCATGGTCATTTGGCTATTTTGAATACTGATGCTATGAGTTTGGGTGTACAAGGCTATACTAGTATTACACTTTGAGACTCTCCTTTCAATTCTTTGGACATATGCCCAGAAGTGGATGTGCTGGATCATATAGTAATTTTATTTTAATTTATTTTGAGGAACCACTATACTATTTTCCATAGGAGTTGCACAGTTTTATAGACCACTACCATTGCAGAAGTGTTCTAGTTTCTTCTTGTATTTGGCAAACCTTATTTTCTGCATGTATTATTATTATTATTATTATCATAGCAGACATTCTACTAGGGAGAAGTGATATCTCATTATCATTTTGATTTGCATTCTGTAGAGATTAATGTTGTTGAATACTTTTTTATTTAAATTTTAGTTAACATACAGTGCATTATTGGTTTTGGGAATAGAATTGGCTGATTCATCACTTATATTCAACATCCAGTGCTAACCACAAGTGCCTTCTTTTTGTATTTTTTAAGATTTTATTTAATTGAGAGAGAGAGAAAGTACACCCACACCACTTGGCGAAGGGGCAAAGGGAGAGGGAGAGGCAGATTCCCCAGTGAGCTGGAAGGGGCTGGTGAGGGCTCAATCCTAGGACCCTGAGATAATGACCTGGCTGAAGTCAGACACATAACTGACCAAACCAACCAGGTGTCCCCAAGTGCCCTCCTTAATACCCATCACCCGCCTCCCTCCATCAACCCTCAGTTTGTTTTCTATACTTAAGGGTCTCTTTTGGTGTGTTTCCCTTTTTCCATTTCCCCACCCTTCTCATATATTCATCTGTTTTCTTTCTTAAATTCCACATACAAGTGAACACTTCTGTTGCTTAGCATAATACAATACTTATGTTGCTTAGCATAATACACTTAAGCCCCATGCACATCCTAGCAGATAGGAATATTTCATTTGTTTAATGGCTGAGTAATATTGCATTGTATATATGCCACATCTTTTTTTTTAGATTTTATTTATTTATTTGACAGAGATAGCACAAGCAGGTGGTGTAGCAGGCAGAGGGAAAGGGAGAAGCAGGCTTCCCACTGAGCAGGGAGCCCGACGCAGGGCTTGATACCAGGACCCTGGGATCATGACCTGAGCTGAAGGCAGTCGCTTAACCAACTGAGCCATGCAGACACCCCTATGCCACATCTTCTTTATCCATTCATCTGTTGATGACATTTAGGCTCTCTCCATACCTTGGCTGTTTTTGATAATGCTTCTCTAAACATCAGGGTGCACATACCCCTTCAAATCTGTATTTTTAATCTCTTGGGTAAATACCAAAGACTGCAATTGCTGGGTTGTAGGTAGCTCTATTTTCAACTTTTTGAGGAACCTCCATACTGTTTTCCAAAGTGGCTGCACCAGCTTGCATTCCCACCAACAGTGTAAGAGGGTTCCCCTTTCTCCACATTCTCTCCAACATCTGTCATTTCCTGACTTGTTTATTTTAGCCATTCTGACTTCTGTGAGTTTGCATCTCGTGGTGATTTTGCTTTGTATTTCCCTGATGCCAAGTGATGACTGAGCATCTTTTTTTTAAATCTTTTTTTCCATTTTTTATGTTATGTTAATCACCATACATTACATCATTACTTTTTGAAGTAGTGTTCCATGATTCTTGTTTGCATATAACACCCAGTGCTCCATTCAGTACATGCTCTCCTTAATTACCCATTACCAGACAAACCCATCCTCCCACCCCCCTCCCCTCTAGAATGCTCAGTTTGTTTTTCAGAGTCCATAGTCTCTCATGGTTCGTCTCCCCCTCTGATTTCTCCCCCTACATTCTTCCCCTCCTGCTATCTTCTTCTTCTTCTTCTTCTTCTTTTAACATAATGTATTATTTGTTTCAGAGGTACAGATCTGTGATTCAACAGTCTTGCACACTTCACAGCGCTCACCATAGCACATACCCTCCCCAATGTCTATCAGCCATCCTCCCCACCCTCCCACTCCCCACCACTCCAGCAACCCTCAGTTTGTTTCTGAGATTAAGAATTCCTCATGGCTGAGCATCTTTTTTGAACCTGTGTCTGTTAGCCATTTGTATGTCTTCTTTGGAAAAGTACCTATTCATGTCTTCTGCTCATTTCTTAACTGGATTATTTGTTTTTTGGATGTTGAGTTTGATAAGTTCTTTATAGATTTTGGATACTAACTCTTAATCTGATACATCCTTTGCAAATATCTTCTCCCATTCCATAGATTGCTTTGTTGATTCTTTCCTTCACTGTGCAGAAGCTTTTTTTTTTTCATTTTTGTTTTTATTTCCCTTTCCTCAGCACCTAATAAGAAGTTGCTACAGCTGATGTCAGAGAGGTTTCTATGGTCTCCTCTAGGATTTTGATGGATTCCTGTCTCACACTGAGGTCTTTCATCCATTTTGAGTTTATTTTTGTGTATGGTGTAAGGAAATGGTCCAGTTTCATTTTTCTGCATGTAACTGCCCAGTTTTCCCAACACTGTTTGTTGAAGAGACTCTCTTTTTCCATTGGATATTCTTTCTGCTTTGTTGGTCTGCATAGAGTTGTTGGTCTATTTCTGGGTTCTCTCTTCTATTCCATTGATCTGTGTGTCTGGGTTTGTGCCAGTACCAAGCTGTTTTGATGATTACCGGCTTTGTAATACAGCTTGATATTTGGAATTATGATGCCTTATTTTTGTTTTTATTTTTCAGGATTGCTTTGGCTATTTGGGGTCTTTTGTGGCTTCATAAATTTTAGGGTTGTTTGTTCTAGGTCTATAAAATATGCTGATAAATTTTGATAGGGATTGTGTTAAATGTGTAGATTGCTTTGGGAAGTATAGACATTTTAACAATGTTTGTTCTTCCAGTCTATGAGCATGGAATTCTTTTCCATTTCTTTGTGTCCCCTTCAATTTTTTTCATACATGATCTATAGTTAGCAGAGTACAGATTATTTACCCTTTTAGTTAGGTTTAATTCTAGGGTGTTTTTTTGTTTGTTTGTTTTGTTTTTTGGTGAAGTTGAAAATGGGATCAATTCCTTGATTTCTTTTCTGCTGTTTCATTATTGCTGTAGAGAAATGAAACAGATTTCTGCACATTGATTTTGTACCTGCAGCTCTGCTGGATTTATAAGTTCTAGCAATTTTTTGGTGGAGTCTTTTTGGGTTTTTTACCTAGAGTATCATGTCATCTGCAAACAGTAAAACTTGACTTCTTCCTTCCTGATTTGGAGGCATTTTATTTCTTTTTGTTGTCTGATTGCCAACGTTAAGACTTCAGTACTATGTTAAATACTAATGGTGAGAGTGGACATCCTTCTCTTTTTCCTGAACGTAGAGGAAATGGTCTCAGTTTCTCCGCATTGAGGTAGAGATTAGCTCTGGGTCTTCTATATATGGCCCTTCTAATATGGCCCAACACTATAGTGTTGAGGTACATTCCATCTACCCCTACTTTGTTGAGCATTTTTATCAAGGAAGGATGCTGTACTTTGTCAAATGCTTTTTCTGAATCTTTTGAAAAGGATCATGTGCTTCTTATCCTTTTTTTATTAATCTGTCCAGTAATTGATTTGTGGATATTGAACTATCCTTGCAACCCAGGAATAAATCCCACTTGATCATAGCAAATAATCCTTTTAATGTACTGTTGAATTTGATTTCCTAGTGTTTTATTGAGAATTTTTGCATCCATGTTCATCAGGGCTATTGGTCTGTAATTCTCCTTTTGGTGGCATATTTGTCTAGTTTTGCAATCAAGGTAGTGCTGGCCTCATAAAATGAATTTGGAAATTTTCCTTTACATCTGTATTTTGAAGCAGTTTGAGAAGAATAGGTGTTAACTCTTCTTTAAATGTCTTTCGGAATTCCCCTGGGAAACCATCTGGCCCTGGATTTTTGTTTGTTGGGACATTTTTGATTACTGATTCCATTTCTTTGCTGGTAATGGGTCTATCCAAATTTTGTATTTCTTCCTGTTTCAGTTTTGGTAGTTTGTACATTTCTAGGAATTTGTCCATTTCTTCCAGATGCCCAGTTTGTTGGCATGTAATTTTTCATGGTATTCTCTTTTAATTGTTTGTATTTCTGTGGTATTGGTTGTTATCCCTCCTTTTTCATTTGTGATTTAATTTTTGGGGTCATTTCTCTTTTCTTTGTTAAGTCTGCCTAGGGGTTTATCAATTTTATTAATTCATTTGAAGAACCAACTCTAAGTCTCATTGATCTATTTTACTGGTTTTTTATTCTTTCTATATCGCTTATTTCTGCTCTAATCTTTATTATTTCCCTTTTGCTGCTGCCTTTACACTTTATTTGCTGTTCTTCTAGGTCCTTTACTTACACGTTAAGGTTATGTTTTGTGTTTTAGACTTTTCTTGTGTCTTGAGGTATCTCTATTGCTATATACTTCCCTCTTAGAACTGCCTTTTCTACATCCCAAAGGTTTTCCACTGTCATGTTTTCATTTTCATTCACATCCATGTATTATTCAATTTCTTCTTTAATTTCCTGTTTGGCCCATTCATTCTTTAGGGAGATTTTCTTTAATCTCCAAGTATTTATGGTCATTCCAAATTTTTTCTTATACTTTTCAAGTTTCATAGCATTGTGGTCTGAAAGTATGCACGGTATGATCTTGATTCTTTTGGTACTTGTTAAGGGCTGATTTATGACCCATTATGTGATTATTCTGGAGAATGTTCCATGTGCCCTCAGAAAGAATGTGATTCTGCCACTTTAGGATGACATGTTCTGAATGTTCTTATGTGCATCAAGTCTGGTGTGTATTTCAAAGCCATTGTTTTTTTTTTTGTTGTTGTTGTTATGTTAGTCACCATACAATACATCATTAGTTTTTGATTTGGTGATCCACGATCCATTGTTTTTGTATTACACCCCGTGCTCCATGCAGTACATGTCCTCCTTAATACCCATCACCGGGCTAACCATCCCCCAGCCCCCTTCCCTCTAAAACCCTCAGTTTGTTTCTCAGAGTCCATAGTCTCTCATGGTTCATCTCTCCCTCCAGTTTCCCTCCATTTTTCCCTTCCTTCTCCTAATGTCCTCCATGCTATTCCTTATGTTCCACAAATAAGTGAATCCATATGATAATTGACTTTCTCTGCTTGACTTATTTCACTTAGCATCATCTCCTCCAGTCCCATCCATGTTGATGCAAAACTTGGGTATTCATCCTTTCTGATGGCTGAGTAATATTCCATTGTATATATGGACCACATCTTCTTTATCCATTCGTCTGTCGAAGGGCATCTCAGCTCTTTCCACAGTTTGGCTATTGCGGACATTGCTGCTATGAACATTGGGTGCATATGGCCCTTCTTTTCACTACATCTGTGTCTTTGGGGTATATACCCAGCAGTGCAACTGCTGGGTCATAGGGTAGCTCTATTTTTAAATTTTTTAAGGCACCTCCACACTGTTTTCCAAAGTGGCTGGACCACCTTGCATTCCCACCAACAGTGTAAGAGGGTTCCCATTTCTCCACAACCTTGGCAATATTTGTTGTTTCTTTCCCTGTCCATTTTTGCCATTCTACCTGGTGTAAGGTGGTATCTCAATGTGGTTTGGATTTGAATTTCCCTGATGGCTAATGATGATGAACATTTTTTCATTGTCTGTTAACCATTTGTATGTCTTCTTCAGAGAAGTGTCTTTTCATATCTTCTGCCCACTTTTTGATTTGATTATTTGTTTTTTGGGTGTTAAGTTTGAGAAGTTCTTTATAGATCTTAGATACCAGTCCTTTATCTGTAGTGTCATTTGCAAATATCTTCTCCCATTCTGTGGGTTGCCTCTTTGTTTTGTGGACTGTTTCCTTTGCTGTGCAGAAGCTTTTTATCTTGATGAAGTCCCAAAAGTTCATTTAGCAAAAATGTTTGTTTCACTAGCTTTTGGAAATGTATCTTGAAAGAAGTTGCTGTAGGCAATGTCAAAGAGGTTATTGCCTATGTTCTCCTCTAGGTTGTTGATGGATTCCTGTCTCACATAGAAGTCTTTCATCCACTTTGAGTTTATCTTTGTGAATGGTGTTAGAGAATGGTCAAGTTTCATTCTTCTGCATGTGGCTGTCCAATTTTCACAGCACCATTTATTAAACAGACTGTCTTTTTTCCATTGCATGTTTTTTCCTGCTTTGTCGAAGATTATTTGACCATACAGTTGAGGGTCCATACCTGGGTTCCCTGTTTTGTTCCATTCGTCTAGATGTCTGTTTTTGTGCCAGTACCATGCTGTCTTGGTGATCACAGCTTTGTAATATATCTTGAAATTGGGCAACGTGATGCTCCCAGCTTTGTTTTTCTTTTTCAACATTTCCTTGGTGATTCGGGGTCTTTTGTGATTCCATACAAATTTTAGGATTGTTTGTTCCAGCACTTTGAAAAATGTCATTGGAATTTTGATCAGGATGGCATTGAAGGTATAGATTGCTCTGGGTAGCATAGACATTTTAACAATGTTTATTCTTCTGATCCATGAGCATGGAATATTTTTCCATCTTTTTATGTCTTCTTCAATTTCTTTCATGAGTGTTCTGTAGTTCCTAGAGTATAGATACTTTACCTCTTTGGCTAGGCTTATTCCAAGGTATCTTATGGTTTTTGGTGCTATTGTAAATGGCATAGTTTCTCTAATTTCTCTTTCTACAGTTGCATTGTTAGTGTATAACAGCAACTGATTTCTGTGCATTGATTTTGTATCCTGTCACATTACTGAATTGCTGTATGAGTTCTAGTAATTTGGGGGTGCAGTCTTTCATGTTTTCCACATAAAATATCATGTCATCTGTGAAAAGAGAGAGTTTGACTTCTTCTTTGCCAATCTGAATACCTTTTATTTCTTTTTGTTGTCTGATTGCTGTTGCCAGGACTTCTAGTACTATGTTGAACAAGAGTGGCGAGAGTGGGCATTCTTGTCATGTTCCTGATCTTAAGGGAAAGGCTCTCAGCTTTTCCCCATTGAGGATGATATCTGCTGTGGGTTTTTATAGATGGATGTTATGAACTTGAGGAATGTTCCCTCTATGCCTATACTCTGAAGAGTTTTAATCAGGAAAGGATGTTGTATTTTGCCAAATGTTTTTTCTGCACCAATTGAGAGGACCATATGGTTCTTCTCCCTCCTCTTATTAATGTGTTCTATCACATTGATTGATTTGCAAATGTTGAACCACCCTTGCATCCCAGGGATAAATCCCACTTGGTCATGGTGGATGATCCTTTTAATGTATTGTTGAATCCTATTAGCTATGATTTTGTTGAGGATTTTGGAATCCATATTCATCACGGATATTAGTCTGAAATTCTTTTTGATGGGTTCTTTACGTGGTTTGGGGATTAAGGTACTGCAGGCCTCATAGAATGAGTTTGGAAATTTTCCTTCTGTTTCTATTTTTTGAAACAGCTTCAGGAGAATAGGTATTATTTCTTCTTTGAATGTTTGGTAGAATTCCCCAAGGAATCCATCAGGCCCTGGACTCTTGTTTTTTGGGAGGTTTTTGATCACTGCTTCAATCTTGTTACTGTTTATTGGCCTATTCAGGTTGTCAATTTCTTCGTGTTTCAGTCTTGGCAGCTTTTAGTTTCCAGGAAGGCCTCCATTTCATCCAGATTGCTCAGTTTATTGGCATAGAGTTGTTGATAATAATTTCTAATAATTGTTTCTATTTCCTTGGTGTTAGTCGTGATCTCTCTCCTTTCCTTCATAATTTTATTAATTTGGGTCCTTTTTTTATTCTTTGGTTAAGTCTGGCTAGTGGTTTATTGATCTTATTAATTCTTTCAAAGAGCCAACTTCTAGTTTTGTTGATTTGGTCTACTGTATTTCTGGTTTCTAATTCATTGATCTCTGCTCTAATTATAATTATTTCTCTTCTAATGCATGGCTTAGACATCATTTGTTGCTTTTTCTCCAGTTCTTTAAGGTGTAGAGTTAGTTGGTGAATTCGGGATTTTTCTTTTTTTTTTTTTTTTGAGTGAGGCTTGGATGGCTATGTATTTCCCCCTTAGGACTGCCTTTGCAGTATCGCATAGGTTTTGGACCAATATGTTTTCGTTCTCATTGATTTCCATGAATTGTATAAGTTCTTCTTTGATTTCCTGGTTGACCCAAACATTCTTGAGCAGAGTGGTGGTCTTTAGCTTCCAAGTGTTTGAATTCCTGCCAATATTTTTCCTGTGATTGAGTTCCAGTTTTAAAGCATTGTGGTCTGAAACTATGCAAGGAATAATCTCAGTGTTTTCGTATCAGCTGAGACCTGATTTGTTACCCAGTATGTGGTCTATTCTGGAGAAAGTTTCATGTGCACTCGAGAAGAATGAGTATTCTGTTTTAGGGTGGAATGTTCTATAAATATCTAGGAGGTCCATCTGGTCCAGTGTATCATTCAAAGCTCTTGTTTCCAGGTTGATTTTCTGTTCAGATGATCTGTCCATTGCTGAGAGTGGATTATTGAGGTCTCCTACAATGAACATATTGTTATCAGTATGACAATTTTTGTTAAGAGTTGGTTTATGTAGATGGCTGCTCCCATGTTGGGGGCATAGATACTTACAATTGTTAGATCTTCTTGTTGGATAGACCCTCTAAGAATGATATAGTGTCCTATGTGTCTCTAATTACAGTCTTTAGTTTAAAATCTAATTTGTGTGATATAAGAATTGCTACCCCAGCTTTCTTTTGAGGTCTGCTGGCATGGAAGATGGATCTCCATCCCTTCACTTTCAGTCTGGATGTATCTTTAGGTTCAAAATGAGTCTCTTGTAGGAAGCATATGGATGGGTCCTGTCTTTTTATCCAATCTGCCGCCCTGTGCTGTTTTATGGGAGCATTTAGGCCATTCACATTGAGAGTGATTATTGGAAGATATGACTTAATTGTCATGTCCCTGTGAAGACATTGTTTTTATAGATTGTTCTTGTAAATTTCTGATCTTTATCACTGTTGGGGTCTTTCTCGTTTTGTAGGACCCCCCCCCCTAATATTTCTTGCAGGGCCAGCTTAGTGGTCACATATTCTTTCAGTTTTTGCCAGTCGTGGAAGTTCTGCGTCTCTCCATCCATTCTAAATGATAGCCTTGCTGGATAAAGTATTCTTGGCTGCATGTTCTTCTCATTTAGTACCCTGAATATGTCTTCCCAGGCCTTTCTGGCTTGCCAGGTCTCTGTGGATAGGTCTGACATTATTCTGATGTTCCTCCTTCTGTATGTAAGGAATCTCTTCCCCCTAACTGCCCTAAGATGGTTTCCTGGATTCTCAGATTTTCAAGTTTTACTATTACATGCCGGGTGTTGGCCTGTTTTCCTTGATCTTGGGAGGGTTCCTCTCTGCCTCTAGGATGTGAATGTTTGTTTCATTCCCCAGATTAGGGAAGTTCTCAGCTACAATTTGCTCAAATACATCTTCTAGTCCTGTCCTCTCTCCACTCCCTCCGGGATTCCAATTATTCTGACATTGGAATGCTTCATGGTGTCACTTATTTCTCTGATTCTATTTTCATGGATTCTGAATTGTTTTTCCCTGGCCTTCTCTTTTCCCTTTTTATCTATTATGTTTTCTTCCAGGTCGCTGATTCATTCTTCTGCCTCACTTACCCTAGCTGTTAGATTATCTTGATTGGATTGGATCTCATTGATAGCATTTTTAAGTACTGCCAATTCAGCTTTCATTTCTGCTCTTAGAGACTCTGTGTTGCCATTAATTGATTTCTCCATTCTAGCGATTGTCTTCAAAATTGGTAGCCTCAATTCCACCTCCGACATCTTGGTTATATCTTCATCCATTTGTAAATCTGCAGCATAAGTCATAATCTCCGAGTCTTTTCTATTTTGGGCTTTCCTCCTCCTAGTCATTCTGTTGATGGGTGTTTGAGGGAATGTATAGGGTCCAAATTATTGACCAGAACCCAAGCAAGATGCACCTGTTTTATAGGGACCTTAGGGTTGCTGGCCTCTTGTTTTCCCAGCCTGTCTTCTGGGTGAGGACCCTGCTGCACTGTTACTCAGGCAACCCTGTTTGAGTGGAGTTGCCCTACCCCCCTGTGGCGGGGGATGGGCTCAGCGGGACTCAGTTTTTGGGGCTTTTGTTCACTGGTGGCTTTCCCTGGCAGCTTTTTGCATCCTTCCTTGAGTCAGAGCAGAAGAGACCATTTCCAACCCCCTGCCTCAGAGCAGAGAGCCTGCAGTCTGTTCTTCAGTGAGTTCTCCAGGCCACACCGTCTCCATTTCTGTCCGTGCTGCTATAAACTGCAGCGTTCTGGGTTATGCACCCCTCCACAGGGCCTCCAGTCTTGCCTCCACGTCAGAGCATGTCTCTGCCCTTTGTACTTCTAAAACTTGCAGTTGCTCCCAGTTCACATTGCAACCCCCCCACTCTGGGATCCCCCCCCCCGGGGGGGCTGCCCTAAAGTCCTTTCCCCGCTGCTAGCAGTCTGCTAGTCTGTGCCCTGTCCCCAGCGCATGAGGCTGTCACTCACTGGTGGTGTAGGATCCCCACGGACAGGCTTCCTCCCTCTGCCATTTATCCTCTGATATCTGCCCTCGGAATCAGGGCTCTGCACTTCGTACCTCAAAACCAACCGCCTGCGATATTCTGTTTGTAGAGATCCAGATGTTCTTACATCTCAGGCTGGTTTTGTGGGTGCTCAGAGTAGTCTGTTAGATATCCAACTCAGTTCCTGGGACAAGTTGAAATAGGGTCCCCTACTCCTCCGCCATCATTCCTTTTTTTCCATTGTTTTCTTATTGATTTTCTGCTTAGAATATCTGTCTAGTGCTATAAGAGGAATGTTAAAGCCCCCTCCTATTATTATATTATTAGTTCCTTTATGTTTGTAATTGGTTGATTTATATATTTGGGAGCTCCCAAGTTGGGGGCATGCAAATTTAGGGTTGTTAGATCTTCTTGGTGGATAGACCCCTTAATTATGATACAATGCCCTTCTTCATCTCTTGTTAGAGAGTTTGTTTAAAATATAGCTTCTCTGATATAGGTATTGCTACATGGGCTTTTTTTTAGTATTTTATTTATTTATTTGACATTGAGAAACACAGTGAGAGAGGGAACACAAGCAGGGGACATTGGAGAGAGACAACCAGGCTCCCTGCAGGGAGCCCGATGCTGGGCTCAATCCCAGGACCTTGGGATCATGACCTGAGCTGAAGGCAGATGCCCAATGACTGAGCCACCCAGACACCCCTACATGGGCTTTCTTTAGACATCCATTAGCACTATAAATAGTTCTCCATCCTCTCACTTCATTTTTTCTTTGTATTTATATTTATAATATTTGATTTACATTTATATTTAGTTTACATCTATTTTTATTTTTTAATATAAATTAAATTAGCCAAGGTATAGTACATCATTAGTTTCACATGTAGAGTTCCATAATTCATGAGTTGTACACAACACTCAGTGCTCATCATATCATGTGCCCTCCTTTAATGCCTTTCACACAATTACCCCATTCCTCCATTCACCTCCCCTCCAGCAACCCTCAGGTTTTTTCCCATACTTAAAGAGTCTCTTTGGTTTCTCTCCCTCCTGATTTCATCATATTCAGGTTTCACTCCCTTCCCCTATGATCCTCTGCACTGTTTCTTATATTCCACATATGAGTGAAACATTATGATAATTGTCTTTCCCTGATTGACTTCTTTCTCCTCAACATAATACTCTGCAGTTCCATCCTGCTGCTGTAAATGGTAAGTATTCATCCTATCTGATTGCTGATTAATATTCCACTATATATAATAAGATATCTTTATCCATTCATCTGTCAGTGGACATCTGGACTCTTTCCATAGTTTGGCTATTGTGGACATTGCTACTATAAACATTAGGGTTCAGGTCCCCTTTAGATCATTACATTTGTATCTTTGGAGTAAATCCCTAGTAGTGCAATTGCTGGGTCATAGGGTAGCTCTATTTTCAACTTCTTGAGGAACCTCCATGCTGTTTTCCAAGGTAGCTGTACTAGCTTGCATCCCCACTGACAGTGTAAGAGAGTTCCCCTTTCTCCACATCCTCGCCAACATTTGTTGTTTCCTGACATATTAATTTTAGTCATTCTGACTGGTGTGAGGTGATATATCATTGTGGTTTTGATTTGTGTTCCCTGATGATGAGTGATGTTGAGTGTTCTTTCATGTGTCTGTTAGGCATTTGTATGTCTTCTTTGGAGAAATGTCTGTTCATGTCTTCTGCCCATTTCTTGACTGGATTATTTGTTTTTTGGGTGTTGAGTTTGGTAAGTTCTTTATGGATCTTGGATAGCCCTTTATCTGTAAGACATTTGCAGATATCTTCTCCCATTCCATAGGTTGCCTATTACTTTTGTTAACTGTTTCCTTTGTTGTGCAGAAGCTTTTTATCTTGATGAAGCCCCAGTGGTTCATTTTTGCTTTTGTTTCCCTTTCCTTTGGAGACATATCTAGCGAAAAGGTGCTGCAGCCACAGTCTCAGGTGGCTGCCTGTGTTTTTCTCTAGGATTTTGATAGATTCCTATCTCACATTGAGGTTTTTCATCCATTTAGAGTCTGTTTTTGTGTATGGTTTAAGAGAATGGTTCAGTTTTATTCTTCTGCATGTGGCTAGCCAATTTCCCCAACACCTCTTGTTGAAGAGACTATCCTTTTTCCATTGGATATTCTTTCCTGTTTTGCCAAAAATTAGTTGACCATAGAGTTGAGGGTCCATTTCTAGGTTTTTTATTCGGTTCCATTGATTTATGTGTCTGTTTTTGTGTCATTACCATGCTTTCTTGATAATTACAGCTTTGTAATCAGGCATTGTGATGCCACCAGCTTTCTTTTTCTTTTTCAACATTCTCTGGATATTCATGGTCTTTTCTGTTTTCATACAAATTTTAGGATTATTTGTTCCAACTCTATGAAATCAGGGTTATTTTGATAGGGATTGCATTGAATGTGTAGATTGCTTTGGGAACCATAGAGATTTTAACAATTTTTATTTTTCCAATCTGTTAGCATGAGGTGTTTTTCCATCTCTGTGTCGTCCTCAGTTTCTTTATGAGTGTTGTGTAGTTTTTAGAGTACAGATTCTTTGTCTCTTTGGTTAGGTTTATTCCTAAGTATCTTGTGGTTTTTGGTGCAATTGTAAATGGGATTGATTCCTTAATTTTACTTTCTTCTGTCTCATTTTTAGTGTATAGAAACACAAATGATTTAATATTGCTTGCAGGGCTGGCTTAGTGATCAAAAATTCTCTTAGTTTCTGTTGTCCTGGAAGCTCTTTATCTCTCCTTCCATTTTGAATTTGAGCCTTGACGGATAAAATATTCTTGGCTGCATGTTTTTCTCATTTAGCTTTCTGAATATATCATGTCAATCCTTTCTGGCCTGGTAGGTCTCTGTGGATATGTCTGCTGCCAGTCTAATGTTCCTATCCTGTACACTAAGGACCTCTTGTCTCTACTGCTTTCAGGATTTTCTCTTTTGTCTCTGAGATTTGCAAGCTTCACTATTATATGTCGGAGTGTTGATCTATTTTTATTGATTTTGAAGGTGTTTTCTGTACCTCCTGGATTTGAGTGCCTGCTTCCTTTCCCAGATTATGGAAAATCTCTGCTATGATTTGCTCAAATTTACTATATGTTCCTCTTTCTCTTTCTTCTTCCTTTGGGACCCCAATTATTCTAATATTGTTTCACTCTATGGTATCACCGATTTCTTGAAGCCTCTCCTCCCTCATGGTCCATTAATTGTTTTTCTCTCTTTTCTTCAGCTTCCTTCCATCATTTTGATATATCTCTATATCTCTGACTCTTTTCTGCCTCATTTATACTAGTTGATCATCCATTTTAGACTGCATTTCAGTTTAAGTATTTTTAATTTCAGCCTGATTAGATTTTATTTCTGCACCCAGGGAGTCTCTAATGTCTTTTATGCATTTTTCAAGCCAAGCTAGTGATTTTATGATTGTTATTCTGAATTTTACATATATCCATATTGATTAGATCTATGTGCAAGAGTATTAATCTCTCTTTCTTCATTTTTTCTCTTTCTAGTCATTTTGTCCCAAGAATACATGAACAAGAGAACATAATAAAAAAATACCAACCATGGCCCAGCAAAATATACACTAGACAAATGCAAGTAGGTCAGAAGCCAAAAAAAAAAAAAAAAAAAAAAAAAGAGAAAGAAAAGAAAGAAAAAAATAGGGAAAAAGGAATATAATCTCACAGATGGACAAACAGGGTGATGCACATGGTCCTGGGTATATTTTGGTCTGTTTGTTAGAAGACACTAAATCCGAAAATTGTGTAGGAAAAAAAAACACACACAATCAGAATTAAATACAGTGAATGGAAGGAAAAATGAATAATATAGCTATAAAATGTAAATGTAAAAATAGAAATTTTAAAAAGACATAAAAACAAAGAGTTGATAAGAAATAGTTGAAAAGGAAAAAAAGAAAAGAGAACATTTTAAACTGAAAAACTTAAAGAATCATGAGGATAAAAACATCAAATTCTATATACTATTTCCCCTAGTGCAGGAGTTTTTCAGTTCTTAGTGATCCATAAACTTGGTATTTGCCTGGTGTTCCTGCTTGTCTTCTGGGAGAGTAGCCTGTTGCACTGATTCTCAAGTGTCTTTGCCTGGGCAGAGTTGCACCAGCCTTTGCCAGGGAGACAGGCTCTGTGTATGCTGCCTCGGGTTGTTCTATGTGGCCTTCATTCCCTGAATGCCTTTCTCGAAGCTTTAGAGAATGAAAAAATAAAATAAAATAAAAATGGCAGTACCCCAGTCTCCAGCTCTGGAGCTGAAGATTCATGGGCCCATTCTTCAGTGCACCCTCAGGGAAAAGAGTCAGTCCCTTTTGGGTGTACCAAACTCCACAGGCTCCTGAGTGCACACCCACACCAATCTCCCAGGAGAGGGAGGGTTGCTGTTCTTGCACCCCTGCTACTGGCTGGGCCCCTCCTCGGGGAACTGTTGCCTGATTTTGTGTGCACCTGCGCCAATCCCCCTCCCAGGGGAAGGAGCAGGATCTCCCAGTGGTTGTCATTTGTTGGGCCCCTTCTTGGAAAGCAGTTGCCCAATGGTGCTGCAGTTCATAGTTTATAGCAACACCTATCTCAGAGACCACTTCAGGCCTTGCTAATTATAACCTGTTTTTCTGCTGTGGTGCTTAGGAACTCTGCCTCACTCAGGCACCCCAATTCTTTCTGTGACCCTGGGGATCTAAAGATCACACTGTTCCACCTAGGATTCTGCCCTACTTTGCCACCTGAGCACCTTTCAGGCAGGGATGTCCCTCACAGGAACA
Source organism: Zalophus californianus (assembly GCF_009762305.2). Lineage (NCBI taxonomy): Eukaryota > Metazoa > Chordata > Mammalia > Carnivora > Otariidae > Zalophus > Zalophus californianus. The sequence continues at coordinate 2,737,409 of NC_045613.1, read as the reverse complement.
GACTTCTAAAAGTTCTGATTTTGTGCTCCACTGCTGTATCACTTTCTGGTACTGGCTTATGGAGGCTCACTCCCTGCCACCGTTTCTCTTCAAATATATCCCCTCAGATTCACATCTCTATACCTCCTCCTTGCAAAACATGGTTGCTTTTTCTATTTGTAGAATTGCAGTAAATATTTTTAGATCTCAGGTTGAATTCACAGTGTTGACAATGATTTGATAGATATCTAGCTGAATTTAAGGGATTAAATGAAATATGGGTCCTCTAATCTTCCACCATCTTCCCTCACCTCTCCCTACCTGTCACCTTCAATCTGCAGGTGTCTTTAGGTCTAAAATGTGTCTCTTGTAAGCAACAGAGCGATGGATCTTGCTTTTTTTATTCAATCTGATATCCTGTCTCTCTTTTGTTTAAAGATTTTATTTATTTATCAGAGAGAGAGAGACAGAGGCAGGCAGAGGGAGAAGCAGGCTCCTTGCTCAGCAAGGAGCCCAACATGGGACTCGATCCCAGGACCCTGGGATCATAACCTGAGCCAAAGGCAGACACTTAACCAACTGATACACCCAGGTGTCCCTATCCTGTCTCTTTTGATTGGAGTATTTAGTCCTTACATTCAGAATGATTATTGAAAGATAGGGATTCGATGCCATTGTTCCCTGCAGAGTTGGTGATTTTCCCTGGTCCTTTCTAGTCTTTGTTGCTTTCGGTATTTTTTCTTCACTCAAAGAGTTCCCCTTTAATTTCTTGCAGGGCTGGTTTAGGGGTCACAAACTCCCATAGTTTTTGTTTGTCAGAAAACTATTTCTCCATTATTCGGAATAACAGCCTTGCTGAATACAGTATTATTGGTTGCATGTTTTTCCCAGTCAGCACATTGAATATATCCTGCCACTCTCTTGCATGCTAAATTTATGGGGACAGTTCTGATGTGAACCTGATTTGCCTTCCCTTGTAGGTTAGGAACTGTTTTTCCCTTGCTCCTTTCAGGACTCTTTCCTTGTCTGTATATTTTCTGATTTTGACTTTGATATGCCTTGGCAGGGGTTGGCTTTTGAGAATTTAATGGGAGTTCTCTGTGTATCTTGAATTTTGATGTTTGTGTCCTTCTCCAGATTAGGGAAGTTTTCAGCTATAATTTGCTCAAAACCTTCTGCCCCTTTATCTCTCTCTTCATCTTCTGGGACTCCTATGATATGAATGTTACTACGTTTTAATAAGTTGCTGAGTTCCCTAAGTCTGCTTTTGTGATCCTACCTTTCTTCCTCTATTTTTTCAACTTCATTATTTTCCTTAATTTTTCTTCTAGATCACCGATTTACTCTTCTACTTCATTCATCCTCATTTTTATGGTCTCCACTGGGCACTGCCTCTTTATTATAACATTTTTAATTCCAGCCAGACTAGATTTGAGTTCTTTTGTCTCTACAGTGAGGGCTCTGTAGTGTCTTCTATGCTTTTTTCAAGCCTAGTATCCCTTTAATTGTTGTTAAATTCTAGTTCAGACATCTTTCTTATATCTGTATTGATTAAATCCCTGCCTGTGAGGGCAACCCCTATTCTTTCCTTTGGGGTGAATTTCTCTATTTCATCATTTTGTCCAGAAAAGAAAAGGAGAAAGAAAGAAAAAAAAAAGAAAGAAAGAAAGAAAAAGAAAACTAGATCCCTGGTGTGTTTTGGTCTGTTTGTTAAAAGAATCTATATTGAGGGGTGCCTGGGTGGCTCAGTCATTGGTATCTGCCTTCGGCTCAGGTCATGATCTCAGGATCCTGGGATCGAGCCCCGCATCGGGCTCCCTGCTCTACGGGAAGCCTGCTTCTCCTCTCCCGCTCCCCCTGCTTGTGTTCCCTCTCTCGCTGTGTCTCTCTCTGTCAAATAAATAAATAAAATCTTTTAAAAAAAGAATCTAGATTGAAAGAAAATAAAATAATAAAATAAAATAATAAATTAAAATAATAAAATTAAAAAATAAAATAAAATAATTAAATAAAATTGAAAATAAACAAAAAATAAAATTTATATATAAGATATATTTATGTATAAATAAAAATAATAAAGGGATGAAAAAATAAAAATAAATGGAAATATAATAATAAATAAATAATAAAAATAAGGAAATTAGATCCTATTTCCCCTACCTCTGAAACGTTGCAGCACTCTATGATCAGTAGACTTGGTGTGAGAGAGTTGTTTGTGCTGATCTTCTAGGGGAGGGGCCTGCTACACTGATTCTCAGGTGACTTATTTCAGTGGAAATGTGCCTCCATAGTGCAGGGTGATGTGCCTTGGTATATGCAGCTCTAATCTTTGGTAGGTGGTGGTGTTTTGCTCCTTGAAGGTTTTCAGCACTGATGGGGTGAATATGGTAGTACCTGTTCTCTAACCCTAGAGTTGAAAGTCTGCCCTCCACTCTTCAGTGAGCCCTTACAGAAGAACAATCAATCACCCTACTTGTGTCCCTGGTTTCTGTCAGAACCCTGTGTTCAACCTGTCTGTGTCCAAGGCTTTTATCTGGTGTGCGATTGAGTTTGAAAACTTCAAATTTTAGGGTCTCCCATGATGCAGACTTGCACTATTCTTCTGGGAGAAGGTCTCCTGCACTTTTGCCTTTGTAGGATGTCTCAGGAAAGTGGTTGCTCAACTGTGCAGCAATTAGCAGTTTAGAGCAAAGTAGAGCAGAAAGCTGGTGCCAATACCCAGTGTTCTTAGCTGACTTCCCTGCTATTGTGCCTGGGAACAGCACAGCACATTGGCACCACCTGTTCTTGTGACCCAGGTGATCCTCAGACGACCCTCTCACTCCTCGGATTCCTCCCGGCTTTATCACCTGAGCACCATGTTAGCAGACTTCTAAAAGTTCTATTTTGTGCTCTGCTGCTTATAATACTTTGTGGTAGCCCCCTTAAGCAGGGCACCCGCCCTGCCACTGTATCCAAAGGTGTATCTCCCCCAAGTCGACTCTGCACCTCCTACATTCCAAAAGGTGGTTGCTTTTCTACTTGTAGACTTGCAGTTTTTGTTCCCTCAGACCAGTAGATTACTTGGGTGTTCAGAATGATTTGATAACTGTCTAGCTGTGTTTGAGGGATGAGCCAAACTCTGCATGCCCCTACTCTTCTGCCATCTTAACTCCTCCACCAGAACAACTCTTTACATGCATTATGGCAATTTTCATATCATCACTGAAAAAAATGTGAATTTAAGCACTTTACCTATTTTTAAAAATTTGAACTATTTGATATTTTTGTTGTTGAATTGGAGTAATTCTTTATTATTTCTGATATATGAATGCATTGTATGTATATGATTTGCAGCTATTTTCTCCCATTCTGTAGGATGCTTTTCACTCTGTTGATTTTATCCTTTGATGTCCAAAAATTTTAAGTTTAATGTAGTAACATTTGTCTGTTCTGCTTTTACCCTGTGCCTTTTGCCAAATCCAGGGTCTTGAAGCTTTCCTTCTGTTTTCCTCTAGGAGTTTTTGTTTGTATGTTTGTCTTTGGTTTGTTTTCTGGTTTTAATTCAGTTTAAGGTAATATTTGTGTGGGGGTTAAGATAAATATTTACTTTCATTCTTTTGCATGTGAATATCTAGTTTTCCGAAACATTTTTTTATTAACTTCCAGTTCCAGTTAGTTAACATATAGTGTAATAATAGTTTCAGGTATACAGTATATTAATTCAGCACTTCCATACAATACCCTGTGCTCATCCCAGCAAGTGTGCTCTTTAATGCCCATCACCTAGTTCACCGATCCCCCCCAAACCTGCCTCTAGTAAACCATCAATTTATTCTCTGTAGTTCAGAGTCTATTTTTTGGTTTACCTCTCTCTCTCTCTCTCTTTTTCTTCATTTTACTTGTTTGTTTTGTTTCTTACATTCCACAAATGAGTGAAATCTATGATATTTGTCTCGCTCCATAAATGTTGCAAATAGCAAGATTTTATTCTTTTTTTTCTAAATAATACTTCTGTGTGTGTGTGTGTGTGTGTGTGTGTGTGTGTGTGTGTGTGTGTGTCATATCTTCTCTATCCATTCATGTATCCATGGACACTTGGGTGGCTTTGGTTATTGGTTGGCTGTGGTTAGGGCTTCAAAAAGCATAGGGATGCATGAGTGTCTGTGAGTTGGTGTTTTTGCATTTTGGGTAAATACCAAATGTTGGATCATAGGGTAGTTCAACTGTTAACTTTTTAAGGAGTCTCCATACTGTTTAAGAAACCTCCATACTGTTTCCCAGAGTGGCTGCACCAGTTTACATTCCCACCAATAATGCAAGAGGGTTTCCCTTTCTCCACATCCTTGCAGCACCTACTATTTCTTGTGTTACTCATTTTAGCCATTCTAACAGGTGTGAAGTGATATCTCATTGTAATTTTAATATGCATTTCGCTGATGATGAGTGATGTTGAGCATCTTTTTATGTGTCTGTTGGCCAACTGTATGTCTTCTTTGGAAATGTCTGTTTGTGTCTTCTGCCCATTTTTCGCTGGTTTTTCTTTTGTTATTTGTTTTCTGGGTATTGGGTTTATATATTGTAGATACTAATCCTTATCAGATATGTCATTTGCAAATAGGTTGTCTTTCCCTATTTGATAGGTTGACTTTTGATTTTATTAATTGTTTCTTTGACTGTGCAGAAGGCTTTTTTAAGACACTTTTGATGAAGTATCAATAATTTATTTTTGCTTTTGTTTTCCTTGAATCAGGAGAGATATCTGGAAAGCCTGTGCTCTCTTATGGGATTTTTATGGTTTCACATTTCACATTTAGGTCTTTAATCTTTTTAATTTATTTTTTTGTGTTGGGTAAGAAAGTGGTTCATAAAAACAATGGCTTAGTTTTATTCTTCTGCAAGTAGCTGGCCAGTTTTCCTAACACAATTTATTGAAGAGACTGTCTTTTTTCCATTGCACATTCTTGCTTCCTTTGTTGAAGATTGATTGACCCATAGTTGTGGATTTATTTCTGAGCTCTCTGTTCTTTTCCATTGATTTGTGTGTCTGTTTTTTTTAAGTGGGCTCCACATCCAATGTGGGCTTGAACTCACTCAGTACTTGAACTCACAACCATGTGGTCAAGAATTGGGCTGAGATCAAGAATTGGAACTCAAAAGACTGAGCCACCCAGGTGTCCCTGTGTGTCTATTTTTGTGTCATTTCCTTACTGTATTGATTATTACACCTTTGTAATATAACTTAAAGTCTGGAATTGTGATACCTCCAGTTTTGTTCTTCTTTTTCAAGATTGCTTTTCTATTTAGGGTCTTTGTGGTTTCATACAAATTTTAGGATTGTGTCAGTTCTATGAAAAATGCTATTGATATTTTGATAGGGATTGCATTATATGTGTAGATGGTTTAGAATTTTAAGAATATTTGTTCTCCCAATGAGTATAGAGTGTTTATCCATTTCTTTAAGTCATCTTCAATTTCTTTCATTAGTGTTTTTTAGTTTGCAGAGTACAGATCTTTCACATGTATTTCGGTATTGTTCTTTTTGGTTACATTTTTGCTTAGGTACTTTGTTGTTTTTCATGCAATTGTAAGTGAGATTGTTTTCTTAATTTCTTTTTCTCCAGCTTCATTATTAGTGTATAGAAACACAATATTTTCAGTAAGTTGGTTTTGTATCATTCAACTTTTCTTAATTCAATCACCAGTTTTAGTTTTTTTGGTGGAGGTTTTAGAGTTTTCTGTATATAGTATTTTATGTCATCTGCAAATAGTGGAAGTTCTCAATTTGTATGACTTTTATTTCTTTTTGTTGTCAACTAATGTGGCTAGGACTTCCAGTACTATGTTGAATTAAAGTTGTGAGAGTGGGCTCCTTTTCTTGTTCTTAAGAGAAAAGCTCTCAGTTTTTCACCATTGAGTATGATGTTTGCTCCAGGTTTTTTTTTTTTTATAATAGGATTTTTTTATTCTTATGTTAATCACCATACATTACATCATTAGTTTTTGATGTACTGTTCCATGATTCATTGTTTGTTCATAACACCCAGTGCTCCACGCAGAATGTGCCCCCTTTAATACCCATCACCAGGCTAACCATTCCCCCACCCTCCTCCCATCTAAAGCCCTCAGTTTGTTTTTCAGAGTCCATCGTCTCTCATGGTTCGTCTCCCCGTCAGATGTACTCCCCTTCATTCTTCCCCTCCTGCTATCTTCTCCTTTTTCGTTTTTCTTAACATATGTTGCATTATTTGTTTCAGAAGTACAGATCTGTGATTCAACGGTCTTGCACAATTCACAGCGCTCAATATAGCACATACTATCAATGTCTATGTCTATCACCCAGCCACCCAATCTCTCCCACCCACCACCACTCCAAAAACACTCAGTTTGTTTCCTGAGATTAAGAATTCCTCATATCAGTGAGGTCATATGATACATGTCTTTCTCTGATTGACTTATTTCACTCAGCATAACACCCTCCAGTTCCATCCACATCGTTGCAAATGGCAAGATCTCATTCCTTTTGATGGCTGCATAATATTCCATTGTGTATATATACCACCTCTTCTTTATCCATTCATCTGTCGATGGACATCTTGGCTCTTTCCACAGTTTGGCTATTGTGGACATTGCTGCTATAAACATTAGGGTGCATATATCCCTTCGGATCCCTACATTTGTAACATTGGGGTAAATACCCAGTAGTGCAATTGCTGGATCGTATGATAGCTCTATTTTCAACTGTTTGAGGAACCTCCACACTGTTTTCCAGAGGGGTTGCACCAGCTTGCATTCCCACCAACAGTGTAGGAGGGTTCCCCTTTCTCCTCATCCCCACCAACATCTGTCGTTTCCTGACTTGTTAATTTTAGCCGTTCTAACTGGTGTGAGGCGGTATCTCCTTGAGGTTTTGATTTGGATTTCCCTGATGCCGAACGAAGTTGAGCACTTTTTCATGTGTCTGTTGGCCATTTGGATGTCTTCTTTGGAAAAATGTCTGTTCATGTCTTCTGCCCACTTCTTGATTGGATTATTTGTTCTTTGGGTGTTGAGTTTGATAAGTTCTTTATAGATTTTGGATACTAGCTCTTTATCTGATATGTCATTTGCAAATATTTTCTCCCATTCTGTCTGTTGTCTTTTGGTGTTGTGGACTGTTTCTTTTGCTGTGCAAAAGCTTTTTATCTTGATGAAATCCCAATAGTTCATTTTTGCCCTGGCTTCCCTTGCCTTTGGCGATGTTTCTAGGAAGAAGTTGCTGCGGCTGAGGTCGAAGAGGTTGCTACCTGTGTTGTCCTTTAGGATTTTGATGGACTCATGTCCCATGTTTAGGTCTTTCAACCATTTGGAGTCTATTTTGTGTGTGGGGAAAGGAAATGGTCCAGTTCCATTCTTCTGCATGTGGCTGTCCAATTTTCCCAACACCATTTGTGGAAGAGACTGTCTTTTTGCCATTGGACATTCTTTCCTGCTTTGTCAAAGATGAGTTGACCATAGAGTTGAGAGTCCATTTCTGGGCTCTCCAGGCTGTTCCATTGATCTATGCGTCTGTTTTTGTGCCAGTGCCATACTGTCTTGATAATGACAGCTTTGTAATAGAGCTGGAAGTCCGGAATTGTGATGCCGCCAGCTTTACTTTTCTTTTTCAAGATTCCTCTGGCTATTCGTGGTCTTCTTCTGGTTCCATACAAATTTTAGGATTATTTATTCCATTTCTTTGAAAAAAGTGGATGGTATTTTGATGGGGATTGCATTGAATGTGTAGATTGCCCTAGGTAGCATTGACATCTTCACAATGTTTGTTCTTCCAATCCATGAGCATGGAACGTTTTTCCATTTCTTTGTGTCTTCCTCAATTTCTTTCATGAGTATTTTATAGTGTTCTGAGTACAAATCTTTTGCCTCTTTGGCTAAATTTATTCCTAGATATCTTATGGCTTGGGGTGCAATTGTAAATGGGATCGACTCCTTGAATTTTCTCTTTTCTGTCTTGTTGTTGTAGAGGAATGCCACTGATTTCTGTGCATTGATTTTATATCCTGCTACTTTACTGAATGCCTGTATGAGTTCTAGCATTTTTGGTGTGGAATCTTTAGGGTTTTCCACATACAGTATCATGTCATCTGCAAAGAGTGAGAGTTTGACTCCTCTTTGCCGATTTGGATGCCTTTGATTTCTTTTTGTTGTCTGATTGCTATGCCTAGGACTTCTAATACTATGTTGAATAGCAGTGGTGAGAGTGGACATCCCTGCCGTGTTACAGACCTTAGGTGAAAGCTCTCAGTTTTTCCCCATTGAGAATGATATTCGCGGTAGGATTTTCATAGATGGCTTTTATGATATTGAGGTATATACCCTCTATCCCTATACTCTGAAGAGTTTTGATCAAGAAAGGATGCTGTACTTTTTCGAATGCTTTTTCTGCATCTATTGAGAGGATCATAGGATTCTTGTTCTTTCTTTTGTTAATGTATTGTATCACGTTGATTGATTGCAGATGTTGAACCAACCTTGCAGGCCAGGGATTAATCCCACTTGTCCTGGTGAATAATCTTTTTAATGTACTGTTGGATTCTATTGGAGAGTATTTTGGTGAGAATTTTTGCATCCATGTTCATCAAGGATGTTGGTCTGTAATTCTCCTTTTTGATGGGGTCTTTGTCTGGTTTTGGGATCAAGGTAATGCTGGCCTCATAAAATGAGTTTGGAAGTTTTCCCTCCATTTCCATTTTTTGGAATAGTTTCAGGAAAATAGGCATTAAATCTTCTTTAAATGTCTGATAGAATTCCCCTGGGAAGCCGTCTGGCCCTGAGCTTTCGTTTCTTGGGAGATTTTTGATGACTGCTTCAATTACCTTAGTGGCTAAAAGGTCTGTTCAGGTTTTCTATTTCTTCCTGGTTCAATTTTGGTGGTTGATACATCTCTAGGAAAGCACCCATTTCCTCCAGGTTATCTAATTTGCTGGCATAGAGTTGCTCATAATATGTTCTTCTAATTGTTTGTATTTCTTTGGTGTTGGTTGTGATCTCTCCTCTTTCATTCATGATTTTGTTGATTTGGGTCATTTCTCTTTTCTTTTTGGTAAGTCTGGCCAGGGGTTTATCAATCTTGTTAATTCTTTCAAAGAACCAGCTCCTAGTTTCGTTGATCTGTTCTACTGTTCTTTTGGTTTCTATTTCTTTGATTTCTGTTCTGATCTTTATTATTTTTCTTCTCCTGCAGGGTTTAGGCTTTATTTGCTGTTTTTTCTCCAGCTCCTTTAGATGTGGGGTTAGGTTGTGTATTTGAGACCTTTCTTGTTTCTTGAGAAAGGCTTGTATTGCTATATACTTTCCTCTCAGGACTGCCTTTGCTGTATCCCAAAGATTTTGAACAGTCGTGTTTTCATTTTCATTGGTTTCCATGATTTTTTTAAATTCTTCTTTAATTTCCTGGTTGACCCATTCATTCTTTAGTAGGATGCTCTTTAGGCTCCATGTATTTGAGTTTTTTCCGACTTTCCTCTTGTGATTGAGTTCTAGATTCAAAGCATTGTGGTCTGAAATTATGCAGGGAATAGTCCCAATCTTTTGGTACCGGTTGAGACCTGATTTGTGACCTAGGATGTGATCTATTCTGGAGAATGTTCCATGGGCACTAGAGAAGAATGTGTATTCCGTTGCTTTGGGATAGAATGTTCTGAATATGTCTGTGAAGTCCATTTGGTCCAGGGTGTCATTTAAAGTCTTTATTTCCTCGTTGATCTTTTGCTTAGATGATCTGTCCATTTCAGTCAGGGGGGTGTTAATGTTCCCCACTATTATTGTATTGTTGTCAATGTGTTTCTTTGCTTTTGTTATTAATTGCCTTATATAATTGGCTGCTCCCATGTTAGGGGCATAGATATTTACAATTGTTAGATCTTCTTGTTGGATAGACCCTTTAAGTAGGATATATTGTCCTTCTTCTTCTCTTAGTACAGTCTATGTTTTAAAATCTAATTTGTCTTATAGAAGGATTGACATCCCAGCTTTCTTTTGGTGTCCATTAGCATGGTAAATGGTTTTCCTCCCCCTCACTTTCAATGTGGGGGTGTCTTTGGTTCTAAAATGAGTCTCTTGCAGACAGCATATTGATGGGTTTTGTTTTTTAATCCAATCTGATAATCTGTGTCTTTTGATTGGGGCATTTAGCCCATTTACATTCAGGGTAACTGTTCAAAGGTATGAATTTAGTGCCATTTTATTGCCTGTGAGGTGACTGTTACACTATACTGTCTGTGTTTCTTGTGATTTTTGCTGCTTTTAGGCTCTCTCTTTGCTTAGAGGACCCCTTTCAATATTTCTTGGAGGGCTGGTTTCGTGTTTGCAAATTCCTTTAGTTTTTATTTGTCCTGGAAGCTTTTTATCTCTTCCTCTATTTTCAGTGAGAGCCTAGCTGGATATAGTATTCTTGGCTGCATATTTTTCTCGTTTAGTGCTCTGAAGATATCTTGCCAGTCCTTTCTGGCCTGCCGGGTCTCTGTGGATAGGTCTGTTGCCAATCTAATATTTCTACCATTGTAGGTTACATATCTTTTCTCCCGAACTGCTTTCAGGATTTTCTCTTTGACTCTGAGACTCATAAGCTTTAGTATTAGAGTCGGGATGTTGACTTATTTTTATTTATTTTGAGAAGGGTTCTCTGTGCCTCCTGGATTTTGATGCCTCTTTCCTTCCTCACTTTAGGGAGGTTCTCTGCTATTATTTGCTCCAATATACCTTCTGCCCGTCTCTCTCTTTCTTCTTCTTCTGGGATCGCAATTATTCTAATGTTGTTTCGTCTTATCGTATCGCTTATCTCTCGAATTCTGCCTTCGTGATCCTGTAGTTGTTTCTCTCTCTTTTTCTCAGCCTCTTTATTTTCCATCATTTGGTCTTCTAAATCGCTGATTCTCTCTTCTGCCTCTTTTATCCTAGCAGTTACTGCCCCCATTTTATTTGCACCTCATTAATAGCCTTTTTTATTTCGACTTGGTTAAATTTTAATTCTTTTATTTCTCCAGAAAGGTTTCTGTAATAACTCCCACAGTTTTTTCAAGCCCAGCTAGTATCTTTAAAGTCATGATTCTGAACTCTAGGTCCGACATCGTACTAATGTCCGTATTGAGTAGGTCCCTGGCTGACGGTACTATCTCTTGTTCTTTATGCTGAGGTGATTTTTTTCGTCTTGTCATTTTGTCCAGAGGAGAACAGATGAGTGAGAGAACAAAATGCTAACAGGTTAACAATGTCCCCAGCAAATATACCCTATACAAATCAGAAAAGACCTGAAACCAGGGGAAAAGAAGGGGAAAGAAAGAAAAAGATAAAGCTAAAAACAAAAGTAGAACAATACAAAAAAACAATATGATCAAATATGATTAGGCTAGTGCATAGATCAATGTCACACACTAGATTTTGGGTGTATTTTGGTCTGTAGAAAAAAGTGCCTCCTAAAATTTTAAAGAAAGAAAGACATATATGTACAAAATAAGGGTTGATAAAATGAAGGGATGGAAGATGACTGTAAAGATGAAAATTATAAAAGATTTTATAAAAGGAATTCATAAGATAAGAAGTTGTTTGTAAAAAGAAAGAAGAAGATTTAAAAAAAATGAAAAAAAAAGGGGAAAAGAATGTGATCAGGCAGGAGACTAGAACAAAGCCATACACTAGTGATTTAGGGTATATTTTGATCTGTTAGAAGAAACTGCATCTCAAAATTTTAAAGAGAGAACAACTTATACATATATGCCTAAAATAAGGGTAACTAGTATGAAGGGTAAAATATGACTCTAAAAAGAAAAAAGACAAAATGTTTTTTTTATTAAAGGGATTGAAAAGATGTTGGTTGAAAAAGGGGAAAAGAAAAATAAAAAAAAAAACAGTTAAAAACAATTAACTTTGAAAAACTAATGAATCATGGTAAAAAAAAAAAAAAAAAAAAGCCATGAATTCTATGTGCAGTGTTCCCCTAGCACTGGAATTCTCCCGTTCTCCTTGATCGGTAAACTTGGTCTTGGCTTGCTGGCTGTTCATGCTGATCTTCTGGGGGAGGGGCCTGTTGCCGTGTTTCCCAAATGTCTTTGCCAGAGGCAAAGACAGGAATTGCCCCGCCCTTGTTGGTCCAGGCTAAGCAAGCTGCTCGGGTTTGCTCTCAGGTTACTCCAGGTTTTTTATATAAGGCCTTCATTGTGTTGAGATATGTTCTCTTTAAAGCTACTTTGTTGAGGATTTTTATCATGAATGAATGTTGTAATTTGTCAAATGCTTTTTCTGCATCTAGTGAAGTGACCACGTGGTTTTTATGTTTTCTCTTGTTAGTGTTGTTTCTTCTTGCTTGAATTGGGAATACTGAACCACCTTGCATTCCAGGAATAATACCACTTTTTCATGGTGAATGATTTTTTAAAGATATTTGGATTTTTTTTAGTATTTTGTTGAGAATTCTTGCATTCATATCCCTCAGGGATATTGGCCTATAGTTCTCTTTTTAAATGGGGTTTCTCTCTGATTTTGATATCAGGGTAATGCTCATAGAATGACTTTGGAAGCTTTCCTTCCCTTTCTTTTTATAGAATGATTTGAGGAGGATAGGAATTAATTCTTTTTTAAATGTCTGGTAGAATTCCTCTGGGAAGCCATCTGGCCCTGGACTTTTTTTGTTGGGAGTATGTTGATTATTGATTCAAGTTCTATACCACTTATCAAACTGTTGAAGTAGTTTGTAAATTTCTAGGAATTTGTCCATTTCTTCTAGATTATCAAATTTGCTGGCATATAATTTTTCATAATAGTCTCTTACAATTGTTTATATTTCTGTGGTGTTTGTTATTATATCTCCTCTTTTGTTTGTGATTTTTGAATGCTCTTTTTTGGATGAGTCTGGCTACAGGTTTATCAGTTCTGTTGATTTTTTCAGAGAACCAACTCCTGGTTTTATTGAACTGTTCTATTTTGTTGTTTCTCAACCATTTTTTGAAGACACTGTTTGTTATACATTGAGTGGTCCTAGCAACTTTGTTCAAAACCACTTGTCAATATATGTATGTTTTTCTTCCATCCTGTTTCTGTTTAATTGTTTATATTTTCTCTGCCCTTATGTCACACCATTTTGATTACTGTAGCTTTTGTAATTTTTAAATTAGATCCAGAGGTAGAATTTACTGATTCATCAGTTGAATATAAAAGTGCTCATCACATCAAGTGTTCTCTTTAATGCCCAGCAACTTATTATCCCTTCCCCCCATCCACCTCCCCTCAATCAATCCTCCATTTGTTTTCTAGAGTTCAGTGTCTCTTAGGCTAGCCTCCCTCTCAATTTTAATTTTATTTTATTTTTCCTTCCCTTCTCCAAAGTTCATCTGTTTTGTTTCTTAAATTCCCCATGAGTGAAATCATATGATTTATCTTGCTCTGACTGACTTATTTCACTGAGCATAATACCCTGTAGTTCCACCCACATCTTGCAAATGACAAGATTTTGTTCTTTTTGATAGCTGAGTAGTATTTCATTACATATATACATTTGCACACACACACACATACGTATATATACATATATATGCACACACACACCCACACACGTACCACATTTTATTTATTCATTCATCTGTCAGTGGACATGTGGGCTCTTTCCATTGTTTCGCTATTGAGGACTTTGCTGTTATAAACATTGGGGTGCAGGTACCCCTTTGACACTATGTTGTATCCTTTGGGTAAATATGTAATAGTGCAGTTGCTGGGTTGTAAGGTAGTTCTGTTTTTAACTTTTTGGGGAACCTCCGTGCTGTTTTCCATAGTGACTGTACCAACTTGCATTCTCACCAACAGTATAAGAGGATCCCCCTCCCTTCCCATGCTTACCAATATTTGTTGTTTCCTCACTTGTTAATTTTAGCCATTCTGACCAGTGTGAAGTCGTATCTCATTGTGGTTTTGATTTCTATTTCCTTGATGCCAAGTGATCTTCATCATTTTTTCATGTGTCTGTTGGCCATTTGTATGTCTTCTTTGGAGAAATGTCTGTTCATGGCTTCTGTCCATTTCTTGACTGGATTATTGTTCTTTGAGTTTTGAGTTTGATAAATTCCTTATAGATCTTAGGTACTAACCCTTTATCCAATTTGTAAAATCTTTTCCCATTCTATAGGTTGTCTTTTAGTTTTGTTGACTGTTTCCTTGGCTGTGCAAAAGCTTTTTATCTTGATGAAGTCCCAATAGTTCTTTGTTGCTTTGTTTTCCCTTGCCTCTGGAGGTGTAGCAAGAAGTTGCTGTGGCTGAGATCAAAGAGGTTGCTGCCTGTGTTCCCCTCTAAGACTTTGATGGATCCCTGTCTCACATTTAGATCCTTCATCTATTTTCAGTTTATTTTTGCATATGGTGTAAGAAAGTAGTACAGTTTCATTGTTACGTGTGTAGCTATCAGTTTTCCAGTTATCCACCAGTTTTTTGAAGAGACTGTCTTTTTTTCCACTAGATATTATTTCCTGCTTTGTCAAAGATTGGTTGACCATAGATTTGTGGGTACATTTCTTGGTTTTCTATTCTATTCCATTGATCTGTGAGTCTATTTTTGTGCCAGTACCATAATGTCTTGATGATTACAGCTTTGTCATACAGTTTGAGCTCCTTAACTGTAATGCCAACCAGCTTTGGTTTTCTTTTTCAAGATTCCTTTGGCTATTTGGGTTTTTTTCTGGTTCCATACAAATTTTAGGATTGTTTGTTCCAGCTCTGTGAAAAATTCTGATAATATTTTGGTAGAGATTGCACTGAATTGTAGATTGGTTTGAGTAGTATAGACACTTTAACACCCCACTCATAGCAATGGACAGATCATCTTAGCAGAAGATCAGCCAGGAAACAAGGGCTCTGAATGACAGACTGGACCAGATGGACTTACCACATATATTCAGAGCATTTCTTCCTAAGACATCAGAATATGCATTCTTCTCAAGTGCAGATGGAACATTCTCCAGAATAGATCATATACTGGTCTCAACCAGTACAAAAAGATTGAGATTATACCATGCATATTCTCGGACCACAATGCTTTACAACTTGAACTCAATCATAAGAACAAATTTGGAAGGAACATAAATATATAGAGGTTAAAAAGCAGCCTACTAAGGACTGAATGGGTCAACCAGGAAAGTAAGGAGTAATTTTTAAAAATTCATGGAAGCAAATGAAAATGAAAAAATGACAGGTCAGAGCCTTAGGGATGCAAAAAAGGCAATCATAAGAGAGAAATGTATAGCAATACAGGCCTTTCTAAAAAAAAAGAAAAGAAATAAAAGAAAAGTCAAATACACAACTTAACCTTACATCTAAAGAAGCTGGAAAAAGAACAGCAAATAAAGCCTAAACCAGCAGGAGAAGAGAAAGAGCAGATATTAACGATATACAAATAAAAAATAGAACAGATCAATGAAACTACGAGCTGGTTCTTTGAAAGAATTAATAACATTGATAACCCCCTGGCCAGATTTTTGTAGTATTTTTTTGAAATTACCCTGTGAGTCATTCAGCTTTGTTCTTTCTCATTTTTAATTTTACTTTTGAAAACCATGATTTTAAAATGGCAATAGTTGACATTTTATATTTCTACATCTGCCTAAATTTGTTTTTTTTTAAAGATTTTATTTATTTATTTGACAGAGATAGAGAGAGATATAGAGAGAGAGAGCACAAGTAGGCAGAGAGGCAGGCAGAGGGAGAGGGAGAAGCAGGCTCTCCACCAAGCAGGGAGCCCGATGCGGGACTTGATCCTGGGACTCCAGGATCATGACCTGAGCCGAATCTACATCTGCCTAAATTTGATTTAGGATTTTAGTAGTGATTACAATGTGTTTGGTATTATTGGTATCTTAACAATATTAAGTCTTCTAGTTCATAAATGTGGGATGGTTTCCCAGTTATTTATGTCACCTTTATTTCTTTTAGCAATATTTTGTAGTTCAGTGTATGTCTTTTACTTACTTCATTTGTTTACTATTTTTTAAATTGTCAATGCTTATGTAATTGGTTCTTTTATTTCTTTTTTCCTCCATATTTACTGAGGTATGGTTGACAGCCAAATATTGTATAATTTGTGATGTACAGTGGATATTTTGACATATATACACATTGTGAAATAATTGCCAAATAGGGCTAACATAATATATCCTTATATCTCATATACGTAAATTTTTCCTGATTGTAGTGATGAGAACAATAAATTACACTCTTAGCACATTTCAAGCATATAATACAGCATTGGTTAAGTATATTAAGTATACTTTATATTAAGTATATTAAATATATTGCTTTTTATTTAATATCTAGTACTTGTTCATTTTGCATGACAAAAAACTTTTACCTTTTGGCCAACACTTCATTTCTCCCTCTGTCTGGCCATATTCTATTCTCAGCTTCTATGTAGTTGAGTCTTATAGATTCCAAATTTAAGAGAACTCGTTCAATATTTGTCTTCCTGTGTCTAGCTTATTTTACTTAGCATAAAGTCCTTCAGGTCCAACCATGTTTTCACAAATGACAGCATTTCCTTCTCTTTTTTTTAAGATTTTATTTATTTGACAGAGAGAGACACAGCGAGAGAGGGAACACAAGCAGGGGGAGTAAGAGAGGGAGAAGCAGGCTTCCCGCTGAGCAGGGAGCCTGATGTGGGGCTTGCTCCCAGGACCCTGGAACCATGACCTGAGGAGAAGGCAGATGCTTAATGACTGAGCCACCCAAGCACCCCTCCTTCTTTTTAAAATATGAATCTTATTTCATTCTATGCATATACCATATTTTTAAATTCATTTATCAATAGACATTTAGGTTTTTCTACAGCTTAGCTATAATGCTATAATAAAATGGAAGTTTAGACATCTCTTTGAGATCCAGATTTCAGTTTTCCATAGTGGCAATACTAATTTACATTCCCATATAACTGTTCAAAGGTTCACTTTTTTCCACATTGTCACCAATACTTGTCCATCCTTTTTTGATAATAGTTACGCTACCAGGTTGATGTTTCTACTTGCATTTTTCTGATAATAGTGAGCATCTTGATAGAGTTTCAACCATTTGTATGTCTTCTTTGGAAAATATCTATTTAGGTCCTTTGCCCTCTTTTATTTGGATAATTTTTTTCTTGAGTTATGGAAATTCCTTATATATGTTGTATATTAACTTATCTAATCAGGTATATTACCTGCAAACATTTTATCTCCTTCCATATGTTTCCCTTTTGTTTTATTGTTTCCTTTTTATGCAGAAGCTTTTTTGTTTTTGTATCCAGCTATGCTGTATTTGCTGTTGTCTGTGTTCAGTATCCTATCGAGTATATCCTTACCCAGTCCACTGTTTAAAAGATATTCCCCTGGGGTGCCTGGGTGGCTCAGTTGGTTAAGCAACTGCCTTCGGCTCAGGTCATGATCCTGGAGTCCCGGGATCGAGTCCCGCATCGGGCTTCCTGCTCAGCAGGGAGTCTGCTTCTCTCTCTGACCCTCCTCCTCCCTCTCATGCTCTCTCTCTCTATCTTGTCCTCTCTCTCAAATAAATAAAAGCTTTAAAAAATATATTCCCCCATGTTTTCTTATAAGCATTTTATTGTTTTGGGTGTTAAGCCTTTAATTCGCATTGATTTTTGTGTATGGTTAGAGACAGGGTCCAATTTTCTTCTTTTTTAGGTGGTTGTCCAATATTTCAACACCGTTATTGAAGTGACTACCTTTTTCCCCACTGTGTATTCTAGGCCCTCTGCCGTAGCCTTGTTTGTGCATTGGTGTATTAATGTGCTGTTTTATGCCATGGTTCTACATCTGTTTTTATTTCAGTACCATACTATTTTAGTTATAATAGTTTTTAGTATGTTTTGATCAGGGAAAGTCATAGTGTTACCTTGGTATTCTTAATATTTCTTGACTATTCTGAATCTCTGTGGTTTCAAAGGCCTTTTTATATGCTTTTTTTCTATTTCTGTAAAATATGCCATTTTGATTTTGCTAGAGATTTCTTTGAATCTGAAAGTTGCCTGGGTAGTATGGACATCTCACTATTAAGTCCTATATTTCAGGCACACAGGATGTCCTTCAATTGTATATAATGTGTCTTTTGTGAGTATTTTCTAGTTTTTAGTGTATAACTCTTTAATTTCCTGTTGTTTAATCTTAAGTATTTTTTAAAATTTTAAAAGATTTTTTTTATTTATTTGAGAGAGAGATAGTGAAAGAGGGCACAGTCAGTGGGGGAGAAGGAGAAGCAGACTCCCCACTGAGCAGGGAGCATGACGTGAGACTTAATCCCAGGGTCCTGAGATCATGACCTGAGCCAAACACAGACACTAAACTGACTGAGCCACCCATTCGCCCAGTATTTAATTCTTTAAATTTTCAAAATTTGAGTATACTTGATACACAGTGTTACTTTAGTTTCAGGAATACAACCTGAACTCATTATGTGATGATATGTTCACCACAATTGTAGATATTATCTGCCATCATACAACACAATTACAGTATCATTCACTATATTACTTGTGCTGTCTTTTATTCCCATGCTTATTGATTCCATAACTGGTGACCTGTATCTCCCACTCTTTTTGACCTATTTTGCCCAACCCCCACCACACTCTCCCCTGTGGCAACATTCAGTTCTTTGTATTTACAAGACCGATTCTAATGTTTTGCTTGCTTATTCATTTGATTTTTACATTTCATCTATAATTGAAATCATATGACAATCAGACTTACTACACTTAGTTTAGTATCCTTTATTCCATTCATGTTGTTTAAAATGGCAAGAACTCTTCCTTTCATATGAAACAGTAATCTCCTATTTATATATGAATATGTAGCTGATCTTTCTTATCCATTCATCTACCACCGGACACTTAGGTCCGAGTAGATATCTTGGCTATTGTAAACAATGCTGAATAAACATAGGAATAAATATACCTTTCTTTTTTTGGCCAGTGTAATTTTTTTAATATTTTATTTTATTATGTTATATTAGTCACCATACAATACATCATTAGTTTTTGATGTGGTGATCCATGATTCATTCTTTTCGTATAACACCCAGTGCTCCATGCAGTACATGCCCACCTTAATAGCCATCACCAGGCGAACCCATCTTGCCACCCCTTTCCCCTCTAAAGCCTTCAGTTTGTTTCTCAGAGTCCATAGTCTCTCATGGTTCATCTCTCTCTGATTCCCCCCCTTTATTTTCCCTTCCTTCTCCTAATGTCCTCCATGCTATTCCTTATGTTCCATAAATAAGTGAAACCATATGATAATTGACTTTCTCTGCTTGACTTATTTCACTTAGCATAATCTCCTCCAGTCCCATCCATGTTGATGTAAAAGTTGGGTATTCATCCTTTCTGATGGCTGATTAACATTCCATTTCATATATGGACCACATCATCTTTATCCATTCGTCTGTTGAAGAGCATCTCAGCTCTTTCCACAGTTTGGCTATTGCGGACATTGCTGCTATGAACATTGGGTGTATAATGTTCTTTTCACTACACCTGTGTCTTTGGGGTAAATACCAAGGAGTGCAATTGCTGGGTCATAGGGTAACTCTCTTTTTAATATTTTTAAGGCACCTCCACACTGTTGTCCAAAGTGGCAGTACCAACTTGCATTCCCACCAACAGTGTAAGACACTTCGCCTTTCTCCACAACCTCTCCAACATTTGTTGTTTCTTTCCCTGTCCATTTTTGCCATTCTAACTGGTGTAAGTTGGTATCTCAGTGTGGTTTGGATTTGAATTTCCCTGATGGCTAATGATGATGAACATTTTTTCATGTATCTGTTACCATTTGTATGTCTTCTTTGGAGAGGTGTCTTCTGCCCATTTTTGGATTGATTATTTAGTTTATGGGTGTTGAGTTTGAGAAGTTCTTTATATAGATCTTGGATATTAGCCCTTTATCTGTAGTGTCATTTGCAAGTATCTTCTCCCATTCTGTGGGTTGCCTCTTTGTTTTGTTGACTGTTTCCTTTGCTGTGCAGAAGCTTTTTATCTTGATGAAGTCCCAAAAGTTCATTTTTGCTTTTGTTTCACTAGCCTTTGGAGATGTTCTTGAAAGAAGTTACTGTGGCCGATGTCAAAGAGGTTATTGCTTATGTTCTCCTCTAGGATTTTGATGGATTCCTGTCTCACAGAGAAGTCTTTCATCCGTTTTGAGTTTATCTTTGTGTAGGGTGTTAGAGAATTGTCGAGTTTCATTCATCTGCATATAGCTGTCCAATTTTCCCAGCATCATTTATTGAAGAGACTGTCTTTGTTCCATCGCATATTTTTTCCTGCTTTGTCGAAGATTATTTGACCATAGAGTTGAGGGTCCATATCTGTTCCATTGGTCAAGATGTCTGTTTTTGTGCCAGTACCATGCTGTCTTGGTGATCACTGCTTTGTAATATAATTTGAAATCAGGCAACGTGATGTCCTCAACTTTGGTTTTCTTTTTCAACATTTCCGTGGTAATTCGGGGTCTTTTCTGATTCCATACAAATTTTAGGATTGTTTGTTCCAGCACTTTGAAAAATGTCATTGGAATTTTGATCAGGATGTTATTGAAGATATAGATTGCCTTGGGTAGCATAGACATTTTAACAATGTTTATTCTTCTGATCCATGAGCATGGAATGTTTTACCATCTTTTTGCGTCTTTGTCAATTTCTTTCATGAGTGTTCTGTAGTTCCTAGAGTATAGATCCTTTGCCTCTTTGGTTAGGTTTATTCCTAGGTATCTTACGGTTTTTGGTGCAATTGTAATCATTTCTGTAATTTCTCTTTCTACAGTTGCATTGTTAGTGTATAAGAAAGCAACTGATTTCTGTGCATTGATTTTGTACCTTGCCACATTACTGAATTGTTGTATGAGTTCTAGTAATTTGGGGGTGGAGTCTTTTGGGTTTTCCACATAAAGTATCATGTCTTCGAAAAGAGAAATTTTGACATCTTCTTTGCCAATTTGAATACCTTTTATTTATTTTTGTTGTCTGATTGCTGTTGCCAGGACTTCTAATACTATGTTGAACAATAGTGGTGAGAGTGGGCATCCTTGACATATTCCTGATCTTAAGGGAAAGGCTCTCAGCTCTCATCCCCTTTGAGGATGATATTCGCTGTGGGTTTTTCATAGATTGATTTTATGAACTTGAGGAATGTTCCTTCTATCCCTATACTCTGAAGAGTTTTAATCAGGAAAGGATGTTGTATTTTGTCAAATGCTTTTTCTGCATCAATTGAAAGGACCATATGGTTCCTCTCTCTCATCTCTTAATTATTTTGTTCTATCACACTGATTGATTTGCAAATGTTGAACCACCCTTGCATCCCAGGGATAAATCCCCCTTGGTCATAGTGGATGATCTTTTTATTGTATTGTTGGTTCATACTAGCTAGGATTTTTGTTGAGGATTTTGGAATCCATATTCATCAGGGATATTGGTCTGAAATTCTCCATTTTGATGGGGTCTTTGCCTGGTTTGGTGACTAAGGTGATGCTGGCCTCATACAATGAGTCTGGAAGCTTTCCTTCTGTTTGTATTTTTTGAAACAGCTTCAGGAGAATAGGTATTATTTCTTCTTGAATGTTTGGTAGCATTCCCCCAGGGAATCCATCAGGCCCTGGACTCTTTTGTGTTTTGGGAGGTTTTTAATCATTGCTTCAATTTCATTACTGGTTATTGGCCTATTCAGGTTGTTAATTTCTTCCTGTTTCAGTCTTCGCAGCTTATAGGTTTCCAGGAAGGCCTCCATTTCATCCAGGTTGCTCAGCTCATTGGCATATAGTTGTTGATAAGATATTCTAATAATTGTCTCTATTTCCTTGGTGTTAGTCATGATCTCTCCCCTTCATTCATAATTTTTATTAATTTGGGTCCTTTCTCTTTTCTTTTGGATAAGTCTGGCCAGTGGTTTACTGATCTTATTAATTCTTTCAAAGAACCAGCTACTAGTTTCGTTGATCTTATCCACTGTGTTTCTGGTTTCTAATTCATTGATCTCTGCTCTAATCTTATTTCTCTTCTAATGCGTGGCTTAGGCATCGTTTGTTGCTTTTTCTTTAGTTCTTTAAG
Source organism: Zalophus californianus (assembly GCF_009762305.2). Taxonomy (NCBI): domain Eukaryota; kingdom Metazoa; phylum Chordata; class Mammalia; order Carnivora; family Otariidae; genus Zalophus; species Zalophus californianus. Next base: position 2,715,362 of record NC_045613.1, on the reverse strand, counting down.
GTGTGAAGTTAGTTGGTGAATTCGGGATCTTTCTATTTTTTTAGTTAGGGTACATGGCTCTATGTATTTCCCCCTTAGGACCTTCTTTGCTGTATCCCATAGGTTTTGGACCGATATTTTTTTGTTCTTATTGGTTTCCACGAATTGTTTAAGTTCTTCTTTGAAATCCTGGTTGACCCAAACATTCTTGAGCAAAGTATTCTTTAGTTTCCAAGTCTTTGAATTTCTTCCAAATTTTTCTTGTGATTGAGTTCCAGTTTTAAAGCATTATGGTCTGCGAATATGCAGGTGATAATCTCAATCTTTTGGTATCGGTTGAAACCTGATTTGTGACCCAGTATGTGGCCTATTTTGGAGAAAGTTCCACGTGCGCTCAAAAAGAATGAGTATTCTGTTGTTTTAGGGTGTTATGTTCTGTATATATTTATGAGGTCCATCTGGTCCAGTGTATCATTCAAAGCTCTTGTTTCCTTGTTGATTTTCTGCTTAGATGATCTGTCCATTGCTGAGAGTGGGCTATTGAGGTCTCCTGCAATTAAAGTATTGTTATCAATATGACTATTTTGGTTAACAGTTGGCTTATGTAGATGGCTGCTCCCATGTTGGGGGCATAGATATTTACAATTGTTAGATCTTCTTGTTGGAGAGTCCCTTTAAGAATGATATAGTGTCCTTATGTGTCTCTAATTACAGTCTTTAGTTTAAAATCTAATTTGTCTGATATGAGAATTGCTACCCCAGGTTTCTTTTGAGGTCCGCTTGTATGGAAGATGGATCTCTACCCCTTCACTTTCAGTCTGGATGTATCTTTAGGTTCAAAATGAGTCTGTTGTAGACAGCGTATGGATGGGTCCTTTTTGTCCAATCTGCAACTCTGTGCCGTTTTATGGGAGCATTTAGGGTATTTACGTTGAGAGTGATTATTGATAGATATACATTTAATGTCTTCATGTTGCATGTGAAGACCTTGTTTTTATAGATTGTCCCTGTAAATTTCTGATCTTTATCACTCTTGGGTTCTTTCTCCTTTTATAGAACACTCCCTAATATTTCTTGCAGAGTTGGCTTAGTGGTCACATGTTCTTTCAGTTTCTCCTGGTATTAGAAGTTCTGCATCTCTCCATCCATTCTAAATGACAGCCTTGCTGGATAAAGTATTCTTGGCTGCATGTTTTTCTCATTTAGTACCCTGAATATGTCTTACCAGGCCTTTCTGGCTTGCCAGGTCTCCTTGGATAGTTGTGACATTATTCTGATGTTCCTCCCTCTGTACGTAAGGAATCTCTTCCCTTAACTGCCCTTAAGATGGTTTTCTTGTTTCTAAATTTGCGAGTTTTACTAATACATGCCTGGGCATTGGCCTGTTTTCTTGATCTTAGGAGGGGTCCTCTTTGCCTCTAGGACACAAATGTTTGTTTTATTTTCCAGATTAGGGAAGTTCTCGGCTACGATGTGCTCAAATATATCTTCTAGTCCTGTCTCTCTCTCTCCATCACGTCAGAGATCCCAATAATTCTGACACTGGAACGTTTCATGGTGTCACTTATTTCTCTGATTCTATTTTCATGGATTATGAGTTGTTTTTCCATCTCCTCCTCTTTTTCCTTCTTGTCTATTAATTGGTTTTCTAGATCACTAATTCGTTCTTCTGCTTCACTTACTCTAGCTGTTATAATATCTAGATTAGTTTGGATCTCATTGATAGCATTTTTAAGTTCTGCCAATTCAGCTTTCATTTCTGCCCTTAGATACACTATGTTGCTATTAATCGATTTTTCCATTCTAGCTATTGTCTTTACAATTGCTAGCCTGAATTCCATCTCTGACATCATGGTTATATCTTCTGAATCTATTTGTAAATCTGTGGCATAAGTCATAATTTCTAAGTCTTTCCTCTTTGGGGCGTTCTTCCTCCTAATCATTCTGCTGAGGGTAGTTTGAGGGAGTGTACAGAGTCGAAATTATTGACCACAACCCAAGAAAGATGCACCTGTTTTATAGGGACCTTAAGGTTGCTGGCCTCTTGTTCTCCCAGCCTGTCTTCTGGGGGAGGGGACTGTTGTGCTCTTTTACTCAGGCTCGCCTGTTTGAGCAGAGTTGCCCTGTCCCCTGTGGTGGGTGATGGGCTCAGTGCGAACCGGTTTGGGGGGGCTTTTGTTCTCTGGTGGCTTTCCCTGCCGGCTTGCCACATCCCTTCTGAGAGTCAGAGCAGAAGAGATCATTTCCAGCCCTCTGTCTCAGAGCAGAAAGATCATAGTCTGTTCTTCAGTGAGCTTTCCAGGCCACACTATCTCCATTTCTGTCTGTGCTGTTATAAATGTCAGCTTCCTGGGTTGTTCGCCCCTCAGCAGCGCTCCCAGTCCTTGCCTCCAGGCCTGGGCATGTCTCTGTCCTTTGTGCTTCTAAAACCAGTCACCCCCAGTTCACACGTGCAGTCCCACTGCTCTGTGTTTCAGTTCAGGGGGCTGCCCTAAAGCACGGGAAGCTGTTGCTCACTGATGGTGTAGAATTACCATGGCTCACTCTGCCTTCCATTTATCTTCTAATATCTGCCCGTGGAATCACAGCTCCCCACTTCATACCTCGAAACCAACCGCCTACAATATTCTTTTTGTAGAGATCCAGATCTATCTTCTTACATCTCACACTGATTTTGTGGGTGTTCAGAGTGGTCTGGTAGATATCCAGCTCAATTCCGGGGACCGGTTGAAATAGGGTCTGCTACTTCTCCACCATCTTTTCAGCATCTCTGAAGAGCCTATCTTTTCCCCATTATATATTCTTCCTCCTTTAGCAAAGACTAATTTGCATGTGTCACATGCGTTTTTGCCTGGACTGTGTATTCTGTGTGTGTTCTATGTGTCTGTTTTTGTGCCAATGTCATACTTTGATTACTATAGTTTTGTAATACAGTTTGAAATAAGGAAGACTGATACCTTCAGCTTGACTTCTTTTTCAACATTGCTGTGATCATTCACTGTCCTTTGTGGTTCTATATGCATTTTAGGATTATTTCTTCGAGTTCTCTGAAAGATGCCATTGGTATTTTAATAGAGATCGCATTGAATCTGTGGATTGTTTTGGGTGGCAGGGACAATTTAATAATATTAATTCTTCCAATCCAGATGCAAGGTATGTCTTTCAATATATCATCTTCATTTCCATCTACCAGTGTCTTACAGTTTACCCGCCCCTACCCGTTTTCATTTGGATTGCTTCGTGTTTTTTTATTGCTTGCATTTTATTTTACTTGTGTTTTGTGTGCAACTTTAAATGGAATTGTTTACTTAATTTTCTTTTCTCAATGTGGTCTTTTATATTGATTTGCAGATATTGAACCACACTTGTGCCTTGAATAAATCACACTTGATCCTGTTATATGATTCTTTTAATGTATTTGATTTGATTTGCTAACATTTTGTTGAGGATTTTTGTATCTATATTCATGAGAATTATTGGCCTGTAATCCGCCTAACTTTAACAGCAACAAACGAGTGGATAGTTTTTAAAATTTGCTTTTATTGAACAAAGCAGAGAGGGGAGGTTGTAGGGCAACCTAAACCTGCGAGGAGACAAAACACAAGTACTGGCTCACTTATGTTAGCCTGAAAAGGAAGTAATGTCTGTACCTGTGGGTCTAATATTTTTAACAGATTGTTGAAGTTTTGATAAAATACTGTGAGGTTATAGAACACATGGAACTAAAGATTTAAAAGGGAGTTCAAGGGGCGGAGCAAGATGGCGGAGGAGTAGGAGACCTGGATTTCATCTGGTCTCAGGAATTCAGCTGAATAGGGATCAAACCATTCTGAACACCTACAAACTCAACAGAAGATCGAAGAGGAGAGTAGCAACAACTCTCTGAACAGAGAAGCGACCACTTACTGGAAGGTAGGACGTGCAGAGAAGTGAATCTCAGGCACTATTTGGGAGGATAGATGGCAGGGGAGGGGGCCTCCGCTGGCCGCTTCTGGCAAGTGATAGAGCCCCGGAGCACAAAATCGGAACTTTTAGAAGTCGGCTCCGCTGAGGGACGTCGCTCCAGTGGCTAAGCGGGAGGTGAAACCCTTGCGGGACAGTGTGCTCTCAGGACCCTCGGGTTCACAGAAAGACCAGGGGTGCCTGAGTGTGGCAGAGCTCCCAGGTATCGGAGCGGGGAAGCCGGCTGAAGAGACAGAGCTGAGGCGTGGCTCTCAGCTCGGGGATGCCATAAACTGTGATCCGCGGCCCAGTCAGACCACTGCTCCTCCAGCAGGGACCCAAAAAGCGGCAGAGCCAGGGAGACTCCCCTTTCTCCCCCAGGGGGAGCAGCGTGGGAACGCACCACAGGGATCTCTGGGTTTGGAGACTCCACACGGGGTCGGGTGCCAGAGATACAAATGCTCAGTCACAGGCCAGATAAGTACGGAGTGTGGCTGGAGACCGGGGACACGGGAGTGACTGCTTTTCTCTGGGGGCGCACTGAGGAGTGGGGCCCCAAGTTCTCAGCTCCTCCAGGTGGAGATTGGGAGGCCACCATTTTCGCCCTGGTCCTCCAAACCTGTACCGAGAGCTTGCAGGGAACAAAAGCTCCTGAGAACAAACCGGAGCAGCTTGCTTAAACCAGACCAACAAGGGCGGGCCAATTCAACCTCGGGCAAAGACATTTGGAACCATGGCAACAGGCCCCTCCCCCAGAAGATCAGCACGAACAGCCAGCAAGCCAAGACCAAGTTTACCCATCAAGAAGAACAGGAGAACTCCAGCGCTAGGGGAATACTGCACATAGAATTCATGGCTTGCTTTACCATGATTCATTAGTTCATCAAAGTTAATTTTTTAACTGTTTTTTTTTAATTTTTCTTTTTCCCTTTTTCAACCAACATCTTATCAATCCCTTTTATTTAAAAAACTTTTTATTTTTCATTTTTAGAGTCATATTTTATCCCTTCATAATAGTTACCCTTATTTTTGGCATATATATATATAAGTTGTTCTCTCTTTAAAATTTTGAGATGCAGTTTCTTCTAACAGATCAAAATATACCCTAAATCACTAGTGTATGGCTTTGTTCTAGTCTCCTGCCTGAACACATTCTCTCCCTTTTTTCTTTTTTTTAAAATCTTCTTTTTTCAAACAACTTTTCTTAAATTCCTTTTATAAAATTTTTTATAATTTTCATCTTCACAGTCATCTTCCATCCCTTCATTGTATCGACCTTTATTTTCTACATATATGTCTTTCTTCCTTTAAAATTTTAGGAGGCATTTTTTTCTAACAGACCAAAATATGCCCAAAATCTAGTGTGTGGCACTGATCTATGCACTAGCCTGATCATATCTGATCATATTCTGCTTTTTTTGTATTGTTCTCTTTTTGTTTTTATCTTTTTTTTCTCTTTCTTTTATCTTTCTTTCCCTTTCTTTTCTCCTGGTTTCAGGTCTTTTCTGATTTCTATACAGTATATTTGCTGGGGACGTTTTTAACCTGTTAGCATTTTGCTCTCTCATTCATCTATTCTCTTCTGGACAAAATGACACGACGAAAAAAATCACCTCAGCAAAAAGAACAAGAGGTAGTACCGTCAGCCAGGGACCTACTCAATACGGACATTAGTACGATGTCGGACCTAGAGTTCAGAATCATGACTTTAAAGATACTAGCTGGGCTTGAAAAAAGCGTGGAAGTTATTAGAGAAACCTTTCTGGAGAAATAAAAGAACTAAAATCTAACCAAGTCGAAATCAAAAAGGCTATTGATGAGGTGCAATCAAAAATGGGGGCACTAAATGCTAGGATAAATGAGACAGAAGAAAGAATCAGCGATATAGAAGACCAAATGATGGAAAATAAATGGGTGAGAAAAAGATAAACAGCTACAGGATCACGAGGGCAGAATTCGAGAGATAAGTTATACGATAAGATGAAACAACATTAGAATATTTGGGATCCCAGAAGAAGAAGAAAGAGAGAGAGGGGCAGAAGGTATATTGGAGCAAATAATAACAGAGAACTTCCCTAATGTGAAGAAGGAAACAGGCATCAAAATCCAGAAGGCACAGAGAACCCCTCTCAAAATCAATAATAATAGGCCAACACCCCGACATCTAATAGTAAAGCTTACAAGTCTCAGAGACAAAGAGAAAATCCTGAAAGCAGCTCGGGAGAAGAGATATGTAACCTACAATGGTAGAAATATTAGATTGGCAACAGACCTATCCACAGAGACCTGGCAGGCCAGAAAGGACTGGCATGATATCTTCAGAGCACTAAACGAGAAAAATATGCAGCCAAGACAGAAGAGAGACAAATCAAGGAGTTGATCCCATTTACAATTGCACCCAAAACCATAAGATACCTAGGAATAAATTTAACTAAAGAGGCAAAGGATCTGTACTCAGAAAAGTATAAAGTACTCATGAAAGAAATTGAAGAAGACACAAAGAAATGGAAAAATGTTCCATGCTCATGGATTTGGAGAACCAACATTGTGAAGATGTCAATGCTACCTAGAGCAATCTACACATTCAGTGCAATCCCCATCAAAATACCATCCACTATTTTCAAAGAAATGGAACAAATATTCCTAAAATTTGCATGGAACAAGAAGAGACCCCGAATAGCCAAAGGAATATTGAAAAAGAAAACCAAAGCTGGCAGGATCACAATTCCGGACTTCCCGCTCTATTACAAAGCTGTCATCATCAAGACAGTATGGTACTGGCACAAAAACAGACACATCGATCAATGGAACGGAATCGAGAGCCCAGAAATGGACCCTCAACTCTATGGTCAACTTATCTTTGACAAAGCAGGAAAGAATGTCCAATGGCAAAAAGACAGTCTCTCCAACAAATTGTGTTGGGAAAATTGGACAGCCACATGCAGAAGAATGATACTGGATCATTTCCTCACACCACACACAAAAATAGACTCCAAATGGCTGAAAGACCTAAACGTCAGATAATAGTCCATCAAAATCCTAAAGGAGAACACAGGCAGCAACCTCTTCGACCTCAGCTGCAGCAACTTCTTCCTAGAAACATCGCCAAAGGCAAGGGAAGCAAGGGCAAAAATGAACTATTGGGATTTCATCAAGATAAAAAGCTTTTGTACAGCAAAAGAAACAGTCCACAAAACCAAAAGACAACCGACAGAATGGGAGAAAATATTTGCAAATGACATATCAGGTAAAGGGCTAGTATCCAAAATCTATAAAGAATTTCTCAAACTCAACACCCAAAGAACAAATAATCCAATCAAGAAATGGGCAGAAGACATGAACAGACATTTTCCAAAGAAGACATCCAAATGGCCAACAGACACATGAAAAAGTGGTCAACATCGCTCGGCATCAGGGAAATCCAAATCAAAACCTCAATGAGATACCACCTCACACCAGTCAGAATGGCTAAAATTAACAAGTCAGGAAACGACAGATGTTGGAGGGGATGTGGAGAAAGGGGAACCCTCCTACACTGTGGGTGGGAATGCAAGCTGGTGCAACCCCTCTGGAAAACAATATGGAGGTTCCTCAAACAGTTGAAAATAGAGCTACCAAACGATCCAGCAATTGCACTACTGGATATTTACAACAAAGATACAAATGTAGGGATCCGAAGGGGTACGTGCACCCTAATGTTTATAGCAGCAGTGTCCACAATAGCCAAACTGTGGAAAGAGCCAAGATGCCCATCGACAGATGAATGGATAAAGAAGCTGTGGTATATATACACAATGGAATATTATGCAGCCATCAAAAGGAATGAGATCTTGCCATTTGCAACGACGTGGATGGAACTGGAGGGTGTTATGCTGAGGGAGATAAGTCAGTCAGAGAAAGACATGTATCATATGACCTCACTGATATGAGGAATTCTTAATCTCAGGAAACAAACTGAGTGTTGCTGGAGTGGTGGGGGGTGGGAGGGATGGGGTGGCTGGGTGATAGACATTGGGGAGGGTATGTGCTATGGTGAGCGCTGTGAACTGTGCAAGACTGTTGAGTCGCAGATCTGTACTTCTGCAACAAATAATGCAACATATATTAAGAAAAAAATAGAACAAAATAGCAGGAGAGTAACAATGAGGGGGAGTAAGTCAGGGGGGGAGACGAACCATGAAGAGATGATGGACTCTGAAAAACAAACTGAGGGTTCTAGGGGGGAGGAGGGGGGGATGGGTTAGCCTGGTGATGAGTATTCAAGGGGCACGTTCTGCATGGAGCACCGGGTGTTACGCACAAAGAATGAATCGTGGAACACTACATCAAAAACTAATGATGTAATATATGGTGATTAACATAACAATAAAAAAGAAGAAAAAAATAAAAGGGAGTTCAAATTTACTTGACACTTTTCCCTCATAAACCTCACTAAGTAGAAGCTGAGAGAAGAAACTGGAGAGAACCCTCCTCTATGGAACAGTCTCAAAAGGCACACAAATATCACTGAAGAAATACTTGGACTCTTCTTTCATAAAGAAAATCATAAACCCACTGAGGGAGAAACAATAAATATTTAAATCTTTGACATAGTGAAAACCACTAAGAAGGGAACATGTAAGAGAAAATTTCTCTGACTTTATAGAATTGGGAAACCATCATACACTTAGACTATGAAGATATTTACCAATGGAGGTGGGATAAGATCGCAACAAAGGGGATAACACTGCAAGACACAGGCACTAATTTAAGATTGAAGATGAATCAGGAAAAAAAAAAAAAACAGAACACCCTCTCAAGCAAGAGTACCACAAATGACAGACTTTACTGCTGGGGGGAAAAGGAAAAGTATTGAAAGAGATACCTAAGAATAAAAGAGCCTTGGTGGAAGTCACGGTTTTCAAAGGAGAAGTTAGTTTCACCATTATAGTAAAACAAAACAAAGAAAAAAACAAGTGTGAATGCAATGAAGTGGCTAAAACAAACAGTAATAGCATTATCACCCAGTCACTAAAGCTGACAGGTAGAGAAAGCTCACAGTCTACCATGGTGGAGAGAGAGACTGGTGAGGAATTACTCAGCTTCCCCAGTTGTGCAAGACTCTGGTAAAGAAATCCATCTCTCTCTCTCTCTTTTTTTTTTCTTTTTGGTAATAACGTTTGCCTGTTCTATTAATCTTTTCAAAGAACCAACTTATTTTTCCAATTTTCTCTATTTTATCCTCTATTTTGTTTGTGTCTGATCTTATCTTTATTACTGATTTCTTTCAGTGGCTTGAGTTCAGTTTTTTTCTTTTTTCAATTTCCTTCTGTTATTGATTTGAGATCTCTTTCTTTTTTGAATGCATGCATTTATACCTTTAAATTTCCCTTTAAGCACTCCTATACACTATTCCATAGTTTTATTTTTAGTTGTATTCTCTCATTTATTTCTAAACATTTTCTGGTTTCCCTAGTGATTTTTTTTTAACTTATTTATTTGACAGAGAGAGAGAACATGTGCGAGGGGAGGGGCAGAGGGAGAGGGAGAGAAATCCTCAAGCAGACTCCCCACTGAGCATGGAGCCAGATGCAGGGCTTGATCCCATGACCCAGAGACCATGACCTGAGCTGAAATTAAGAGATGGATGCTTAACGGACTGAGCCACCCAGGCACCCTTCTAGTGATTTGTTCTTAACCTATTGGTTATTTAGGAGTCTATTATTTATATCCATGTATTTTCTTTCCTTATTGATTCCTACCTTGATTCTATTGTGCTTGGAGAAAATATTTGATATGAGTTTGATCTTTCATACATTATGTGTAAAAAAACATTAATGTGTATAAAAATATTTTGTGTACATGGACGCCTGGGTGGCTCAGTTGGTTAGGCGACTGCCTTCAGCTCGGGTCATGATCCCGGAGTCCTGGGATCGAGTCGCACATCAGGCTCCCTGCTCAGCAGGGAGTCTGCTTCTCCCTCTGACCCTCCCCCTTTCGTGCTCTCTCACTCTCTCTCTCCAAATAAATAAAATCTTTAAAAAAATTTGTGTACAAAAACATTATGCTAAGTGAAAGAAGCCAGACATAATAGCCCAGTTATTGTATAATTCTTTCCATGTTATATTTGAAAAGTAGGCAAATCCACAGATAAAGTAGAAGAATAGTGGTAACCATATCATGGGGAATGAAGAGTGATTACTTAATGTGCATAGGTCGTTTTCTGGATGGTGAACATGTTTTCAAACTAGAGATAGATGGTAGTCGTGCAACATTGTATGCTTAAATACTGCCAACTGTATATTTTAAATTTTTAAACCATTTAGACAATTTAAAAATGGTTAATTGTATATTTTGTGATTTCACTTCAATAGAAAATGTATGTCTGAAGAATAGAAGATATATGAAGGTATTTTTATTAGAGATAGTATGTTTAAAGCTCTACTTGAAAAACGTAGAGTTGAGATAATCTTTGAAATGGGAAAAGTAGAAAGAGCATTTAAGTAAAAATAATACTGATGAAAGCACATACAACTGTGAAGTAGTAAGAATATAGAAAATATTGAGTAATTAAAAGGAAGCTAGTCTTGCTCTGAGGATTTCGAGGCTTTATTTGGAATTTCCATCCCAGGAGGCAGTGAAAAAGATTATATATATTCCTAACTGGAAACTCAAAGCATTTGGAAGATTACTGTTGAAGATTTAGGATATAAGAAAAGATGGAAAATGTTTGAAATTAGAAGTTTGAATTTTTTATTTTTATTTTTTTTACTTTTTAAAGATTTTATTTATTTATTTGACAGAGAGAGAGAGACAGTAAGAGCAGGAACACAAGCAGGGGAGTGGGAGAGGGAGAAGCAGGCTTCCTGCCAAGCAGGGAGCCCGATGTGGGACTCAATCCCAGGACCCTGGGATCATGACCCAAGCCGAAGGCAGACACTTAACGACTGAGCCACCCAGGCGCCAGTTTGAATGTTTTTAAAAATATATGATAAAGTTAAAAAAATAATTATTATACATATCCTTTTATAATTGCCAAAAGCTAAAATGAGAAAGTCTCTGAAAATAAATGACTTAATGTAAAGTAGAATAGAAAAATAAAACTTTAACTTGTATAAATTATTGATGGAGTAATATATGTGTACAAGATAAATTTTACTTTTTGTCTTCGGCATGACATTTAAACATGATATCTTGTTTATAATATAAATAATATCATATATTATATATATATTACACATAATAATATAGAATTACAAGAGAGTGTTCATGACCAAAGAAGACAAAGTGCGCTTAAAAGAACTGGAAACAAATCACGGCTACATGCTTTCCTATCAGTTTTTCTGGTTAAAAGGAGACTGACTAAAATTTAAGGATGACAATGCAAACTTAAATCTAAAAATGATACTATGTAAAAGATTTCCACTAAAAGTGAAAATGAATTGTATATATGTTTCTGTTACTGTGTTATTTCTACAAAAATAATCTTTTAAAACTGTTAATTTGTATAAATGGTTTGGTTATTGAAATTTTATGTATTGTCATTTTATCTTTTAATTATTTTTATTAGATAGAGGAACATACTACCACCACACAGAGAGTTTTCCAAGACCGACAATATCAGATTGATGCTGCAATTGTTCGTATTATGAAGATAAGGAAAACACTTAACCACAATGTACTTCTGTCAGAATTGTATAACCAGCTAAAATTTACACTAAAGGTAAACAGATCTATCAAAAAGTCAGTGGCATTGAGTACTTTTTAAAAATTTTTTTTTAAATTTTGTTATGTTAGTCACCATACAATGCATCATTAGTTTTTAATGTGGTGATCCACGTCCATTGTTTTCATGTAACACGCTGTTTGTATCAATTTTACAAACAGAAACAATAAATTGTAGCATTTTAAAAAGAAAGAATAGAAATAAAGAAAAATAAATTAACCTCATGATCCAGTTTTAAATATTTTCACTGTACCTCCATGATTTAGATACTCTTCCAGGATGTATCTCCTCTACAGAATACAGGAATTGCCTTTATTCCCACTGCTTATAACTGAATACCTCACAATTATTAGCAAAAGGCTTTGGTCTAATTATGATAGTCCTTTCTCTCTGCCTCTTATAAGGATTGATCTTGATGACATATTAAATATTACAGTCTAGCAAATTAGATAGCAATATTTGGCAAATTATTTCTTGTTACCATTTTTAAAAATTGAGAGGTCTTTTTAAAAACACGGTTACAGCTCCTTTGTTCAGTTCTTATAGTTTAGGCTTTTGAATCAATTTTTTGAGATAATTATTAAAAATTTCAAACAACCACTCCAGTTTTCTTTGGAGGTCTGTTGGCATGAAAAATCATTCTCCATCCCCTCACTTTCAGTCTGGAGGTGACTTCAGGTTCAAAATGAGTCTCTTGTAGACACATATGGATGGGGTCCTGTCTTTTTATCCAATGTGCAACCCTGTGCCAATTTATGGGAGCATTTAGGCCGTTCATGTTGAGAGTGATTATTGAAAGATATGATTTTAGTGCCATAATGTTCCCTGTGAAGTCCTTTTTCTATAGATTGTCTCTGTAAATTTCTGTTCTGTATCACTCTTGGGGTCTTTCTCCTTTTATAGAACCCCCTTAATATTTCTTGCAAGGGCTGGCTTAGTGGTCATATATTCTTTCAGTTTCTGCTGGTCTTGGAAGCTGTGTATCCCTCCATCCATTCTAAATCACAGCCTTGCCGGATAAAGCATTCTTGGCTGCATGTTCTTCTCATTTAGTACCTTGAATATGTCTTGCCAGCCCTTTCTGGCTTGCCAGGTCTCTGTGGATAGGTCCTCCCTCTGCACTTATGGAATCTCTCCCCCCTAACAGCCCTTAAGATGGTTTCCTTGATTCTAAGATTTGCGAGTTTTATTATTACATGCCTGGGAGTTGGTCTGTTCTTGATCTTGGTAGGGGTCCTCTCTGCCTCTAGGACATGAATGCTTGTTTCATTCCCCAGATTAGGGAAGTTCTTGGGTATGACTTGCTCAAATATATCTTCTAATCCTCTCTCTCTTTCTCCACCCCCTTAGGGACCCCAATAATTCTGACATTGGAATGTTTCATGGGGTCATTTATTTCTCTAATTCTGTTTTCATGGATTTTGAGATGTTTGTTCCAGGCTTCCTCATTTTCCTTTTTTTCTATCAATTTGTCTTCTAGATCACTAATTCATTCTTCTGCCTCATTTACCCTAGCTGTAAGCATATCTAGATTAGATTGCATCTCAATTATAGCATTTTTAAGTTCAGCCTGATTAACTCTTATTTCTGCCTTTAGAGAATCTATGTTGCCATTACGGTTTTCTCCAGCCTAGCTATTATCTTCATAACTGTTACCGTGCTATTTCTGACATCTTGCTTACATCCATATCCATTAGGTCTATGGATGAGCCCATTGTCTCTTGGTCTGTTATTTGGGACAACATCAAAACAAATGATGTACTATATGTCAGCTAACTGAACATAATAATAAAAAATATTATAAATGAAAAAAAATAAAAAAACAAAATGTCTAAAAAAACTTCAAGTAATTTGTCAGCATTTTATCTTTAAAATAAAGTGAAAAATTGTTAGTAGTTTGTATATCCTAAATAATCAAAATTTAATTGCTATAAAACACATCAGTTTCTAGACTGTTTATGGTTGACTCATAAGGTCTGAAGCCTGTCGCTAGAATTTCTTTTTTCTCTTTCTTTTTTTTCATTTGGCTAGGATTTCAATTGTACTTTATTTCATCTCTTTTTCTTTTTGTGACTCTTGGCAAGTTTACATAATTTGCTTTATCTCAGCTTCCTCATGGAAAATGATCACTTTAATTAACTATTCTAGTGTTATTAAGACAAAAGAGTGGCCTGAAGTATAGTAAATGCTAAGGAAATTTTAGCTGTGCTGCTACATTATCAGTGTTGTACTCTTGATTATTTTTAAATTTAAAAGCTGTTTCTGGGCGCCTGGGTTGCTCAGTTGGTTAAGTAACTGCCTTTGGCTCAGGTTATGATCCTGGAGTCCCTGGATCGACTCCCGCATCGGGTTTCCCGCTCGGCAGGGAGTCTGCTTCTCTCTCTGATCCTCCCCCTCTCATGTGCTCTCTCTCTCTCTCTCATTCTCTCTGTCTCAAATAAATAAATAAAATCTTAAAAAAAAAAAAAGCTGTTTCTTTCCTGAGGTAAAAAACACTTACTCTTAAGTCTTTCTGGGTTCTCTACCCATGGCTCAATTGAGTGCTTGTTGTACTTTAGTAAATTATGAAATTTCTTTCCTTAATGTGCGTTGTAGGGAGTGTAATCTCTACATGCTAACTAAGCATGTGCCTTATAGAGAGTTGTACCTAAGGTATTAGCTATCTTATGCATTCTAGAGCCTTTGTTAATGGCAGTGGTTAATGAATATAACTTCTTTTTCCTGCAAAGTTATTAAAGAAATTGAAAGCATAATTTTTTTTTCCAAAATGCAGTCCAGGTATGTTTTTATTCTATTCTTTATGTACTAATCGTGCTTTATTCCTATTTAGTACTTTTCTTATGTGTGTCTAGATTAGTTAAGAAATTTATTATTTCCTGAGAAATATGAATAATAAAAATATGATATATAAAATGTGATTTTTTTTTGTATTTGAGGAGAGAATAGGAAATACTGTGATTTAATTTTTACTAATTCTAATAATTTATTTTGTAGCCTTCTGATCTGAAGAAGAGAATAGAATCCTTAATTGACAGAGACTACATCGAAAGAGATAAAGAAAATCCAAACCAGTACAAGTATATTGCCTGAAGCTCTGGCCTTAATTTGAATATCTGACACTATACCTACTTCTAGTAGGTGCCTCACGGTCCTGTTAATTGAGTAAAACGTTGCACTGATATTTGAATAAAAGCAATGCATTAAAAATACAAATGCAGAATTAAAATTTTCATCAACATTCTGTTAAAAGTATATAAATTTCTGAATTAAGTTTTTTAAATGTCACTTTTACATTGTACTTAATGATCTAAAACTTTCTGGAATATTTCATACTGTTTGCTGTCCTTCATTCCAGTATAGCTCATGTTCATTACATGTAATGTGCATTAGTTTCATATACAGCAACATATATCCAAACACATTTAAATGTAAAATGGCAAAGTTAATCATACATCTGGATGGTTTAAATTCTACTTGAATTTAAGAATTAATGCGACTTATTTGTCCTGATGTTGGTTTTCCTGGCGAAATTAGTCCTCTATTATGCAAATTATTTAATATTACAGCTTATAATCAATCTTAAAATTTACCTGTAATATAAAAAAATAATTTGGGGCATCTTTAAAACAATTTACTTCAAGTACAGACACAAACACACACATACATGCATATATATAATTGTGGTAAAATATAATTTGAAATTTACTGTTTTAACCACTTGTTTCATTACAGATTTTGGCTTTTTATTTTGTGTGACAATAGATATGACGGTCACTACCTGAAAAGATTCAGGTTCTCATTTGCACAGAACATGTTTTCTATCCTTTGATTTTTAGCCTGTGTGTCCTTAGATAAAAAATGTCTGCTCTGGATAGTGTATAATTGGAAACTATCTTTTAATTAGGGAACTTAAGTCATACACATCTAAAGTAATTATAAATATAAAATAATTACTATTGCTCTTTTCTTTATTGTCCCTTCTTTCCTCCCTTTCTGCTTTCTCTTGTGTTTTATGGATTTTTTTTTTTTTTGTGGTAGAGTATTTTCATTCCCTTCTGATTTCTTTTTCAGCATATTTTCAAAAGGTTTTGCTTGTGGTTCATTGTTCTTTCATTTTAAATGTGAACTCTCATGAGCATTTTATATACCATGTCAGGTGGTTAATCTTGTCATCTTTTGTTTATCTGGCAATGCCTTAACTTTTGAATTTTGAAGAATCATTTTGCTAGATATATTGTTCTTAGTAGTTAACATTTTTCTATCAGCACCTTAATATATCATCCCATTCCCTCTAAACTACATGATTTCTGTTCACAGTCTGCTAATATCCTAAAAATAGTATGCTTGTATGTGAGAAGTTGCTTTTCTCTTGCAGCTTTCAAGATACTGTCTTTGTCTTGTGTGTGTCTTTTGACAGTTTGCTTAAGATATATATTGGTATAGGTGTTTGGGACTTAATCTTGGTTGGAATTCTATGAGATTTTGAATTTTTATGTTAATTTTTCTCATATTTGGGGACATTTTGGCTATTTTTTCAAATGCTTAAGCACCACTTTCTTCTTTGACTTCCATAATACACATTTGTTCTGCTTGATGGTGTCCCATTATTCCTTTATATATGCTTTTTTCCCTTCATTTTTTTCTTTTTTGCATTTCTGCCTCAGTTATTTCAGAAGTTCTTACTCTGAGTTAACTTTTCTCAGTACACGTGTATTTAGAAATGATCAGAAAGGTTACCTATCTTATGGTGATGGTTAATTTGAAAAAAATTGTACATTAAAAAAAGAAGAAATTATCACTGCAGTGTCTAAGTAACATTCACCATGATGACATATAGGCAGTTTTTATTTTATGAGAACTTTTAAGATTTACTCTATTAGCAACTTTTAAATATATAGTAAAGCGTTGTTAACTGTTATCACCATGCTGTACATTAGGTCCACAGGACTTATTTTATCACTA
Organism: Zalophus californianus; assembly: GCF_009762305.2. Taxonomy (NCBI): domain Eukaryota; kingdom Metazoa; phylum Chordata; class Mammalia; order Carnivora; family Otariidae; genus Zalophus; species Zalophus californianus. Next base: position 2,698,774 of record NC_045613.1, on the reverse strand, counting down.
GAAGTTTTTACCTTTTGACCACCCTCACCCATTTCAGTCCCCACTCCAAATACCGCATTTGGCAATCACCAGTCTGTTCTCTAAGAGTTTGTGGGTTTTTTTCTTTTCCTTTTAGTGTTTAAGTATAGTTTAGGTAATACAGCATTTGCTTTTCTCTGTTTCCCTTAGCACAATGTCCTAATGATCCATTTGTTGTCGCAAAAGGCAGGTTTTCCTTCTTTTTTTGTAACTGAGTAAAATATATACTTATATGTATATTATATACATTTATTTTTATACATATATTTGTACATATATTTTGCAAGTTGTTCAGGTTTTCCGGTACCATTTATTGAAGAGACTATTTTGTCCCTCATGCATATTCTTGGCTCCTTTGTTGTAAATAAGTTGATATATATGGGTTTATTTTGGGGCTCTCTATACTTTTATGGTCTATATGTATTTTTACCTGAATATTATACTGATTTGATTACTGTCACCTTTAAATTTTATTTTTTTCAACCAGAATAAGTTTTTTTAAATTTTATTATGGTAGCCACCCTAATCATTAGTTTTTCATGTAGTGTTCAACAATTCATTCATATAACACCCAGTGCTCATCAAAACACATGCCCTCCTTGATACCAATCACTTCATTACCCCAACCCCCACACACCTCCATTCTGTAGCCCTGAGTTTGTTTCCTGGAGTCCAGAGTCTTTCATGGTTTGTCTCCCTCTCTGATGTCTTTCCATTCAGTTTTCTCTCCCTTCCACTGTGGTCTTCACCCTTATGTTCCACATATTAGTAAAACTATATGATAATTGTCTTTCTGTGCTTATTTCACTTAGCATAATCCCAGTCCCATCCATTTCGATGCAAATGGTGAGTATTCATCCTTTCTGAAGCCTGAGTATATCCTGAGTATATATAAATCACGTCTTTATCCATTTGTCTGTTGAAGAACATCTCGGCTCCTTCCACAGTTTGGTTATTGTGGACATTGCTACTATGAACCTTGGAATGCAGGTCTCCCTTCTTTTCACTAAATCTGTATCTTTGCGGTACCTAGTAGTGCAACTGCTGAGTCATAGGGTAGCTCTATATTTAATGTCTTGAGGAACCTCCATACTGTTTTCCAGAGTGGCTGCACCAGCTTGCATTCCCACCAACAGTGTAAGAGGGTTCCTGTTTCTCCACATTCTTTCCAACACCTGTTTCCTGCCTTGTTAATGTTTGCCGTTCTAATTGGTGTCAGGTGTCATTGTGATTTTGATTTGTATTTCCCTGATGGCCAGTGATGTGGAGCATTTTTTCATGTGTCTGTTAGCCATTTCTCTGAAACAGTGTCTGTTCACATCTACATTTTATATTTTTATGCCTCATTCTAGTCCTTTTTTTCACTCTATTCCATTTTATTTTATATTTATATATGTATGTATATACACACGTTTTCTTTGCATTTTGGGGCTGTAATGTCTTCCAACACATACCCTAAATTCAACCTGGAACAAGTAGATCACCCTGCTTTGTCCACCCAGTGAGAATATAGTCTCTCTTCCCCCCGCCTTTTTATTATTATTATTATTATTATTGTTTTGGCTTTTAGCTTTGTTTGCTTTTCTGTTGTGGCTTCTGACCACTTCAGAGATCTCTAGGGTGCATTTTATTAGGGTCATGATTGATAATTTGGACTCTGTTCATTCACTCACCATTCCTTCCTTGGGCAGAATAACTAAAAGGAAGAACTCACAAGAAAAGAAGGAAGCAGAGGCAACCTTCTCTGCCACAGAGGTAATCAATATGGATGTAAGCAAGAATTCAGGATAGCAATCATAAAGTCCTAGCTAGGGCATACATGACAATACAGAATCTATAAGGGCAGAAATGAGGTATAATCAGGCTGAACTTAAAAATGCTTTGTCTAAATTGGGGGCTCTAATAGCTAGGGGCAATGAGGCAGAAGGGAGAATAAATGATCTAGAGGACAGACTGATTGAAAGGAAGGAAGTTGAGGAAAAGAGAGAAAAACAACTAATAGCCATGAAGAAAGTCTTTGAGAATTAATGATGCCGTCAAACAAAACAATATCAGAATTATCGGGATCCCAGAAGGGGTGGAAAGAGAGAGAAGGCTAGAAGGTATATTTGAGCCAATATGGCTGAGAACTTCCCTAATTTGGGGAAGGAAACAAGCATTCATGCCCTAGAGGCAGAGAGGACTCCTCCCCAAATCAAGAAAAACAGATCAACACTCCACCATATAATATTGAAGCTTGCAAATCTTAGAGCCAAAGAAGCTATCAAGAGAGCAGCTAGGGAGAGGAGGTTCTAATGTGTGGAGGGAGGAACATCCAAATAACATCAGACCTATCCAGAAACATGGCAGGACAGAAAGGCTGGGAAGACATGTTCAAGGTACTAAATGAGAAGGGCATACAACCGAGAATACTTTATTCAGCAAGCCTGTATAGGATGGAAGAAAAGATAAAGAGCTTCCAGGACAGGTAGAAATGGAAAGAATATGGGACCACCAAACCAACCCTGCAAGAAATATTAAGGGGGATCCTGTAAGTGAAGAGAGGCCCCAAGAGTCATATAGACCAGAGAGAAACAGAATCTACAGAAACAGGGACTTCACATGAAATACAATAGCACTAAATGCATGTCTTTCAATGATTACTCTGAATGTAAATGGGCTGCATTCTCCAATCAAAAGACAGGGCATCAGATTGGATAAAAAAGCAACAACCATCCATATGCTGTCTATAGGAGACACATTTTAGTCCTAAAGAAACGTCAAGACTGAAAGTGAGAGGAGAGAGAAATATTTATCACACTAATGGACCTCAAATGAAAGCTGGGGAAGCAATCCTCATAACAAACATCTAGATTTTAATAAATAAAACAAAACTATAATAAAATAAAAAATGGGCAGAAGACATGAACAGACATTTCTCCAAGGAGATATACAGATAGCCAACAGACAGATGAAAATATACTCCTTATCTGGGAATTTGGGAAATGCAAATCAAAACTCCGATGAGATATCACCTCACATCTGTCAGAATGGGTAAAATAAAAAATGAAGAAACAACAGGTGTTGGCCAGGATGTGGAAAAAGATGAACTATCTTCCACTGTTAGTGGGAATGCAAACTGGTGCAGCCACTCTGGAAAATAGTATAGACGTTCCTCAGAAAGTTAAAAATAGAACTACCCCAAGAATAAAAAACACTAATCAGAGTTACACGCTCCTCTATTTTTAGCTACATTACTAAAATAGCCGATATAAGGGAGCAGCCCATGTGTCTGAGGATTGACAAATGGATAAAGTAGATGTGGTATATATACACAATGGATTATTACTAAATCTTGCCACTTGCAATGTCAGTCATACTCAAATACCATATGATTTCATGCATATGTGCAAGTTAAGAAATAAAACAAGTAAAGGTGAAAAAAAAAAACCACAAGAGAAACCAAGAAACAGAGTGTTAATTATAGAGGACAAATTGATGTTTACCAGAGGAGTGATGGATTAAATAGGTGATAGAGATTAGAGAGTGCACATGTCATGGTGATCACCAGGTGATGTATGGAATCACTATATTGTAAAACTGAAACTAATAAAGCACTGGATGTTTAAAAAATTAATTTACTAAGCATAATAGTTTAAAGAATACACATCCTCAATTTGTTCCTTACTTAGTTTGGGGAGATTGTATGTTTCTAGGAATTTATCTATTTCTTCTAGGTTATCTGAAATTTTAGCATACAATTTTTTTAAGATTTTATTTATTTATTTGAGAGAGAGAGAATGAGAGATAGAGAGCACGAGAGGGAAGAGGGTCAGAGGGAGAAGCAGACTCCCCGCTGAGCAGGGAGCCTGATGTGGGACTCAATCCCGGGACTCCAGGATCATGACCTGAGCCGAAGGCAGTCGCTCAACCAACTGAGCCACCCAGGCGCCCCTAGCATACAATTTATTACAGTATCCTCTTATAATTAGTATTTGTGTGGTGTCAGTGGTTATTCTCCTTCATTTCTGATTTTTTTTTCAGTGAGTCTGGCTGAAAGTTTTTCAATTTATCTTTTCAAAGCATCAGCTCTTGGTTTCATTGATCTTTTGTTTTTTAAGTCTCTACTTCATTTACTTCCTCTCTGATATTATTTCTTTTCTTCTAAATTTGTTCTAATTAAGATTGGATTTTTATTTGAGATTTTTCTTGTTTTCTGCATGTGTTCTGTTGCTATAAACTTGCTCCTAAAATTGATGAATTTCAAAAACCATTTTATTTTCATTTCCATTCTTCTCAATGTATCTTTAAATTTTCTTGTTGTCCCTTTGATTGTTTAGAAAAAATGTTTTTTAAACTCTGTATTTTTTCTTGTAATTGATGGGTAGTTTTATAACACTGTGGCGGGTAAAATGTTCGACAGGATTTCAATCTCTTAAATTGATAGAAACTTTGAAACTGACAAGATTTTAATCTCAATTTTTTATTAACATAATGTATTATTTGTTTGAGGGGTACAGGCCTTTGTGATTCATCAGTCTTACACAACACACAGCGCTCACCATAACACATACCCTCCTCAATGATCATCACCCAGCCTCACCATCTCTCCCACCCACCACCACTCCAGCAACCCTGTTTGTGTCCTGAGATTAAGAGTCCCTTATGGTTTGTCTCCCCCTGCAGTTTCATCTTGTTTCATTTTTCCCTCCATTCCCCTATGATCCTCTATCTTGTTTCTCAAATTCCTCAGATCAGTGAGATCATGATACTTTTATTTCTCTGATGGACTTATTTCACTTAGCATAATATCCTCTATTTCCATCCACTTCCTTGCAAATGGCAAGATTTCATTTTATTGATGGCAGCATAATATTCCATTGTGTTTGTACACCACATATTCTTTATCCATTCATATTTCGATGGACATCTAAGCTATTTCCATACTTTGGCTATTGTGGACATTGCTGCTATAAACATTGGGGTGTATGTATCCCTTCAGTCACTACATTTATATCTTTGGGGTAAATACCCAGTACTGCAAATGCTGGGTCATAGGGTAGCTCTACTTTCAACTTTTTGAGGAACCTCCATACTGTTTTCCAGAGTGGCTGCATCAGCTTGCATTCCCATCAACAGTGTTATACGAAAACAATGAATCACGGATCACTACATGAAAAACTAATGATGTATTGTGTGGTGACTAACGTAACATAATAAAATAAAAAAATAAAAAAAAAACAGTGTAGGAGGGTTCTCCTTTCTCTGCATCATCACCAACATCTGTCATTTCCTGACTTGTTGATTTTAGCCATTCTGACTGGTGTGAGGTGGTATCTCATTGAGGTTTTGATTTGGATTTCCCTGAGGCCAAGTGATTGTGGAGCATTTTTTCATGTGTCTGTTGGCCATTTGGATGTCCTTTGCAGAAATATCTGTTCATGTCTCCTGCCCATTTCTTGATTGGATTATTTGTTCCTTGGGGGATGAGTTTGATAAGTTCTATGTAGACTTTGGATACTAGCCCTTTCTCCCATTCTGTCGGTTGTCTTTTGGTTTTCTTGACTGTTTCCTTTGCTGTGCAAAAGCTTTTTACTTTGATGAAGTCCCAATAGTTCATTTTTGCCTTTGTGTCCCTTGTCTTTGGAGACATGCCTAGCAAGAATTTCCTGCAGCTGAAGTCACAGAAGTTGCTGCCTATATTCTCCTCTAGGATTTTGATGGATTCCTGTCTCATATTGAGGTATTTCATCCATTTTGAGGCTATTTTTGTGTACAGTGTAAGGAAATGTTCCAATTTCATTCTTTTCTGCATGTGGTTGTCCAATTTCCCCAACACCATTTGTTGAAGAGACTGTCTTTTCTCCATTGGATAGTCTTTCCTGATTTGTCAAAGATTAGTTGGCCATAAAGTTGAGGGTCAATTTCTGAGTTCTCTATTCTGTTCCATTGATCTACGTTTCTGTTCTTGGGCTAGTACCATACTGTCTTAATGATTACAGCTTTGTAACAGACCTTGAAGTCTGTACTGTGATGCCACCCTTTGTTTCTTTTTCAACATTCCTTTGGCTAGTCAGGCTTTGCTAGTCTTTGCTGGTACCATACAAATTTTAGGATTATTTGTTCCAGTTCTGTGAATAAAGCTTGTGGTATTTTGATAGTGATTGCATTGAATATGTAGATTGTTCTAGGTAGTATAGACACTTTAACAATATTTGTTCTTCCAATCCATGAGCATGGAATGTTTTTCCATTTCTTTCTGTCTTCCACAATTTCTTTCATGAGTATTCTATAATTTTCTGATTACAGATCCTTTGCCTCTTTGGTTAATTTCTCTTTCTTCTGTCTCATTGTTGGTGTATAGAAATGCAACTGATTTCTGTGCATTGATTTTATATCCTGCCACTTTATTGAATTGTTGTATGAGTTCTAGAGGTTTTGGGGTGGAGTCTTTTGTGTTTTCCACATAAACTCATATCATCTGCAAAGAGTGAGAGTTTGACTTCTTTGCGGATTCTGATGTCTTTTATTTGTTTTTGTTTTTGTTTTGTCTGATTGCTGAGGCTAGGACTTCTAGTACTATGTTGTACAACATGGTGATAGTGGTCAACCCTGCTCTGTTCCTGACCTTAGGAGGAAAAGCTTGCAGTTTTTCCCCATTGAGAATGATATTCGCTGTGGTTTTATCATGCTGTATTTTGTCAAATGCTTTTTCTGCATCAGTTGAGAGGATCATATGGTTCTCGTCCTTTCTTTTATTAATGTCATGTATCAAATTGATTGATTTGTGGATGTTGAACCAAACTTGCAGCCTAGGAATAAATCCCAGTTGGTCGTGGTGAATAATTATTTCAATGTACTGTCAGATCCTATTGACTAGTATTTTGGTGAGAATTTTTGCATCCATATTCATCAGGGATATTGGTCTGTAATCCTCCTAATTGGTGAGGTCTCTGTCTGGTTTTGGGATCAAGGTAATGCTGTCTTCATAAAAAGAGTTTGGATGTTTTCCTTCCATTTCTAATTTTTGGAACAGTTTCAGAAGAATAGGTATTAATTCTTCTTTAAATTAAATCGGAATCAGCAAAAAAGAAGTCAAACTCTCACTCTGTGAAGATATGATACTTTATGTGGAAAACCCAAGAGATTCCACCCCAAAACTGCTAGAACTCATACAGCAATTCAGTAAACTGGCAGGATATAATCAATGCACAGAAATCAGTTGCATCTCCCCTGGGAAGCCATCTGGCCCTGGGCTCTGTTTTTGGGGGAGATTTTTGATTACTGCTTCAATTTCCTTCCTGGTTTTGGGTCTCTTCAGGTTTTCTATTTCTTCCTGGTTCATTTCTAGTATTTTATACGTCTCTAAGAATGCATCCATTCTTCCAGATTGTCTAATTTGTTGGCATATAGTTGCTCATAATATGTTCTTATAATTGTTTGTATTTCTTAGTGTTGGTTGTAATCACTCCTCTTTCATTCATGATTCTATTTATTTGAGTCTTTTCTCTCTTTTTTTTATGAGTCTGGCCAAGGATTTATCAATCTTATTAATTCTTTCAAAGAACCAACTTCTAGTTTTGTTGATCTGTTCTACTGTTCTTTTGGTTTCTATTTCATTGATTTCAGTTCTAATCTTTATATTTCTCTTCCCCTGCTGCGTTTATGCTTTATTTGCTGTTCTTTCTACAACTCCTTTAGGTATAGGGTTAGGTTGTGTATTTGAGACCTTTCTTGTTTTTTGAGAAAGGCTTGTAGCGCTATATACTTGTCTCTTAGGACCTCCTTTGCTGCATCCTAACGATTTTGAACATTTGTGTGTTCATTTTCATTTGTTTCCATGAATTTTAAAAATTTTAATTTCCTGGGTGACTCATTCATTGATGCTCTTTAGCCTCCAGGTATTTGAGTTCTTTCCACTTTCTTCCTGGGATTGAGTTCCAGTTTCAAAGGATTATGGTTCAAAAATATGCAGCGAATGATCCCAATCTTTTGGTACCAGTTGAGTCCTGATTTGTGTCCCTTATTGCCATTTTGATATTTATTTTTAGTTGTTTTTGTACTTCTTTTATCCTACCTTCTTGTTCTTACTGTCTTTTTTGTGGTTTAATAGCTTTTTTGTTTTATACTTGTGTTCCATTTTTGTTGTTTTTTTTTTTTTATGGACCAATCTATACAGGTTTTTGTTTGTGGGTACCATTTTTTTATTTGTACCATTTTATGTGTTAGCATCTATATTAAGTTGATGACCACTTATTTCCAAAACACTCTAAATCACCAAATGTTTAATTCCCCCTCCATATTTACATATATGCTATTTTTACATAACTTAATTTTGTTCATCCTTTGACTAATTTTTTTGCAGATATTATTGATTTTCCTATAGTTGTTTCCCAAACTCCATATGGATTTCTTAAATAATTAATCTACTCGTTTATTATATGTTTGTGAATTTTTTTCCTTTTATTATTTTCTAATTTCTAGTGATGGCCTTTGTTCCCCTTAAGAAACTCACTTTAACATTTTTTGGAAAGGCTGTTTAAGTAGTGATGAACTTTTTAAACATTTGTTTGGGTAACTTTACGTCTCCTTCAATTCTGAGGGGTAATTTTTCCCTTAGACTATTCTTAGCTATAGGGATTCCCTCCGCCCTCCCCAACTTCAGCACTTTGAATATATCATGGCACTACCTCCTTACCTACAAAGTTTTGGCTGAAAGTCATCTGATAGCCTCACGGAGTTTCTCTTATATGTAACTGCTTTTTTTTCCTTTGTTGTTTTTTAAAAATTATTCCTATCATTAATTTTTGTCATTCTAATTATTATGTAACATGGCATAGCCCTTCTTTGGTTCAACTTGTTAGGGGCTCTCTGTGACTCTTAGATCTGTATAACTGGTCCTTCCTTAGATTACGAATGTTTTCGGCTATCATTTCTTCAAATACATTTTATGGCCCCATCTCTCTATCTTCTCCTTTGGAATCCTATTATCAGAAGGTTCTTCTGCTTTATGATATTACAAGTTACCTCAAACTATCCCCCTATTTTTTTCTTTTTTTGTTGTGCAGTTTTTTTCATTACTCTGTCTTCCAGGTTGCATATTCATTTTTTATTCTTATCCCTTCTGATCTGCTGTTGTTTTTTCTAGTGCCTTTTTTTTTTTGCTTTGATAGGACATTTAATAGATTACATTTCACAGAGTTGCATGCTCAGTAATTCTATACATTTTTTTATTTTTTAATTGTTATCTTAATCACCATACATTACATTATTAGTTTTTGATGTAGTGTTCCATTTCATTGTTTGTGCATAACACCCAGTGCTCCAAGCAGAATGTGCCCTCTTTAACACCCACACCAGGCTAACCCATGCCCCCACCCCCCTCCCCTCTAGAACCTTCAGTTTGTTTTTCAGAGTCCATCGACTCTCATGGTTCATCTCCCCCTCGGACTTACTCCCCTTCATTCTTCCCCTCCGGCTATCTTCTTCTTCTTCCATTTTCTTAACATATATTGCATTATTTGTTTCAGAAGTACAGATCTGTGATTCAACAGTCTTGCACAATTCACAGTGCTCACCATAGCACATAACCTCCCCAATGTCTATCACCCAGCCACCCTATCCCCTCCACCCCCCACCACTCAAGCAACACTCAGTTTTTATTTCCTGAGATTAAGAATTCCTCATATCAGTGAGGTCATATGATGCATGTTTTTCTCTGATTCACTTATTTCACTTAGCACAACACCCTCCAGTTCCATCCACGTCGTTGCAAATGGCAAGATCTCATTCCTTTTGATGGCTGCATAATATTCCATTGTGTATATATACCACATCTTCTTTATCCATTCATTTTTGCCCTTGCTTCCCTTGCCTTTGGCGATGTTTCTAGGAAGAAGTTGCTGCGGCTGAGGTCGAAGAGTTTGCTACTGTGTTCTCCTTTAGGATTTGGATGGACTCCTGTCTCACGTTTAGGTCTTTCAACCATTTAGAGTCTATTTTTGTGTGTGGTGTAAGGAAATGGTCCAGGTTCATTCTTCTGCATGTGGCTGTCGAATTATCCCAACACCATTTGTTGAAGAGACTGTCTTTTTGCCATTGGACATTCTTTCCTGCTTTGTCAAAGATGATTGACGAGAGATTTGAGGGTCTATTTCTGGGCTCTCTATTCCGTTCCATTGATCTATGTGTCTGTTTTTGTGCCAGTACCATACTGTCTTGATGATGACAGCTTTGTAATAGAGCTGTAAGTCTGGAATGTTGATGCCACCAGCTTTGCTTTTCTTTTTCAGGATTCCTCTGGCTATTCGGGGTCTCTTCTGGTTCCATACAAATTTTAGGATTATTTGTTTCATTTCTTTGAAAAAAGTGGATAGTGTTTTGATGGGGATTGCATTGAATGTGTAGATTGCTCTAGGTAGCATTGACATCTTCACAATGTTTGTTCTTCCAATCCATGAGCATGGAACCTTTTTCCATTTCTTTGTGTCTTCCTCAATTTCGTTCATGAGTATTTTATAGTTTTCTGAGTACAGAACCTTTGCCTCTTTGGTTAAATTGATTCCTAGGTATCTTATGGTTTTGGATGCAATTGTAAATGGGATCGACTCCTTGATTTGTCTCTCTTCTGTCTTGTTGTTGGTGTATAGGAATGCCACTGATTTCTGTGCATTGATTTTATATCCTGCCACTTTACTGAATTCCTGTATGAGTTCTAGCAGTTTTGGGTGGAGTCTTTTGGGTTTTCCACATACAGTATCATATCATCTGCAAAGAGTGAGAGTTTGACTTCCTCTTTGCCAATTTGGATGCCTTTGATTTCTTTTTGTTGTCTGATTGCTGTGCCTAGGACTTCGAATACTATGTTGAATAGCAGCGGTGATAGGACATCTCTGCTGCGTTCCTGACCTTAGGGGGAAAGCTCTCAACTTTTCCCCATTGAGAATGATATTCAATGTAGGTTTTTCATAGATGGCTTTTATGATATTGAGGTATGTACACTCTATCCCTATACTCTAAAGAGTTTTGATCAAGAAAGAATGCTGTACTTTGTCAAATGCTTTTTCTGCATCTATTGAGAGGATCATATGATTCTTGTTCTTTCTTTTGTTAATATATTGTATTACGTTGATTGATTTGCGGATGTTGAGCCAATCTTGCAGCCCAGGGATAAATCCCACTTGGTCGTGGTGAATAATCCTTTTAATGTACTGTTGGATCCTATTGGCTAGTATTTTGGTGAGAATTTTTGCCTCCATGTTCATCAAGGATATTGGTCTGTAATTCACCTTTTTGATGGGGTCTTTGTCTGGTTTGGGGATCAAGGTAATGGTGGCCTCATAAAACGAGCTTGTAAGTTTTCCTTCCATTTCTATTTTTTGGAACAGTTTCAGGAGAATAGGTATTAATTCTTCTTTAAATTTTTGGTAGAATTCCCCTGGGAAGCCATCTGGCCCTGGGCTTTGGTTTGTTGGGAGATTTTTGATGAATGCTTCAATTTCCTTAGTGGTTATAGGTCTGTTCAGGTTTTCTATTTCTTCTTGCTTCAATTTTGGTAGCTGATACATCTCTAGAAATGCACCCATTTCTTCCAGGTTATCTAATATGCTGGCATAGAGTTGCTCATAATATGTTCTTATAATTGTTGTGATCTCCCCTCTTTCATTCATGATTTTGTTGATTTGGGTCATTTCTCTTTTCTTTTTGGTACGTCTGGCCAGGGGTTTATCAATCTTGTTAATTCTTTCAAAGAACCAGCTCCTAGTTTTGTTGATCTGTTCTACTGTTCTTTTGGTTTCTATTTCATTGATTTCTGCTCTGATCTTTATTATTTCTCCTCTCCTGCTTGGTTTAGGCTTTATTTGCTGTTTTTTTCTCTAGGTCCTTTAGGTGTAGGGTTAGGTTGTGTATTTGAGACCTTTCTTGTTTCTTGAGAAAGGCTTGCATTGCTATATACTTTCCTTTTAGGACTGCCTTTGCTGTATCCCAAAGATTTTGAACACTGGTTTTTCATTTTCATTGGTTTCCATGAAATTTTTATAAAAGTTTATTTATTTACTTGACAGAGAGAGAGAGAGAGACAGAGGGAGAGAGGGAACACAAGCGTGGGGAGTGGGAGAGGGAGAAGCAGGCTTCCCGACGAGCAGGGAGCCCAATGTGTGGCTCGATCCCAGGACCCTGGGATCATGACCTGAGCCGAAGGCAGTCGCTTAACCAACTGAGCCACCCAGGCACCCCACCATGAATTTTTTTAAATTCTTCTTTAATTTCCTTGTTGACCCATTCATTCTTTAGTAGGATGCTCTTTAACCTCCATGTATTTAAGTTCTTTCCAACTTTCCTCTTATGATTGAGTTGTAGTTTCAAAGCATTGTGGTCTGAAATTATGCAGGGAATAATCCCAATCTTTTGGTACTGGTTGAGACCTGATTTGTGACCTAGGATGTGATCTATTCTGGAGAATGTTACATGGGCACTAGAGAAGAACGTGTATTCTGTTGCTTTGGGATGGAATGTTCTGAATATGTCTATGAAGTCCATTTGGTCCAGTGTTTCATTTAAAGTCTTTATTTCCTTGTTGATCTTTTGCTTAGATGATCTGTCCATTTCAGTCAGGGGGGGTGTTAACGTTCCCCACTATTATTGTATTGTTGTCAGTGTGTTTCTTTGCTTTTGTTATTAATTGCCTTATATAATTGGCTGCTCCCATGTTAGGGGCATAGATATTCACAACGGTTATATCTTCTTTTTGGATAGACCCTTTAAGTAGGATATAGTGTTCCTCTTGATCTCTTAGTACAGTCTTTGTTTTAAAATCTAATTTGTCTGATAGAAGGATTGCCAGCCCAGCTTTCTTTTGGTGTCCATTAGCATGGTAAATCATTTTCCACCCCCTCACTTTCAATGTGGGGGTATCTTTGGGTCTAAAATGATTCTCTTGCAGACAGCATTTTGATGGGTCTTGTTTTTTAATCCAATCTGATAGTCTGTGTCCTTTGATTGAAGCACTTAGCCCATTTACATTCAGGGTAACTATTGAAAAGTATGAATTTAGTGCCATTGTATTGCCTGTGAGGTGACTGTTACTGTATATTGTCTGTGTTCCTTTCTGGTCTATGCTGCTCTTAGGCTCTCTCTTTGCTTAGAGGACCCCTTTCAGTATTTCTTGGAAGGCTGGTTTCGTGTTTGCAAATTCCTTTAGTTTTTGTTTGTCCTGGAAGCTTTTGATCTCTCCTTCAATTTTCAATGACAGCCTAGCTGGATATAGTATTCTTGGCTGCATATTTTTCTCGTTTAGTGCTCTGAAGATATCATGCCAGTCCTTTCTGGCCTGCCAGGTCTCTGTGGATAGGTCTGTTGCCAATCTAATATTTCTACCATTGTAGGTTACATATCTCCTCCTGAGCTGCTTTCAGGATTTTCTCTTTTTCTCCGAGACTTGTAAGTTTTACTATTCATGTCGGGATGTTGACCTATTTTTATTGATTTTGAGAGGGGGTTCTCTGTGCCTCCTGGATTTTGATGTTTGTTTCCTTCCCCACATTAAGGAAGTTCTCTTCTATAATTTGCTTCAATATACCTTCTGCCCCTCTCTTCTTCTTCTGGGATCCCAATTATTCTAATGTTGTTTCGTCTTATTGTATCGCTTATCTCTCCAATTCTGCCCTCGTGTTCCTGTAGTTGTTTCTCTCTCTTTTTCTCAGCCTCTTTATTTTCCATCATTTGGTCTTCTATATCGCTGATTCTGTCTTCTGTCTCTTTATCCTAGCAGTTAGTGCCCCCATTTTTTATTGCACCTCATTAATAGCCTTTTGGATTTCCACTTGGTTAGATTTTAGTTCTTTTATTTCTCCAGAAAGGGTTTCTCTGATGACTTCCACGCTTCTTTCAAGCCCAGGTAGTATCTTTAAAGTCATGATTCTGAACTCTAGTTCTGACATCGTACTAATGTTTGTATTGAGTAGTCCCTGGCAGATGGTACTACCTCTTGTTCTTTTTGCTGAGGTGATTTCTTTCTTCTTGTCATTTTGTCTAGAGGAGAATAGGTGAATGAAAAAACAAAATGCTAACAGGTTAACAATGTCCGGAACAAATATACTCTATACAAATCAGAAAAGACCTTAAACCAGGGGAAAAGAAAGGGAAAGAAAGAAAAAAGAAAGATAAAAAAAAAGAAAAAGGTAAAGATAAAAACAACAAAAACAGGGCGCCTGAGTGGCTCAGATGGTTAAGCGTCTGCCTTCGGCTCAGGTCATGATCCCAGGGTCCTGGGATCGAGTCCCGCATCGGGCTCCCTGCTCCTTGGGAGCCTGCTTCTCCCTCTGCTTCTCTCTCTCTGTCTCTGTCTCTCATGAATAAATAAATAAAATCTTTAAAAAAAACAACAAAAACAGAACAAAACAAAAAAATAGAATATGATCAGATATGATCAGGCTAGTGCATAGATCAGTGCCACACACTAGATTTTGGGCGTATTTTGGTCTGTTAGAAGAAAGTGCCTCCTAAAATTTTAAAGGAAGAAAGCCTTATATATCTAAAAAATAAGGGTTGATACAATGAAGGGATGGAAGATGACTGTAAAGATGAAAAGTATGAAAGATTTTATAAAAGGAATTGATAAGATAAGAAGTTGTTTGAAAAAAGAAAGAAAATTTTTAAAAAAAGGGGAGAGAATGTGATCAGGCAGGAGACCAGAACAAACCCATACACTACTGATTTAGGGTATATTTTGATCTGTTAGAAGAAACAGTATCTCAAAATTTTAAAGGGAGAACCACTTATATATATATGCCCAAAATAAGGGTAACTACTATGAAGGGATAAAATATGATTCTAAAAATGAAAAATAAAAAAAGGTTCTTTTGAAAAAATGGATTGATAAGATGTTGGTTGAAAAAGGGAAAAAGAAAATAAAAAAAAAATTTAAAAAATTAACTTTGAAAAACTAATGAATCATGGTAAAAAAAAGCCATGAATTCTATGTGCAGTATTCCCCTAGCGCTGGAGTTCTCCCATTCTCCTTGATCAGTAAACTTGGTTTTGGCTTGCTAGTTGTTCATGCTGATCTTCTGCGGGAGGGGCCTTTTGCCGTGGTTCCCAAATGTCTTTGCTGGAGGCGGAATTGCCCTGCCCTTGTCGGTCTGGCCTAACCAAGCTCCCCGGGTTTGCTCTCAGGAGGTTTTGTTCCCTGTAAGCTCTTGGTACAGCTTTGGAGGACCAGAGTGAAAATGGTGGCCTCCCAATCTCTGCCCAGAGGAGCTGAGAACTCGGGCCCCCGCTCCTCAGTGTGCCCCCAGAGAAAAGCAGTCACTCCCGTGTCCCCAGTCTCCGGCCGCAGTCCGTGCTCACCCAGCCTGTGACCAAGTATTTCTATCTCTGGCACCCGACCCCGTGTGGAGTCTCCAAACCCAGCAGATCCCTGTGGTGCACTCCCGTGCCACTCCTCCCAGGGGAGGAAGGGGAGTCTCCCCAGCTTTGCCGCAGGGGATCCCTGCTGGAGGAGCAGTGGCCCGACTGGGCCACGGATCACAGTTTATGGCTACCCCGAGTTGAGAGCCTGCACCTCAGCTCCATCTCTGCAGCTGGCTTCTCTGCTCTGATATCTGGGAGTTCTGCTGCACTCAGGCACCCCCAGTCTTTCTGTGACCCCAAGGGTCCTTAGACCACACTGTCCCGCGAGGATTCCATGCCCAACTTAGCCACTGGAGCGACGTCCCTCAGTGGAGCCAACTTCTAAAAGTTCTGATTTTGTGCTCTGCAGCTCTATCACTTGCCAAAAGTGGCCGACGGAGGCTCCCTCCCCTGCCATCTATCCTCCCAAATATCACCTCAGATTCACTTCTCTACACGGCCTACCTTCCAGTAACTGGTCGCTTTTCTGTTCAGAGAGTTGTTGCTATTCTTTTCTTTAATCTCCTGTTGAGTTTGTAGGGGTTCAGAATGGTTTGATCCCTATTCAGCTGAATTCCTGAGACCAGACGAAATCCAGGTCTCCTACTCTTCTGCCATCTTGCTCCGCCACAAGGAAATCATCTAAGGGCAGTTAGGGGGAGAGATTCCTTACATACAGAGGGAGGAACATCAGAATAATGTCAGATCTATCCACAGAGACCTGGCAGGTAGAAAGGCCTGGCAAGACATATTCAGGGTACTAAACAAAAAACATGTAGTTGAGAATATTTTATCCAACAAGGCTGTCATTTAGAATGGATGGCGAGATGCAGGTCTTCCAAGACTGGCAGAAGCTGAAAGAATATGTGACCACTAAACTGGCCCTGCAAGAAATATTAAGGAGGGTTCTATAAAAGGATAAAGGCCCCTTAAAGTGATATGCAACAGAAATTTACAGGGACAATCTATAAAAACAATGTCTTCACAGGCAACATGGTGACAATAAATTCATATCTTTCAATAATCACTCTCAACAAGAACGACATAAATGCTCCCATAAAAAGGCACAGGATTGCAGATTAGTTAAAAAGACAGGACCCATCCATATGCTGTCTACAAGAGACTCATTTTGAACCTAAAGATACAACCAGACTGAATGTGAAGGGATGGAGATCCATCTTCCATGACAGCGGACCTCAAAAGAAACCTGGGGTAGCAATTCTTATATCACACAAATTAGATTTTAAGCTAAAGACTGCAGTTAGAGACACAGAAGGACACTATATCATTCTTAAAGGGTCTATCCAACAAGAAGATCTAACAACAGTAAATGGCTATGCCCCCAGCATGAGAGCAGCCTTCTACATAAGCTAACTGTTAACTAAAATAGTCATATCGATAACAATACATTAATTGTAGACCTCAATACTCCACTATCAGCAATGGACAGATTATCTAAGCAGAAAATCAACCTGGAAACAAGAGCTTTGAATGCTACACTGGACCAGATGGACCTCATAGATATATACAGAACATTCCAGCCTAAAACAACAGAATACTCATTCTTCTTGAGCGCACATGGAACTTTTCCAGAACAGACCACCTACTGGGTCACAAATCAGGTCTCAACTGATACCAAAACACTGAGATTATTTCCTGCATATTCTCAGACCATAATGCTTTAAAACTAGAACTCAATCACAAGAAAAAATGTGGAAGAAATTCAAACACTTGGAGGCTAAAGTCCATTCTGCTCAAGAATGTTTGGGTCAACCAGAAAGTCAAAGAACTTAAACAATTCATGGAAACCAATGAGAACGAAAACACATCGGTCTAAAACCTACAGGATACTGCAAAGGCTGTCCTAGGGGGAAATACATAGCCATCCAAGACTCACTCAAAAAAAGAAAAAAGAAAAAGAAATATCCTGAATTCACCAACTAACTCTACACCTTAAAGAACTAGAGAAAATGCAACAAACGAAGTCTAAGAGAAATAATTAAGATTAGAGTAGAGATCAATGAATTAGAAACCAGAAATACAGTAGATCAGATCAACAAAACTAGAAGCTGGGTCTTTGAAGAATTAATAAGATCAATAAACCACTGGCCAGACTTAACCAAAAGAAAAGGACCCAAATTAGTAAAATTATGAAGGAAACGGGAGAGATCACTACTAATACCAAGGAAATAGAAACAATTATTAGAAATTATTATCAACAACTCTATGCCAATAAACTGAGCAATCTGGATGAAATGGGTGCCTTCCTCGAAACCTATAAGCTGCAAAGACTGAAACAGGAAGAAACTGACAACCTGAATAGGCCAATAACCAGTAAAGAGATTGAAAGAGTGATCAAAAACCTCCCAAATAACAAGAGTCCAGGGCCTGATGGATTCTCTGGGAATTCTACCAAACATTCAAAGAATAAATAATACCTATTCTCCTGAAGCTGTTTCAAAAAATAAAAACAGAAGGAAAGCTTCCAGACTCGTTGTATGAGGCCAGCATTACCTTAGTCCCCAAACCAGGCAAAGACCCCATCAAAAGGAGAATTTCAGACCAATATCTCTGATGAATATGGATTCCAAAATCCTCAACAAAATCCTAGCTAATAGGATCCAACAATACATTAAAAGGATCATCCAGCATGACCACGTGGGACTTATCCCCGGGATGCAAGTGTGGTTCAACATTCACTAATCGATCATTGTGATAGAACACATTAATAAGAGGAGAGAGAGGAACCATATGGTCCTCTCACTTGATGCAGAAAAAGCATTTGATAAAATACGACATCCCTTCCTGATTAAAACTCTTCAGAGTAGATTACCATCTGAGGCTGTAATGGGAAAGTGGGCTCCTGGGCTGTTGTCTCATCGACAGCAGCCAGCAGGGCAGCTGGGGGCTTTCAGACTTGCCCTGATCTGTGGGCCTTCCTGCTGTGTGACTCACAGGTACATTGCAAAGAGATGCCACTGCTCCTAGTAAGTAACTGAACAGGGACATGCAGAGCTGTTATTTCAAACTAGAGCCATGTTGCAAAAGTGTGTGGCTGGAGTAAAACTGTAGCATGACTGGCCTCCAGTGGTTTCTTTGAAGAATAGCATCACTGCTAGATTCAAAGCAACAGGTCTCATCTTATTTCTTTAGTGTATATTTTTCGGGTCATTGTTACCCTCTTAGCATTTTGTTCTCTCATTCATCTATTCTCCTCTGGACAAAATTACAAGATGGAAAAAATCACCTCCAAAAAAAGAATAAGAGGCAGTACCGACTGCCAGGGACCTAATCAATACATACACTAAGGAAATTGAAGCAGTAATCAAAAATCTCCCAACAAACAAAGCCCAGGGCAGGATGGTTCCCCCAGAGGAATTCTACCAAACATTTGTCTGCTTTGATCCCCAAACCAGACAAAGAACCCCTGAAAAAGGAGAATTACAGACCAATATCCCTGATGAACATGGATGCAAAAATTCTCACCAAAATACTAGCCAATAGGATCCAACGATACATTAAAAAGATTATTCACCACAACCAAGTGGGATTTATCCCTGGGCTGCAAGTTTGGTTCAACAGCCACAAATCAATCAATGTGATATAATCCATTAATAATAGAAAGAACAAGAATCATATGATCCTCTCAATAGATGCAGAAAAAGCATTTGAGGAAGTACAGCATCTTTTCTTGATCAAAACTCTTCAGAGTATAGGGATAGAGGGTACATACCTCAATATCATAAAAGCCATCAATGAAAAACCCACAGTGAATATTATTCTCAATGGGGAAAAACTGAGAGCTTTCCCCCTAAGTTCAGGAATGCAGTAGGGATGTCCACGATCACCACTGCTATTCAACATAGTATTAGAAGTCCTAGCCACAGCAATCAGACAACAAAAAGAAATCAAGGGCATCCAAATCAGCAAAAAAGAAGTCAAACTCTCACTCTTTGCAGATGATATGATGGTTTATGTGGAACACCCAAAAGACTCCACCCCAAAACTGCTACAACTAATACAGGAATTCAGTAAATTGGCAGGATATAAAATCAATGCACAGAAACCAGTGTCATTCTTATACACCAACAACAAGGCAGAAGAAAGAGAAATTAAGGAGTTGATCCCAGTTACAATTGCACCCCAAACCATAAGATACCTAGGAATAAATCTAATCAAAGAGGCAAAGAATCTGCACTGTAAAATACTCATGAAGGAAATTGAGGAAGACACAAAGAAAAGGAAAAACTTTCCATGCTCATGGATTGGAGGAACGTATATTGTAAGGATGTCAGTGCTACCTAGAGCAATCTACACATTCAATGCAATCCCCATCAAAATACCATCCACTTTTTCCAAAGAAATGGAACAAATAATCCTAAAATTTGTATGGAACCAGAAGAGACCACGAATAGCCAGAGGAATGTTGAAAAAGAAAAGCAAAGCTGGCAGCATCACAATTCCGGACCAAGCTCTATTACAAAGCTATAATCATCTAGTCAGTATGGTACTGGCACAAAAACAGACACATAGATCAATGGAACAGCATGGAGAGCCCAGAAATGGACCCTCAACTCTATGGTCAACTCATCTTTGACAAAGCAGGAAAGAATGTCCAATGGCAAAAAGACAGTCTCTTCAACAAATGGTGTTGGGAAAATTCGACAGCCACATGCAGAAGAATGAAACTAGAACATTTCCTTATACCACACACAAAAATAGACTCAAAATGGCTGAAAGACCTGTGTGAGACAGGAGTCTATCAAAATCCTTAAGGAGAACACAGGCAGCAACCTCTTTGACCTCAGCTGCAGCAACTTCTTCCTAGAAACATCGCCAAAGGCAAGGGAAGCAAGGGCAAAAATGAACTATTGGAACTTCATCAAGATAAAAAGCTTTTGCACAGCAAAAGAAACAGTCAACAAAACCAAAAGACAACTGACAGAATGGGAGAAGATATTTGCAAATGACATATCAGATAAAGGGCTAGTATCCAAAATCTATAAAGAACTTCTTAAACTCAACACCCAAAGAATAAGTGATCCAGTCAAAAATGGGCAGAAGACATGAACAGACATTTTTCTAAAGAAGACATCCAAATGGCCAACAGACACATGAAAAAGTGCTCAACATCGCTCGGCATCAGGGAAATCCAATCAAAACCTCAAGGAGATACCGCCTCACACCAGTTAGAACGGCTAAAATTAACAAGCCAGGAAATGACAGATGTTGGTGGGGATGTGGAGAAAGGGGAACACTTCTACACTGTTGATGGGAATGCAAGCTGGTGCAGCCACCCTGGAAAACAGTATGGAGGTTCCTAAAAAAGTTGAAAATAGAGCTACCATACAATCCAGCAATTGCACTACTGGGTATTTACCCCAAAGATACAAATGTAGGGAATCTGAAGGGGTAGTGCACCCCGATGTTATTAGCAGCAATGTCCACGATAGCCAAAATGTGGAAAGAGCCAAGATGTCCATTTGTGTTGTATATAAAATTATAATTCAATTATTAATATCACAGAGAGAAAGACAAGGATGAGGGAAATTCTACACAATCAGAAAACAAATAATAAAATCGGAATAAATGCACATCTGACAATAACTAGTTTGAGTATAAATGTATTAAACGTTCTAATCAAAGACACAGGGTGTCCAAATGGATTTTAAAAAATAATAAATCTATATTCTGCATACAACACACTAATTTTATTTTATTTATTTTTTTAAAGATTTTATTTATTTATTTGACAGAGAAAGAGACACAGCAAGAGAGGGAACACAAGCAGGGGGGATGGGAGAGGAAGAAACAGGTTTCCCGCTTGCAGGGAGTCTGATGCAGGGCTTGATCCCAGGACCCTGGGATCATGACCTGAACTGAAGGCAGATGCTTAATGACTGAGCCACCCAGGCGCCCCCCAACGCATTAATTTTAGATCTAAAAACACCTGCAGAATGAAAATGACACCATGGAGAAATATTTATCATGCAAATAGACATCAAAAGAAAGCCAGAGTAACCATATATATACTAGAAAATATAGACTTTAAAAAATACCATTCAAGAGACAAAGAAGGACACTATATCATAACAAAGGGGAAAATCCAAGGGAAAATACAGCATGGTAAATATGTATGCACCCAACATGGTGTATATATATAAATATAATATATAAATGTATAAATCATGTATATCAATTAATAACAAACATAAAGGACCTAATTAATATAATCATATATAGTAGACATCTTGCACAGCCCACTCACAGCAAAGGATAGATCATCTAAGTAGAAGATGAACAGGGAAACAAGGGCTGAAATGACACACTGGACCAGGTGGCCTTAACACACTTATTCAGGGCATTTCTGCATAAAGCAGCAGAATTACACCTTCATTTCCAGTACCCATGGAAGATTCTCCTGAAGAGATCACATCCTGAGTCATGAATCAGCACTCAACCAGAGCAGAAAGATCAAGATGCTTGCCTGTGTATTTGCAGGCCATGATGCTATGTGTGAAAACATTGGGAAGGACCACAAATATATAGAGGTGAAGGAACGTCCTCCGAAAGAATGAATGGGTCAAGAAGGAAATCCAAACAGAGTGGAAATACAAAGACATGGAAGCAAATGAACAGGAAAACAGGAAAGTCCAAGACCTTTGGGATGCAGCCAAGGCCACCACAGAAGGGAAGCAGACAGCAATGCAGGCCTTCCTCAAGACAGAGCCTAGCCATACAGCTAAAGGAGCTGGGAACACAACAACAAGGAAAGCCTAAATCCAGCAGGAGAAGAGAACTAATCAAGAGTGGAGCCAAAATCCATGATATGGAAAGCAAACACCAAAACCATAGACAAAAATCCATGGAAGGATGAGCAGTTGCTGCTCTAGGGAATGAACCAGATGGTAAAGCCCTGGGCAGCCTTCTCAGCAAGAACAGACCAAGGACTCCAATCAATACACTTCTGAGTGAAAGAGCAGACATCACCACCAATACCATTCAAAGAGAAAATGGGGACCAATGATATGCCCACACATTAGGCAATCAGGAGGAAGGGGACAAAATTCCTAGAAACATACAAATGCCCAAAACTGGAGCAGGGAAAAAGAGATAATCTGAACAGACCCATAACCAGCAAAGAACTAGAAGCAGTAAGCCAAAATCTCCCATCCAACAAAGAGTCCAGAGCCACATGGCTTCCAGGGCAATTTGCCCAAACATTGCAAGGAAAATGAATCCCTAGTCTTTTGAACCTGTTCCAAGATAGAAATGGAAAGAAACCTCCCAACCTCATTGAACGAGGCCAGCATTACCTTGATCCCAAAACCAGGCAAACACCCCCACCCAGGGAAGGAGAATTATAGGCCACTAACCCTGATGCACATGCATGCAAAAATGCTAAACAAGATACTAGTTCCTCGAATCCTGAATAAGAGGATGCCTCTCCACGACCAGGTGAAATGTATTCCTGGCCTGAAGGGATGGCTCAACATCTACAAATCTATCCATGGGATCCAAACCATTACTGAAAGGAAGGAGAAGCACCATATGGTCCTTTCCACAGCTGCAGAAAAAGCATTTGACCAAATAACAGCATCCTTCCTTGATAAAAATGCTCAACAACTTAGGGGTAGGGGGCACACACCTCAACATCATTAAGGCCACATACGAAAGACCAACAGCAAATATCCACATCAATGGGGCACAACTGAGGGCTTTTCCCCTAAGGAAAAGGACAGGACCATGACGGGAATGTCCACTCTCACCACTCTTGTTCAGCCTAGTCCCCGAAGGCATCGATTCTGCAATCAGACCACCAAAAGAAATCAAAGGCATCCAAGCTGGAAAGAACTCACACGATCACTCTCTGCAGACATCATGAGAGTCTATATGAACTACCTGAAAAACTCCATGAAAATAACAAGAATAAAAAAAAATTGCCAGAATTGCTGCAGGAATTCACCTCTGTTCAGGATAACAAAGCAACACACAGAAGTCAGTTGCATTTCTACACACCCACAACGAAGCAACCCAGAGAGATGTCAAGAAATCGATCCCATTCCCAATTGCAACACAAACTATAAGATACCAAGGAGGAAGCCTCAACGAACAGGTCAAAGATGTGTGCTCTGAAAACTATGGACACTTATGAGAGAAACTGAGGAAGACACAAAGAATTGGAAGCCATTTCTATGCTCATGGATTGGAAGAACAAATCCCATTACCATGGTGAAGTCATGACCCATAGCCATGTCCACACCTAAAGGAATCCCTATGAAAACCACACCAGCATTTTTCACAGAGCTGCAACAAATGCTTTTCAAAAGAGGAGAGCCCCCAGCAAAGTCCCCTGGGGAGCCAAGGGAATGTGGAGAAAGAACAGCAAAGCCAGAGGCATCCTAATTCCAGACTTCAGGCTGTTTGACCAAGCTGTCCTCACCAGGATGGTCATGACATGAAGATACACACATAAAGCCAAAGGAACAGAGTAGAGAACCCAGACAGAAATGGACCCTTCACTTGATGGTCAAGTCATCTTGGACAGAGCAGGAGAGAATATCCAAGGGACAAAAGACAGTCTCCTCTACAGATGGTGGTGGGAATGCTGGACCAACAGCCACATGCAGAAGAAAGACACTGGACCCCTCGCTTCCCCCACACCCAGAAAATCAACTCAAAATGGATGGAAGATCTACCTGCTAGACAGGAACCCAGCAACACCCTAGAGAAGAAGGCAGGCAGCACCCGCTTTGAGCTGGGCCGCAGCAACTTCTTAGTCCACACGTCTCCAGAGGCAAGGGAAACAAAGGCACAATTGGGACATCATCAGGTTTAAAGGCTTGGGTGCAGCCAAGGAAACAATCAATCAAGCTAAAAGGCAACCTCCAGAACAGAAGAAGAGACACTCAAATGACACATCCAATCAAGGGCTAGTATCCACAATCTGTAGGACCTTCTCCAACTCCACTACCCCAAACACCAAAATTCCAGCCAAGATAGGGGCAGAAGACATGAACAGACATTGCTCGAAAGAAAACACATCTGAATGGCTAACAAACACATGAAGAAATGCTCCACCACCCTCATCATTGCAGAAATAGAAATCCACACCACAGAGAGATGCCACCCCACACCACTCAGAGTGGCTCAGATGAACAACTCAGGAGACAACAGATGTGGGCCAGGATGTGGAGAAAGGGGAGCCCTCTTGCACTCTTGGTGGGAATGCAAAGCAGTGTGGCCACACAGGCAAACAGTAGGGAGGTACATCAGGAAGTTAAGAGGAACCCAAGCGTACGACCCAGCAATTGCATGACTAAGTCTTTAGCCAAAGGACACCCAAAGAGGGACTTGAAGGGGCACATGCATCCCGATGTTGAGAGTAGTGTTGTCCACCATAGCCAAACCAGGGAAAGGGCCCAGATGGCCACTGACAGGTGAGTGGAGAAAGAAGGTTGGGCATATGTAGTTTGCAAGATTACTCAGCCATCCACGACACATGAAGCCATCCACAAAGCTCTTGCCATTTGCAACAAGGTGGGTGGAACTGAGGACCTTCTGCTAAGTGAAAGCAGTCAGAGAAAGACAAAGAGCATATGATTTCACTCATATGAGAAAGCTAAGAAACAAACCTGGTGAACATCAGGGAAGGGAAGGGAAATTAAGACAATAAGACTTAGAAGAAAATAAGACAAAAGCAGACATGCAGGCACAACCTAGGAGATGCTTACTCCTAGAAACAGAGGGCTGCAGGAGGTGAGGGGGTGGAGGGATGGGGCAATTGGGCGATGGACCCTGAGGAGGGCCCTTGATGCAACGAGCACTGGGTGTTCTGGGCGACCCATGAATCACAAAAATCGACCCCTGAAATCCATCAGACTTATCACTTGAATTTCAATAACCTCAAAACACGAGTAACTTGCAACCAATGCAACTGATAACACAACTGCCCACAACATTTCAGATACAGCTCAAGCAGGTTGAAGGGGGAACTCTAGAGCCTCCCAGGCCTGCCTCAAGGAGAAAAATCTCACTGGAAAAAACAACAAAAAAAGAAAGTAACCTTCCATCAAAAGGAGCTTGACAAGGAAGAGGAATCAATCAATAACTAAATAAGCATGTGAATACAGAGTTCTGACAGAAAACAGGGGACACAAGTGCGATTGATTGCTCTTCCAAGAGGGCTCCCTCAAGAGTGGGGAGCCGGGAATTTTCAGCCCTGGGACTAGAGAGGGGAGGCAGTGCCATTTTCATCCCACCCATCATTGTTGAAACACTTTAGGGAGGAAAGCAGCGCCACCTACTGGAGTCCGGGAACTCTCACAAGTAAGCCCCGCCTCTCCATGCCCTGCCCAAGCCTTTCGCCTAGGGCAAGTCCCGCGGGCAGTCAGCACAACAGGCCCCTTCCCCAGGAGACCAGCACACACAACTGCAACCCACCAAGTTTCCTGAGCAGAGAGAACGGCGAGGCTTCAGCTCTAGGGGCAAAAGAGTATCTAGCATCCTTTCTACTTTAGGTCTTTCATTGGTTTGTGATTATTTTTTCAGTTACTTTTGTCCTTTCAATTCCTTCTCTTCATTCCTGGTACATTTTTTATCTCTACTTTATACATATCCCTTTCTTAGATTTGTTCCTTTTCATTGTTTTTTTTTTTTTCAACTTTTTTGTGTATTCTCTTTCAATTTTCATTTTCAGGGATACGTTCCATATATATGTATGTATATATATATATACACACACGCGTATATAGGTTTCAGATTTGACTCATCTGGCGGTATTTATTTTCCTTCTCTCTAATCTTGCAATCTAGATTCTTTGTACAAGCGGACCAAAACACATCCAGGATCTACTTTTGTTGTTGTTTTTGTTGTGGTCCTGGGGATATCTGGGTGTTTGTGTTTTCTTGTTTCTTTCTTTTCCTTTCTCCTCTTGTCTTCAGGACAGCAGGACCCAATGGAGAAATTCACCCCAGAAGAAAGCACAGGAACTTGTCCTCACAGCCAGGGATTGAATCAATATGGGTATCAGTCAGACATCTGAAGTAGAATTTGAAACCATGTCAAAAGCATACTCACTGGGCTTGCAAATGAAAAAAGAAAAGAAAAGAAAGAAATGAAAAGAAAAAAGAAAAGAAAAAAAAGGCTCTAGAAAACCCATCACTCTAGAAACAAAAGCACTCTACTCTAGTCTGGCCAGAGTGGAACATGCTAGGACCGAGAGGCAGGACTAAGTGGAGAGCATCAAACTGAGCATGGCTGAAGCAGAAGAGCCAATCAGTGCTCTAGCAGAGAAAATATGGGGAAAAATAAACCAGAAAAGAAGAGTACAAGAACACTATTTGATCATGAAAGCCGTCTTAGGGAATTTGGCCTTTGCATTAAGCAAACTTCTATTCCTATTGCAGGAGATCCAGAAGAAAAAGCATGGAAAGAGGGCAGAAGAGTTAGTGGAAGAAGTGATAGCTGAGAATTTCCCTAATCCAGGGAAAACCACGGGCATTTGAGTCCAACAGGCACAGGGAACTCCCCTCAACATCCACAAAAATAGGGCAACCTCATGACCTATCAGACTGACACTTGCAAATGAGAGGGAGAATGAGAACACTCTGAAAGCAGCTTGGGAGAAAGGTCCTGAACTAACAAGGGTAGAAACAGAAGGCTTGCAGCAGACCTGTGCACAGACACTGGGTGGGCCAGGAAAGGACTGGCATTTTGTTCTAAATGGGAAACATATGCAGCCAAGGATCCTTGATCCAGCAAGGCTGTCATTCAGAAGAGAAGGAGAGATCAAGAACTGCCATAACCAACAAATACACAAGGAATTTGGGAACCCTAAACCAGCCCTGCAAGAAATAGTAAAGCAGACCAGTTGAGCACAAAGAGACACCAAAAGTCATAGAGCCCAGAAAGGAACAGTCACAATCTACAGACACAATGACCTTACAGCTCACACAAGGGCACTGAATTCATATCTTGCCATCACTACTCTAAATGTAAATGGACTAAATGCTCCAGTTGAGAGACTCACGGCAGCATAATCTACAAAATGCACACCACACTACACCAAATCACACAAAACCGCAATGCAACAAGACCCATGGATAGCTGTTGTACAAAAGACTCATGTCTGGCCCCAAGACACCTCCTCATGGACAGAGACGGGGTGGAGAAGCATTTGTCATGCCAACAGACCTCCAAAGAAAGCTAGAGTAGCCATACTTCTCTCAGAAAAATGAGATGTTCAGCCCAAGACCATGAGAAGACATGAAGACGGACACTATAACTTACAAATAGGGCCTACCCAACAAGAAGGTCTAACAGCGGTACATATATATGCCCCTATGATGAGAGGAGCAGCCACGTAGCACAGGCAATTAATCACCACCTTAAAGCCACTCACTGATAACAAGGAAATCATCCTAGTAGGGGACATGAACATCCCACTCACAGCAAAGGACAGATCATCTAAGTAGAAGAGGAACAATGAAACAAGGGCTGAAATGACACACTGGACCAGGTGGCCTTAACACACCTATTCAGGGCATTTCTGTCTAAGGCAGCAGAATTACACCTTCGCTTCCAGTGCCCACGGAAGCGTCTCCTGAAGAGATCACATATTAGGCCACAAAACCAATCTCAACAAGTTAGATTGAAATCATACAATGCATCTCTACAAAAGTAGAAGTCAAACAAAAAACTCTGGAAGGATCGCAAATACATGGAGGTTGAATAACAAAGTACCAAAAAATGAATAAGCCAAGTAGCAAATCAAAGAACAAAATCAAAATATATGGAAACAAAGGAATATGATAACACATCATCCAAGGGGCACCTGAGTGGCTCAGTCGTTCAGCGTCTGCCTTCAGCACAGGTCATGATCCTGGGGTCCTGGGATCAAGCCCCTCATTGGACTCCCTGCTCAGCGAGAAGCCTGCTTCTCCTTCTCCAACTCCCCCTGCTTGTGTTCCCCTTCTCGCTATCTCTGTCAAAAAAATAAATAAAATCATTTTTTGAAAAAGAAAAACACGTCATCCAAAACATTTGGGATGCAGCAAAAGCAGTCCTAGAGGAGAATTAACAATAGAGTCTTAACTTCAAAATGCAAGACATATCTCCCACAAACAAGCTAAACCTAATTAAATTTACACTTAAAAATAGTTACAAAAAGAACAAAGAATAAAACCTAAGACACAGAAAAGGAAAAATAATCCAGACCAAACATTAATTAAGAGACATAGAAACTAAAATAAAACAATGGAACAAAACAATAAAAACAGGAACTAGTTCTTTAAAAAATCACCAAAATGATGAAACAGTAGGCAGATTAGTCAAGAAAAGGGATTCAAATGAAAAAAATCTAAATAAAAAACAACACAGACATATAAGCAGGTATAACAGAAAATTATAAACACCTATCTGTAAAAATATGGATAGCCTAGAAGAAATGGATAACTTGTCTTGGTCTGGAAACCACATTTATTTCCATAGGCAGGTCCATTGACCGCCCCCACCACCACCATGCTGAGAGGACTGGTCACCATGCACAGATAATTTAATACGTGGGTGGAGGAAAGGTGAGGCGATCACAGTCAGAGGCAGGGAGTGGCAGGGGAGAGTGACCGCCGTTCCTGGGGAGGGCCTTCAAAGACTCAAGCAACCTTACCTACACGGGTCACCTCCTGTGTACCTCTGTGTGTGTGTGTCTCTCTGCGTGTCTGTGTGTCTGTCCCTCCCAGGGAGCGTCAGGAATATGAGATGAATATGAGGGAGCATCGCACTAGCCCGAAGCCAGTGCAAAAGCTTCAGATGGAGCCGAACGGTCAGGCCGGTTCCTCTGCGCAGGAAGTAACTGATGACCGGTGCCGTGGTGAAGCATAGGGCAGATTGAGGCCCCAGGAGCTCTGAAAAATTATTGAAATTTACATAAACAACGGCACGTTTTTCTGTGTGTGACTTTGTGCGTGCGGGCGCTCGGGTGCGCACGCTGCCCTTTGTGGAAGGGGGTGGGGGAGTGCCTGAGCACATCGGCCTCCTGTCGGGGTTTGACTTCTCTGCCTGGGCCTTTATGCTTGCCCAGAGACCTGGGGCACGCACGCTCGGGGACTGCAACCCAGGGGGCAGAGGTCCTTCCCCTGGGGCTGCGGGGGCGCTGGCCAGGGAGCGGAAACAGACCAAGGCCAGCTAAGTGGGGCTCATCTCTTCCCTGGGGAAATGAGGGAGTTCAAGGAAAGGCTGCGACGAGCCAGGGCCAAACGTCTGTAGGACCCAGGTTCGCTGGATGGCGATGGCAGTCCTCCAGGGATGCTCCCTGGAGGGTGTCCTCAGACACATCCACTGCACACGCCACGGGGGTGGCGGGGGGGAGATCCCAAGGTCCATTACTCTGTTGAACCCAGCGCTGGTGCTCTTCATAGGCCTAGGAACGCTCACAGGCTCTTGCGGACACCGTCAGCCTCTCAGGACCAGCAACAATGTTAGGGAGTGGGGGACAGGCCGTATGCAGGGACGGTGGGAGAGGGGACAGAGGGAGGTGGGAGGTAAGAAAGATGACGTTCTCATTTGGGCACAGGGGGCAGGGCGAGGGTCTAAATGGTGGGGGAAAGACACACACACACACACACACACACACAGACCCAGAAGCACACTCGCTGCACAGTCACTCACACCCTCCCCAAACATACTCATTCAGGCACTCCCACACACTGACACCCACACTCACTCTCAGTCAGCCCCCCACATGCTCATTCACTCACTCACAGCCACTGACATACACCCACGCGGTCCCTCACTCAGGCACACACTCACTCACCCATGCACTCAGAGGCTCCTTCACCCACTCACTCGTCCTGACACTCACGCACCAACACTCCCCCAGGATTCCTAGGCCCATTTCCCTAGGGCCCTCATTTGGGGTCCGCCAAGGTGCAGACAGTCAGAGGGGAGGGGCAGGGGTAGCATGGTTGCTAATTGCAAGGGCTGGGCCACCCACCCGTGTGCTGTGTGTCCCGTGATGACTGTGAGGCTAATAGCCCTTTCCCTTCTGTGCGTGGGTCCATGGAAAGCCCCGGAGCATACAGAGTACCTGTCTCAAGCCTCACCCGGGAGGTGGTGAGGTGAGCCCCTGGGGTGCTCCTCCCCCAA
The DNA here is from genome assembly GCF_009762305.2 of Zalophus californianus. Classification (NCBI taxonomy): domain Eukaryota; kingdom Metazoa; phylum Chordata; class Mammalia; order Carnivora; family Otariidae; genus Zalophus; species Zalophus californianus. The sequence continues at coordinate 2,668,243 of NC_045613.1, read as the reverse complement.
ACGGGCATCTGCTTGCCTGAGACACCACTGCCTAGGGAAGCTGGCAGAGCACCGAATCCGCTGCCAGCAGAGCGGGAGATGTGAGCATTTGCCCCACGAGGCTCTTCTCCATCCCCAGCTAAAGTGGCTGCATGGGCAGCAGCCCTGAGGGTGATGGGGCGATACCTTCCTGTCCCCCACCACGCCCCGCTCCGTGAGGCTCCCTGCTCCACACCTTCTGGGAACCGCCCCCCCCACGGAGGGTTTGGCAGCCAAACTGCATGGATGCTTCTTTTCCCTTTCAGTATGCAGTACGGATCGCCTGTTTGGCATCAGGTTGTGGATTTTAATGATCTGTAGGACCTAGCCTTGCACCTTCCAGGGCGCGGAGGTGCCTGAAGCTCTAGGAGGGAACGCTTGGCTCTCTCGGACTGCAGGGGAGCCTGGTCTCTCAGCTTCTTGGTTTGTGAATGCCGGGGTACCTGCCTGCTGGTCCCCGGCTCTGCTTGTGCTTCTCAGATGAAAGTGTGACCTCATAATCCACCACAGGAGCGGGACAGCTCCCATGTTGGCGCACGGTCTGAAGGGGTCCTAGGCTAGGCCATTTCGGGGGAACGCAGGGTAGTCCTCTACGTTTGGTAGGGTGTCCACAAGGGCCTAAAGCTTGGGGGAGACATAGGCCCAGCGTCCCCCACCTCTTAGCATCTCCCACCAGTGCTCAGGCAATGGCATGACGTTGAGGCCCGGCCCGGAGAGGAGTGTGAGGCGGGGGTGGGGGGTATGCTTTGGGGGATCGGGGAGGCCCAGATGTCAGGAGTCAATTGGACTGGCTGAAGGCGTCCCGGTCAGGGTCCCCAACAGGAAAGCAGGGAGCTGGGACAGCTCAGACCAAACGGCGCTAGTATCCCGGTAGACCACTCCGACAAGACCATGATAGCATCCTGTCTAGCAGCCTCTGCACGGGTGACTTTTGCAGCATGACCTGAAACAAAGCCCCTAACCACGAAACACTGGTCGCTGTCACAAGCTGAGGCATTTAGTCTCCGGATGTCAGCCCCCAAGAACCATCAGCACGGGAGACGGGGGCGTGATCCAAGCCCTGCCTGGCAACACCTGGGCAGCGAGTCCAGGGGGACCCCCCCACTCAAGGTCCAGGAAAGAGCTTCTAAGAGGCCCCAAATCTGAAAGGGGAACCCGGCAGTCCTCTCTGGGAGCTTTGTACTCTGGCTCAATCAACTTTGCCCTCTGCCCGGCACACTTGGTCTGGTCTACCTCTTCCATCCTCCACGCGGCGTGGCCAAGAACCCGGGCACTAAGGGAAGAAAACTCCTGTAACCCAGAGTGCTGTCTGAACGGAGAGGACTGCCTCAGGAATTCACGAGTGTGCTGGCTCTGCGGGTCCTAACCCCGTGCGTCGGTCCCTGGCCTCTCCGGATCTTCGTGTCTTTGTCTGCGTAAAGGGTGCGTCCCACTTTGCCCGTGATTCTCTGTCTTCGTGAGCGTGCCATGCCTTGGCGTGTCTTGGCCTGGCTCGGCCTGTGGCGTCACGTCTCGGTTTTCGCATCCGTGCCTGAGCCCCGCACAGGCACAGCTCTGCCTCCGTGAGGGCCTTGGGCTTTGCGAGTCCCGCTGCTTTGCTCCAGCTGCGGGGCGGTTGGCGTGATTTGGGTTTGTTGTGACAGTTCCTGTCTCTGAGCCTGTCTGACTACGGATTGGACCCCGTTCCTTCCATTTCGGGATCGGAATCCTTTCCTCCTCCAACGGGCGGGCGGGGTGGGGGCGGTGCCGTTGCTAATGGTTGGGGAGCCCCGAGAGTCCTTCGCTCCCGTTACCGTATCGTGCGCGGTGACGCCTCCTTGGGAACGGACGAGCAGCCACGCACCGTACCACCGGTCAGCGAGGGGCAGGGATCTCAGCGGTCTCGCTTAGGGCATAAGGTCACTCGTCTTTCTCCTTCCTCCCGCGTCCAACCGCTCTGTGGCCTCGGGCCTAAAAGTTCAGTCTCTTGCACGGAGCATAGACGTGGCAGCTTTTCAAAGGCCGAACGTTCTGCTGTCGTGCACACCTTACCGGGTTGCTGCCTAGACTGTTTCCTGCCCAGGGCAGACTGGCATCCGCCGTTGCACTCCCCGGTTTCTGCGTACCCGCCCGCGCCCGTTCCCATCCTCGATTCCTCCGTTACTTCCTCCTTTTGTGTCTGATCCATGTTTTCGGGACCCGTGAACGCTGACATTTTTGACACCACTGGATTGAGCTCCGCTTGGCCTAGGAGAAGGTAGTTGTGCACAGTGCGTGAGCGAGGAACGCAAGGTAGCATCAGGGACGTGCGGGTGTCCGTCAAATCCAGTGGTTCCTTCCTGCCCGCTTCGTTCTGAAATCTCTCTGCAAACGCTTGGCTTATCCAAACGCTAGGGACACAGCCAAGTACGGTTTCCTGCAGGCCCCGGGCACCTTGGGTCTGCAGAAGTCCTGTGCCTGGCGGAACTGAGTCTTCATACACTCGGGCCGACACCACCCCCTTGCACCCTCCGCCCACCCCTCCCCTACCCCGTTCACCCCGTAACCGCAGTTCTCCCCTCTGGTTGCTTGCACGCCTCGGACTTAACTTTCAGCTTCCGCACACAAGGGTGGTCCCCTCCAGTAGGCCTCCTTCGGGGGCTGGCTTCTTTCACTTTAGCACAGTGCTTGACCGCGTCTACGTTGACCGCACCTTCTTCGGGGCTCTCCCCGCTCACAGTTGCAGCCAACACCTTAGCCGGGGGGGACCCAGGTCGGCCAGTAACACGGACTTGGTTGGCGTAAGGCGCGAGGGGCCTGCTCCCGGCTGTCTGTCATGAGTCCTCGCAAGGGCATCCTACAGCTCACAAGATACAGCTCTGTGTGTGCTCAGCCGGGGAACGCCAACCGATGCCTGCTTGGACGCATTTGTCTTTGGGGCCACCGAGGCAACGCAGAGTACCACCATACGCAAATCCTGCTCTCGTGTTTCTTAGGCGTGTACTTTACGGGGATGCCTCATTTCAGGCTAGCAGCTTGACTTCACGGTCTCACGACCCGCTTCATGTCGGCAGGCCGGACTCTCCTTAGCATAGAGCCCCGCCTCCCACCTCCATCCCACCCCCCACTCCTCCGGACCCACGGGCTCATCCTCCCACTCCTTCTCCTTATGTCTGGTGAACAATTTCTGGGTCCTTGGTGCCGAGCAACGCCTGCACGTTACAGTTGATTTTCTCTGAACCTGTCGAACGTATCACGCACTGCCTCCTGGCCTCGGTGCATCCGAAGGGGAAGCTGGCTCTTCCTCTCCCTGAGGATCCGCGATGTGTGATGGGTCAGTTCCACCTCTCTAGGCTGCCGAGAGACGCCTCTGCTTCGCTGGCCCACCGGCCTGGGCATCTCTTTGCATCGTGCCTTCCGCTAGGAGTGCACTGTGCTCCTTGGATGTGCAGAGTGAGCGTTGTCAGCCAACTTGCACAGCTGTGTCACGTTAGGTCTTCGTGCAACTGCTGCGTGACTAACTCCCTCCCACCTCTCTCTGGCGTTCCCGATTCGTGCATGTCGGTGGTGGGCATGAGGGTTTCCCGCATAGCACTTTGGAGCCCTTCACTTCATTTCTTTATAGCTTTGCCTCTCCATCTCACCCCGCATGATATCATGGGATCTGTCTGAAGGTCCACGTGTGCTTTCAGATCTCCTCTTGACGTCCAGGGAGGAATGTTTCCTTTCAGGCTGTAGGCATTGCAATGTACAGAATTCAGCCTCCCTCCCTGCCTCCGCCCTTCCTCGCTCCCTCCCTCTCTCCCTCCCCCTCCCTCCCTGTCCCCATGCCTCCCTCCTCCTCTGCCCTCCTCTCTCCCTCACACCCCTTCCTCTCCCTCCCTGTTCCTCTCCCTGTGCCCATCCTCTCTCCCTCTTCTCCTTCTCCGCGCAGCTCCCTCTCTTCCCCTCTCCCTGTCCAGACTCCAGCCCTCCAGTCTTCTCGATCTCCAAGTATGTGCTGTTTTTAGCGCACTCTTTCCTCGGGACCCTCATTTAGTGTCTTGGGCAAGTTTACAAGCGCTAGTTCAGTTTGGACCTTAGCAGTAAACCCACAGGCTGGGCTGTGTCAGGAGGAGGGTCAAAAAATTGCGCTGCTCCACCCCCGCCGCCCACCCCCAGACGGCCGTGCGTTGTTATCCCTGCAGGGTCCCTCGTTTGCGTTGACAAGTAGAGTTTGAAACAGTGACTCGCGCTATCGCCCAAAAGCCTGCACTCAAGCCCAAGGGGCTTCCTCTTGTCTCTTTCTGGTCACAATCTCCCCCTCCTGCCACGGGCGGCCCGACCCATTCCTCTTTCGGCCGGGAGGCCCTCCCACGATGCAACAGCAACGCCCTCGGCCTCGCCATCACCCATTGGGCCTTCCTGGCACCTCAGGCGGCGTGCATCGTACACATTCACGTATGCCTCCCTGCAGCGGACCGGCATGAGGTGTGGGACTGTCCCGAAGGACCTAGTGAGTCCCGGAGAAAGGGCAGGGTGTGCTGCCAATGCTCGCTTTGCCATTCCCTCCCTGGCTGGTACTCCACTCCGTGACAGAGAGACCAGGGAAGAACTTGCAGCAGAGCTGGGGCACCCAAGACAGCAGGGCTGCCCACCAGCCATAGCTCCTCAGGAAGGTGGAGAAAAGCAGGCTCCCTGGACCATTATGCTGGAGCTCGGCCATCCCTGGCAGTTATGGTGAGGCGGGAAGGAAGACACAGGGAAACGGAGCGCGGAAGTCAGACAAGGAGCGAGAAAGCAAAGATGAAGGGTCGGGGAGAGGCAAGTACGCTGGGAGCGAGTCCTCTACCAGTGAGTGGCTTTGACGGAAAGAACACACCCAGAGTGACTCTTTAGGCTCCATGCCCGGCCCGTTAGCACGCCCCCGAGTCCCAGTCCCGGACCTCACCGGGGCTGTGCCAGTGGTTTTGTAAGCTCGGCGGTGCCCGCGGACCTTTGGCTCCGCGCTAATTTCAGGCCAATTACCGGTGTGCGGTTCCTCTCTTTTTAGGAGAGGCGTGTCTTTGGGGAGGGGGGCGGTACCTGCATCCCGGATCCTGCTGGGCGGCCTCCCGTCTCCCTCCCGCACCGGGCGGGGAAAGGGGGGAATGCCATGCGGACAGCCATGGGCCATGGTTGGAGCACGAGCTGATGACGGCAGGGCTTCCCCCCGGGGTGACTAAGAAGGGGCCGGGTGAGGCTTCTGGGCGGTGGGCGGTCCCACGATTGAGCCACTGGAGTTGAATTCCCCGGTGCCAACATCATGTTCCCAGTGGAACTGAGGAGAAGTTGAACACGAGTTTTGTGATAGCAGGGACCTCCCGGGAATGGCTTGGGATGTGTCAGCTTAGAAAATGGCCAGGGTCCAGGCGCGGAGGCCACTGCGGAGGAGTCGTACCGGCGGGCTTCCTGGCTGGCTGTCCGCCTGGCCCACCGGCGGTTTCATCCCGCCATGGCCGCAAGGCTAAGAGGAGCATGTTGGAGAGGAGGTGGCTGACCAGAGGAGGCTGAGGAATGCGAGGAGCCTGAGGACAGAGGGGAGGTTGAAGAGGCTGAGGAGGAGAATGAGCACGAGGACAAGAGTTAGGAGGGTCAGAAGGAGGAAGATGGGGCGCAGGAGCTCAGGAGAAGCAGAAAGGGGAAGAACAGCCAGAGGGGCGGCGGGGTCCGATCCCGTCCCCGCTCGAGGCTCTAGAGGCCCTGCCCTCAGAGCTGGAGCCCGTGAATAAACAAGCCAGCAGGTCCTACTCTCGGCTCAGGCTCTGTTTTTGTCAGAGGCGGCAGCGTCACCTGAAACACCGAAGCACCCTTATCCGGGGCATCCCTGGCTTCTGGGCCAGGGATGTATCCTTGATGTTCTCTGATAAATAAATACATAGAATCTTAAAAAAAAAAAACAACTTTTTACACATCACATAAATACGATGAAGGGAAAAACTGTGCGTTCATCTCAATTGATTCGGAAAAAGACGTAAATAAATTCCAACATTTTCACAATAAAAACATTTAATTAGGAAAGAATAAAAAGAAATAAAATAAAAAGAAAATGAAAATCTCATCAGGATAAAGATCCTATATGAAAAGCTTTGACTTAATATCATATTCGATGATAAAAGACTAAAAACTTTCTATATCAGGAACAAGACAATCCTGTCTGTTATCACCTCTTCTATTCAATTTAGAAAACCTAAAGCAAAGCAAAGGCAATTGAAACAGAAAAATTGGGGAGACGTAAATAAAACTATATTTGTAAAAGACATGATTTCATATACTAATAAAATCCTGAAAAATTCATAAAGAAACTGAATTCGGGAAAACTGTAGTATATAATCAATACACAAAAATTAATTTTATTTGTATGTAGTATCAATGAACAATTCAAATCGAAGAAATTAGGGAAAAATAGCTACCTACAATAGCAGCAAAAACGACAAATAAACATAACTAAAAAGGAGCAACTGTGTTGAAAGAAATGGAAAACCTAATAAAAGACAACATATATTGATGCACTGAATGACTTCATATTAAGGTGTCAATACTACCAAATGAATCAATAGATTTAATGTAATGCCTTTCAAATTTCCAATGGTGTTTACTGCTGAAATGGGGAAAACCTATCCTAAGATTCATATAAACAATCCAGTTTCAGAATGGATTTACTTATTTATTTAAAAGATCTTATTTATTCATTTGAGAGAGAGAGAGAGCACAGAGAGGGGGATGGAGGGAGGGGACAGAGAAGCAGACTCCCAGCTGAGCAGGGAGTCTGATGCTGGACTTGATCCCAGGACCCTGGGACCTAAGCTGAAGGCAGATGCTCAACCGAGCCATCCAGGCACCCCTAAAAATGGATTTAAAAAGATATTTCTCCACACCAGACATAACAGCACATGAAAAAAATGCTCAACACCATATTTGGAAATAAAAATCAAAACCATCCTAAAATGTTTGTAATACCCACTGGGAGGGCTACTATTTTAAAGAAATTTAAAAAATAACAAGCCTGGGAGAGGATATGGAGAAAAAGGAATCTCTGTACATTGCTTGTGGCAATAGAATACAGTGAGCCACTTCAGTTTTGTGGACCCTCAAAAAGTTTAACATAGAATTACCAAGTAATATCTATTTCCAAGGCACATTCTCAAAAGAACTGAGAATGGGTACTCAAACAGATACCTAGGTTCACAGCAATTATCATAGCAGCAGCATTTACAATACCCAAGAGTGGAAACAACTCAAGTATCCAACAACAGATGAACTTTATAAGCAAAAACATGGTATATACAGACAATGGATCATTCAGCTTTAAAAAGGAAGGAAATTCTGCAATTTGCTACAACATGGATGAACTTTGAGAACATTATGCTCTATGAAACAATCCAAGTACAACAGGACTAACACTGTGTGATTCCTCTTACGTGAGGTACTTCTAATAGGCAAGTTCACAGAGGTAGTATATAAATCAGAGGTAAACCAAGGGATGGAAGGTTTGGAAAATGGGAATTATGACTTAAAAAAATTTGTCTGGATAATGAAAAATTTAGGAGATAGTGGTGATGACTGCATGACACTTTTAATAAAAGTTCTTAAGGCCACTGAACTGTTCACTTAGGTTAAGTGAAACATGTTAAATACAAGTTTCCTAAATATCAAAGTACTATGTAGACAACCAAAATATTTCCTTATTTGACTTCTGAGATAAATTATGATCAAAACTAATTCCTTTCTGCTTAAAAGAAAAAGGTCAGCCTTCTTCCTAATTAAAAAAAAATCACTTACTTGCTGGGACAGTGCAATAATAAGTCAATGATAAATGTCTGCAAGGCTTTTCTTTACTAAGTGCATCCAGGGCTGTTGGAATCAGAGCAAACATAATGTCATCACTTCCAATGCTTCACAGCAAACCTGTTCATCCTCCATGTCTGGCTCACTGCTTGCACTGGGGGTCTGTAAAGTTAGAATCAAGAATAAATTACTCTTTAAGACACACTTTAGTGTTTTATTTTCAAAATAAAATTATATATTGTCATCTTAATTATAACTAAGTTTACTTTAAATTAATAGGGGCGCCTGGGTGGCTCAGTGGGTTAGGTGTCTGCCTTCGGGTTGTGTCATGATCCCAGGGTCCTGGGATTAAGTCCTGCATTGAGCTCCCTCCTCAGCAGGGAGCCTACTTCTCCCTCTTCCGTCTGCCCCTCCCCCAGCTTGTGTGTGCGTGTGCGTGTGTGCACTCTTTCTCTTTGTCAGATAAATAAAATAAAATAAAATAAACCACAAAAACCCACCCAAAACTAATAGATACAAATGACCTGGTCTTTAAAAGATGGCAGAGATGATGAAAATTTAGTGCACAACTAACTTTTATATAAAAGGAATATTGTTTTGTAATAATTCTTACCATCTCATAAATTTTTGTGATTTCTTCATTTGGGCTAAATACCAAATCTAATGCCCCACATCCTGATGCCCAGATGATTTTTTGTATAGCTCTAATTACACAAGTATCAGGCATGTGTCTTGAAGCCTGAAAGAAAATGAATACTTAAAAATGCTGACAAAATATCAAGTAAAGTTATCAGACAACAAAACACTTCTCCTTTTGAGAGCAGTATTAATGGCTTTAAGAACACAAATATGATCTGCACTGTCTTTAATATCTAAAGTAGCTTTTGTCCCATTTTTTTAAATCTTCACCTCAAGTCATAAAATTTATGCAGATGAAATAAAACACATCTATCAGCTACAGCCTAAGTATGCTTCAGGTTAAGATCTATTCTGGCTTTATAGATATTTTTCTTAAGAATTTTTGAAACAGAGGAAAACCAAGTCACCCAGTCAGTCATTCAATTCCTATGTGTTTAATAGGTAAGAAAAATCAGCTAACGAAAGCACGTGTGATTTGGAGAATTTTCAAAATAAATAGTTATATTCGCAATAGTAAAAAACTGGAAATAATCCTAATGTCTATGAACAGAATATGTAGGATGACCATAAAATGTAGTACCACTCAAAATGGAATAAACCACACACACATAAATGACTGTGAAATTTTAAAATCATGCTGACTGGAATAATTTAGACATAAAAGAGTACACAAATGATCACATTTGTGCAAAAATTAAGAAACAGAGAACTACTCTATAATGACAAAAAGCAGAGCAGTGGTTGCTAAGAGCCAGGAGCAGAAAACTTCTGGGGTTGATGAAAATGTTGTTTTCTTGACTATACCATTACTTTAAACTCACCACATGCTTTATTTTGACCTAGTTCATGCAATATAAATGATACCTCAAACAGCCTGTTTAAAATGTACTTTCAAAAGTATGAATATTAGTAGATAACTTTAATAAGTAGAATTTTATGAAACTTAAGCGGAAATAAAATAAAATTATGGTCTAGAATACTTAGCCCTAGATTGTGATAATCTTCATTTAATTATGAGTAAGCAGAAACTGTATCAAGAATAATAAAAAACAAACCATCCCAGACTCTGAGCTTTCAGTTTTATACTAACCTCATCAGATATTTGCTGGGCAAGACATATGGATACATTTCTAAGCATGCACTCAGATGATGGATTAAGAATAATCTGAAGGGCATTTTGTAGCACCACTGCTTGATCATGTGTAACTTGATTAATCTGTGAAAGTTAACATTTTTACTTGGGAGTAAAAATCTTATACATAGCACATTTTCAAGTATTTGTACACTATAAAAGCCTGACCCTCTGTTCCTCATCCATCAACACTCTCTTAGGATGTAATCCTTCCACGTATCCACTCTACAATTTATGGTGAGCTGCAGAAAAAGCATTTCAGATCGCTAACACTGTAGACTTCTCTTAGTTACTTTCTGGAGTGATGATACTCTGCAAACTCCACTTTTAGATAAATTTAATATTGTTTCTACAACTTAGTTCACTTCCAATTGCAGAAGATAAATGACACAGCTTTGAGCAATGCTTTACATATTTCCAGATAAATTCTTTCCCCAGCCCTCCTGGCTATACCTGTCATTATATCACATGAGAAAAATGAGGGTTCCAGATAAATACACCTTCAATTTCTCCTCCTCTAATCTTTAAATTTATAATTCAATTCTTTCCCTTTCAGTCTTTAAGATGTTCCTACACAAGGGTACTTTTGCTATGTGTGCTCTAGTTTCTCGCCCCAGCATGCTAAAATTTCTATACCTTCATCACCCCATTCTACTTTTCTTTCACAGTAAAGTTTTATTGAGAAATATTTTTAGGGACGCCTGGTTGGCTTGGTCGGTTAAGTGATTTTGGCTCAATTCATGATCTGAGGATTTTAAGGTAAAGCCCCTCACTGAGTTCTGTGCTAGGAATGGAGTCTGCCAGAGATTCTCTCTCCCTCTCCCATTGCCTCTCCCCTACCCCTGCTTGCTCTTTTTCTGTCTCTCTCAAAAAAATTCTAAGTATATATTTTTAAAAAGAGGTACTTTAAGAAATTCAAGGGTTTGTGAAGTTCTTCCTATAGACACAAAGATGGCCAAAGCAAATAACTAGATAAAATACTTCTAGTTTTTTCTCTAACCTCCAATCAGATCAGTTTACAGTTTTACTTAATGTATTATTTATTGTATACGTATATACAATATTAATTACTTAAATTCTTCAATAAACGCTTGGAGGTCTAATTGCCTGGTGCTATTAATATGAAATTTCAAACAAAAAAACAGACGTAGTTGAAAGTATAGTTTTAGAGTCAGCCTGCGTCTTCACAGAGTTGATCTATCAGGTCATTTTATTACTGAGGCCAAAATAGTTCATCTCTTTAGATCTTAATTTTCACATACAAAATAGGTAGTAAGAGTAATCCACCAAATATGTCTAATATTGATGATTAAATGATATAGCATATTTGACCATTAAATATGCATACCCACAATATAAAACATTAAACTTGGGAGTGAAAATAGAGTATTGTAATTTTCTTTTTAAAATTTGCGGGGGGTGCCTGGGTGGCTCATTGGTTAAGCGTCTGCCTTCAGCTCATGTCCTGATCCCAGAGTCCTGGGATCGAGTCCCACATCGGGCTCCCTGCTCCATGGGGAGCCTGCTTCTCCCTCTGCCTCTCTCTCATTCTGTCTCTTGTGAATAAATAAGTAAAACCTTTAAAATAAAAAATAAAAAATAAAATTTGCAGGGATTCCTGGGTGGCTCAGTTGGTAATCGTCTGCCTTCAGCTCAGTTCATGATCCTGGAGTCCTGGGATTGAGCCCTGCATTGGGCTCCCCACTCAGCAGGAGTCTGCTTCTCCCTCTCCCTCTGCCGCTCCCCCAGCTTGTGCTCTCTCTCTCTCAATTCTTGCTGTCTCTCAAATAAAAAAAATATTAAAATTCGCTGTACAAAACCACATTATTCTTTTAACCTTTTTATTAATAGAACATATATAAAAGAGGAAGAAGGAAAAAGAAGTAGATAGAAGAATATAAATTACCCTAAAGCACCCATTATCTAGCATCTATAATTATCAACAAAAAGTCAGATTTTTTCACTGAATCTTCAACTCACTCAGTCTGACCATACCTCCCCAGAATTACGTTAGAGAAAAGTCTCAGACATTATATTTTATTTAAAATACCTCAGCATATGACTCTTCTTTGAAACAAAACCCACAATACTATTGTCCCACCCAAATTAATGATAATTCTAAGTATCAAATATCTAGTTATTATCCAAATTTCTGTGATGAAAAACCAATCTATTTCTAAAAAAATCTATCCTTAAAGCATTTTATTTTCAGTGAGTAATTTAATAAAACTAATAAATGAACTAAAGTTTAGTGTGAAGTGAATGACACATTCAACCCTTGCATCAAATCTCAGTGTATCCTGAGAACATTCAGCAATGTTCATCAGGATGATAGCATGGCAGAGAAGAGTTTTTGTCACTCATGGTGGTTATGTTTTTCATAGTTGGAGAAGAGATGGGAAATATACCAATTAAATCTTTTCCTTTTATAACCACCTGTCTTTATATATCTTTCAGGTATCAGTTAATAAAAAATTCTGGTGAGTTTTTCAGACTTAAACAACTGAAACTCAAAAGACTTAAGGGTAACAAGGTGTCCTATGAGATCACCATAATCACTAGAGTGTATTTATATTTCAACACAAGTATAATAATAGATTGAACTGATCTTATATTCTCTAACCATAAACCTTATTAACAATCTAAAAAATTTTATTACCAGTGTTATGGGATCTGCACCTTCTAGAACTAGCTGACAAGCTTCTGCTACAGCTCGAACATGGCCATAGCCTATGGCAGTTAACAACAGTTTGGCTATCTTAAGACCATTGAAGTAAGCACCCCTTCGAGTTTCTGTATCTGTATTTGGCAGGAAGTTATTTCTTGTTAACATACTCAGTACAAGAGGTAAGCCACCACTTTTCAAGAAGTGAAGTTGAAAGTCAGAGGAATCATCTGCCAAAGGTGCACTAGCAGGCATTAACAAGGCATAAACGACCTGGAAAAAAAAGAGAAGGGGGCTGTATTAAAGATGTTAAAAAAACAATTTATAACTTCTATTTTCCTTATCATCAGTACTAAAAAATTCTTAAATATTTCACAAGATTACATTCTTATGCATATTCTTTGTATTACCATATGATGTAAAAATTAACTTTGAAAAATACTAAAATGAACCCCTGTTAGGTATAGCACTCGGGAGGCAGAAGGACCAAAGAAAAGTGATTCAAGAGATGGTCCAAGGTTATTTTCTCCAAGTTTTGCATGATCCAAACAAATGGCTCTTAATTTTTCTACTGTTGTGCTATCTGCAAAGAAAACACAGATTAAAGTAAAATGTAATTCATATGTTAATATTTCACATTTAATATACTAAAGAGTATTATCTTCATTATAAAACATCATCAATAAATATCAGTTAAGCTGAGTTCTAAGATTAACTGTTAAAATATAACCAGACCTGGACTAGTTCAACCAGGGTTCTTTAACAGTCAACCCAAAACACGAAGGGAAGTTTTCCTATCCAGAGATCTCAAATCAACTATTCCTCCTTCACCCACTGGAGACAGGAAAAAACCTACAAAAAACAAACAAAAAACCCACACCCCCAAACAAAAAAACCGCACAACACCGAGGAGTAAGTTCTTCCTGAAACATAAACAACACAAGCTCCTGCCACCAAGTTCTCAATTACTTGCCCCATAAGACGAACCATTTGTTTTTGGTTTTTAAAAGAAAACTGAGGTACCGCTTAAAAGAAACAACTTTCCTAATGTATATCTAACAGTAAAAAAGCTTTGCATTTTCCTTTTGTATAAATATGTGAGATTTACAAAAAATTGAAGAGATAAAACTAAAAAGATAATCCCTTCTCAAAAGAAAATACATCAGTAAATCGTCATGATTTCAGATTACACAAAAATTTCTTACATATGATGCTAAAAGCACAAGTTACAAGAAGAAAAACCGATTAACGGGACTATATCAAAATTAATCTTGTGTGCATAAAAGTAAACTTATAAACTAAAAAGAAAATGCACAAAATGGGAAGGAATATTTGTAAGTTGTGTATCTGATAAAGGACTTCTATCTGAATGTACTATAACATTTAAAATTCAATTTTAAAAAAACACTTCAAAAGTAAGCAAAATGCTATTAACAGACATTTCTCTAAAGATACACAATGGCTGGTAAGCCCATGAAGAAACACTTAACACCATTAGTCATCAAGGAAATGCAAATGAAAACCTCAGTAAGATGATCCTTTACCACAACTAGTATGACAAACTGAAAAACAATAATAGTTATCAGTGAAACGTGGAAAAACTGGGTCCCTTATACTTTACTTGTGGACTAGGAATGGTGCCACCACTTTGGAAAACAGTTTGGCAGTTCCCCAATATGTTAAACATGGAGTTACTAAATCATCCAGCAATTTCTCTCCCCAGTATATATCCAAAAAACCCTAAAAAACTAGTACACAAATGTTCACAACAGCATTATTCATAACAGTGGACACAACCTAAGTGTCTACTAGCAGATGAATGGAACAAAACTGTAATACACATACAGTGAAATACACATTCAGCCTTAAAAAGAAATTCAATTCTGACAATACTACATGGAGGAACTTATCCTTATGCTAAGTGAAATAAGCCAGTCATATAAAGACAAATACTGTATGAATCCACTTATATGGGATTATCTAGAGAAGTCAAACTCAAAAGAAACAAAGTAGAATGTGGTTGCCAGTGTCTGGAAAGAGGAGGTTATGTAAGACAATGTTCTTGTGCTTAGGAAATACACACTGAGATGTTTAGGTAAAAAGGTATAGGTGTCTGTAACTTTTTCACAGGAAGTTAGAAAAATTACATAATGATACAGCAAATGTGCCAGAATGTTAACCATTACTGAATATGGAAGAGTATTTGGAAGTTGATTTTTTTTAAAGATTTTATTTCTTTGAGAGAGATGGCACGACAGTGAGCAAGAACAGTGGGAAAAGAGAAGCAGGTTCTCTGTGGAGCAGAGATCCTGACGTGGGCTGGATCCCAGGACCCTGAGATCATGACCTGAGCCAAAGCCAGATGCTTAACTGACTCAGCCACCCAGGTGCTCCTGAGAGTTTTTTTTTTGTTTTGTTTTTTTAAGATTTTATTTATTTATTTGACAGAGAGAGTGAGAGAGCACAAGCAGGGGGAGCAGCAGAAGGAGAGGAAGAGGCAGGCTCCCCGCCCAGCAGGGAGCCGGATGCGGGGCTTGATCCCAGGACTCTGGGATTGTGACCTGAGCTGAAGGCAGACGCTTAACTGACTGAGATACCCATGTGCCCCACCCCTGCAAGTTCTTTATATCACTCTGTGTAGCTTTAAAATTACTGCAACACAAAGAGTAGGTTTTATAACAGGACAAAAAAGATTAAAAAAAAAAGATTATTTTTAATGGTAAAGAAGACAATAGCTTTTTCCTTTGATCATGGGTAGCATGCACGCTCCTGGTGGCTCAAGTTGAAATTGAGGTCTGATGATGTGAAGGAGCAGGTGTATAAACTGGCCCAGAAGGGCATCACAAATCAGTGTGATCCTGAGAAACTCCCATAGTGTTGCACAACCACATTTTGTAAACAGATAATAAAAACTTAAATCCAGAGGACTTGCTCTTGATCTTCCTGAGGATCTCTACACTTTGACTAAGAAAGATATTGCTGTTCAAAAGCATCTTAAGAGGACCAGAAAGAATAAGGGTACTAAATTCTGTTGTGTGTTTTTTTAAAGATTTTATTTATTTGTCAGAGAGGGAGTGAGAGAGCACAAGCAGAGGGAGTGGCAGAGAGAGAGGGAGAAGCAGGCTCTCCACTTGAGCAGGAAGCCTGATGTGGGGCTTATCCCAGGACCCTGAGATCATGACCTGAGCTGAAGGCAGACGTTTAATGACTGAGCCACCCAGCCCACCCAGGACCGCAATTCTGATTCTTTTTGAGAGCCGCTGTAATCACCAATTGGCCTGACATTATAAGACCAAATGAGTTCTGCCCTCCAAATTGGAAATATAATTAATCCGCAGTCTCTGCCCTCGTTTCTTAATAAATTTAACCGATA
Organism: Zalophus californianus; assembly: GCF_009762305.2. NCBI lineage: Eukaryota > Metazoa > Chordata > Mammalia > Carnivora > Otariidae > Zalophus > Zalophus californianus. The sequence continues at coordinate 2,652,652 of NC_045613.1, read as the reverse complement.
AATCATAAGGCAAAAACAATGCTTTAAATGAAAAACAGTGAAGTCATTTAGATGCCAACATTGTTTAATTCACAAGTAATGTCAAGGACTATACATTTCCTGTTGCTATCATGTTAAAACAAAGGGTGAGATATGCATTTCTATACAAACTGTATAAAAAATTTTAGAGTCAGAGCTGGAAAATATACCTGCTACAAATTTGTAGCATTTTTCAAACGTTGATATAAGTGTAAAGAAAATCTCAATATTTTAAAATACATTTGTGCAACTGAGGAGCTTCCATTTAGCCTAAATTTCAAAGTGATTAATCTCCAATGTACTGACATACTAAAAGTCAAATACTAAAGGATGCTAACAAAAGGATGAAGAGAATTCTATAAATTCCTTTCATGCACTATTCATGGAATGATAACCAGTAGTACCTACCACATCAGAGATAAAATACATAAAATTTAGGCTTTACTGATCAGCAATAACAAATAATTACTTGCAACATTTTGATAGGAAACACAAACTTTGAGCCCACTTAGATAAAATCATACCCCTCCCCAAAATTCCGTTATTCTCACACTCAGACCAGTATTTTAAAAAACTGCACTCTATTATTTTTAAAGTTAGAATTTTGCTAATAAAAAGCTTTTGTGTTGGGGGGCACCTGGGTGGCTCAGTTGGTTAAGCATCTGCTTTTAGCTCAGGTTATGAACTCAGGGTCCTGGGATGGAGCCCCACATCTGGCTCCCTGCTCAGTGGGGAGCTTGTTTTCTTTTTTTTAAACTCTTTTTTTTTAAGATTTTATTTATTTATTCATGACAGAAAAAGAGAGAGAGAGAGAGAAGCAGAGGGAGAAGCAGGCTCCCAGGGAGCTGGGAGCCCGATGTGGGACTCGATCCCAGGATCCTGGGATCATGACCTGAGCCGAAGGCAGACGCTTAACCATCTGAGCCACCCAGGTGCCCGGGGAGCTTGTTTTCTCCCTCTGCCTGACACTTCCCAGTTCTGCTTTCTGTCAAATAAATAAAAATCTTGAAAAAAAAAAAGTTTGTAGAAATTTGTTCTCTCTCCTTACATAAGCTCCAATGTAATATTCTTCATTATGCCTCTTGGCAGAATGCCAAAAATTTTATCTGGCCATTTAAAAAATTTTTTCTAAACACCTGAGCTAAACAAGATGGTGAAGGAGCAGGAGACCTAAATTTCGTCTGGTTCCAGAAATTCAGCTAGATAGGGATCAAACCATTCTGAATACCTACGAACTCAACACAAGATGGAAGAAAAGAATAGCAGCAACTCTCTGAACATAAAAGCGACCACTTTCTGGAAGGTAGGATGTGCAGAGAAGCAAATCCGAGGTGGTATTTGGGAAGACAGACCACGGTGGGTAGGGGGCCTCCACCAGCCGGCTACTGGCAAGTGGTAGAGCCGTGGAGCACAAAATCGAACTTTTAGAAGTCGGCTCCACTGAGTGACGTCACTCCAGTGGCTAAGCAGGAGGGTGGAACCCTCACTGTGACAGTGTGGTCTCAGGACCCTCGGGGTCACAGAAAGACTGGGGATGCCTGAGGGCGGCAGAGCTCCCAAGGATCAGAGTAGGGAAGCCAGCTGCAGAGACGGAGTTGAGGAGCTAGCTCTCAGCTCACGGTTGCCATAAACCATGATCCGCGGCACATTCAGGCCACTGCTCTTCCAGCTGGGACCCAACAAGCAGCAGATATGGGTAGACTCCCTGTCCTCCCCTGGGAGGAGCGGTGTGGGACCGCACCGCAGGAATATGCTGGGTTTGGAGATGCCAAACAGGGTCATGTGCCAGAGACAGAAATGCTCGGTCACAGGCCAGGTGAGCACAGAGTGTGGCTGGAGACCAGGGAGACAGGAGTGACTGTTTTTCTCTGAGGGCTCACTGAGGAGTGGGGCCCGAGCCCTAGGCTTCTCAGGGGCCAGAGACTGAGAGGCCTCCATTTTCATTCTCCTCTTAACGCTGAACGGAAAGCCTTCGGAGAACAAAAGCTACCACAGCAAACCTGAGAAGATTACTGAGGCTGGCCCCTGGCAAGCGTGGTGCAATTCCGCCTCGGGCAAGAACATTTGAGAATCACTGCAACAGGCCCCTCCCCCAGAAGATCAGTAAGAATATCCAGCCAAGACCAAGAACTGCAAAACTGCAGTACTAGGGAAATACAGCACATAGAATTCAAGCCTTTTTGACCATAATTCTTTAGTCTTTCAACTTTAATTTTCTTAATTTTTATTTTTTCCTTTTTTCTTTTTTTGAATACTTTTTTCCTTTTTCAACCAACTTATCAATTCCTTTTCTGAAATTTTTAAATTTTCATTTTACAGTCATATTCCAACGCTTCACTGTATTTAATGTTATTTTTGTGTGTATATATACATATATGTTTTTCTTTCTTAAAATTTTGGGAAGCAGTTTCTTCTAACAGACCAAAATACACCCAAAATCTAGTGTGTCGCTCTGTTCTATTCACCAGCCTGATCATCACCCCCACCCCATTTCAGGTCTCATCTGATTTGTTCAGTGTATACTTCTTTGGGGTCACTGTTACCTTTTTAGCATTTTGTTCTCTCCTTCACCTATTCTTCTTTGGACAAAATGACAAAACGGAAAAACTCACCTCAAAAAAAAGAACAAGAGGCAGTACTCACTGCCAGGGACCTCATCAACATGCACATTAGTAAGATGTTGGGACTAGAGTTCAGCATGATGATTATAAAGATACTATCTGGGCTTGAAAAAAGCATAGAAGATACCAGAGAATCCCTTTCTAGAGCAATCTGACCAAGTCAAAATCAAAAAGGCTATTAATGAGGTGCCATAAAAAATGGAGGCTCTAATTGCTAGGATAAATGAGGTAGAAGAGAGAATTAGTGATAGAGGAGACCATATGATGGAGAATAGAGAAGCTGAGAAAAAGATAACTACTGGATCACAAGGGGAGAATTAAAGAGATAAATACCATAGATAAAACAATATTAGAATAATTGGGATCCCAGAAGAAGAGAGAGGCAGAGGTATATTGGAGCAAATGACAGTGGAGAACTTTCCTAACTTGGGGAAGGAAACAGGCATCAAAATCCAGGAGGCAGAGGGAACCCCTCTCAAAATCAATAAAAATAGGGTCAACACCTAGACATCCAATAGTAAAACTTACAAATCTCAGAGACAAAGAGAAAATCCTGAAAGCAGCTTACCACAAGGGTTCTGTAACCTATAAGGGTAGAAACATTAAATTGGCAACAGACCTATCCACAGAGACTTGGCAAGCCAGAAAGGACTGGCATGATATATTCAGAGCACTAAATGAGAAAAATATACAGCCAAGAATACTATATCCAGCTAGGCATTACACTGAAAACAGGAGAGATAAAAAGCTTCCAGCACATAAAAACTAAAACAATTTGCGAACCTCAACCAGCCCTACAAGAAATACTGAAAGGGGCCCTCTAAGCAAAGAGAGAGCCTAAAAGTAACAGACCAGAAAGGATCAGAGACAATATACAGTAACAGTCACCTTACAGGTGATACAATGGCAATAAATTCATATCTTTCAATAGTTACTCTGAATGTAAATGTGCTAAATGCCCCAATCAAAAGACACAGTGTATCAGATTGGGATAAAAAAACAAGACCCATTGATATGCTCTCTCTTGCAGACATTTTAGACTGAAAGACACCTCCAGATTTGAAAGTGAGGGGGTGGAAAGCCATTTACCATGCTAATGCACACTAAAAGAAAGCTGGGGTAGGCAATCCTTGCATCAGACAAATTAGATTTTAAACAAAAGACTATAGTAAGAGATGAGGAAGGACACTGTATCATACTTAAAAGAGTCTGTCCAACAAGAAGATCTAACAATTGTAAATATCTATACCTCTAACATGGGAGGAGCCAATTATATAAGCCGATTAATAACAAAAAGAAACATCAACAATAATATAGTAATAGAAGGGGACTTTAACACCCCCCTCACTGAAATGGACAGATCATCTAAGCAAAAGATCAACAAGGAAAGAAGGGCTTTAAATGACACGCTGCACCAGATGGACTTCATAGATATATTCAGAATATTCCACCCCAAAGCAACAGAATACACATTCTTCTCTAGTGCCGATGGAACATTATCCAGATCAGATCACATCTGGGTCACAAATCAGGTCTCAACTGGCACCAAAAGATGCATTCTCTGCATATTTTCAGACCACAATGCTTTGAAACTAGAACTCAATCACAAGAGGAAAGTTGGAAAGAACTCAAATATATGGAGGCTAAAGAGCATCCTACTAAAGAATGAATTTTGAATGAATTTCCTGAGTCAACCAGGAAATTAAAGAAGAATTAAAAAAATTCATGGAAACAAATGAAAAAAACACAACTGTTCAAAATATTTGGGATGTAGCAAAGGAGGTCCTAAGAGGAAAGTATATAGCACTATAAGCCTTTCTCAAGAAACAAGAAAGGTCTCAAATACACAACCTAATCCTAAAACTAGGAGGTGGAGAAAGGACAGCAAATAAAGCCTAACCTCAGCAGAAGAGAAATAATAAAGATCAGAGCAGAAATCAATGAAATAGAAACCAAAAGAACAGCAGAACAGGTCAACAAAACTAGGAGCTGGTTCTTTGAAAGAATTCGTAAGACTGATGAACCCCTGGCCAGACTTAATCCAAAAGAAAAGAGAAAGGACCCAAGTAAATAAAATCATGAATGAAAGAGGAGAGATCATAACCAACAAGAAAGAAATACAATTATAAGAACATATTATGAGCAACTATATGCCAACAAATTAGGCAATCTGGAAGAAATGGATGCATTCCTAGAGACGTATGAACTACCAAAACTGAAACAGGAAGAAACGGAAAACTGTTCTGAACAGACCCTAACAGCAAGGAAATTGAAGCCGTAATCAAAAATCTCCCAACAAACAAGAGCCCAGGGCTGGATGGCTTCTGCCAAACATTTAAAGAAGAATTAATATCTTTTCTTCTGAAGCTGTTTCAAAAGATAGAAATGGAAGGAAAACTTCCAAACTCAATTTTATGAGGCCAGCATTACCTTGATGCCAAAACCAAAGACCACACCAACAGGAGAATTATAAACCAGTATCTCTGATGAACATGGATACAAAAATTCTCACCAAAATACTAGCCAATAGGACCCAACAGTACATTAAAAGGATTATTCGCCACCCACCAAGTGGGATTTATTCCTAGGCTGCAACGTTGGTTCAATACCCGCAAATCAATCAATGTGATACAATACATTAACAAAAGAAAGAACAAGAATCATATGATCCTCTCAAGAGATGCAGAAAAAGCATTTGACAAAGTACAGCAAAGTTTCTTGATTAAAACTCTTCACAGTGTAGGGATAGAGGGTACACACCTCAATATCATTAAAAGCCATCTTTGAAAAACCCATAGGTCAATGGGGAAAAACAGAACTTTTTCCCAAAGGTAAGGAACTTGGCAGGGATGTCCACTATCACCACTGCTCTTCAACACAGTACTAGAAGTTCTAGCCTCAGCAATCAGACAACAAAGCAAAATCAAAGACATCTGAATTGGCAATGAAGAAATCAAACTTTCACCTTTTGCAGATGATATGATACTCTATGTGGAAAACCCAAAAGACTCTACCCCAAAACTGCTAGAACTCATAAAGGAATTCAGTAAAAGTGGCAGGTTATAAAATCAATGCACAGAAATCAGTTGCATTTCTATACACCAACAAGAAAGAAGAAATTAAGGAGTTGATCCAATTTACAATTGCACCCAAAACCATGAGATACCTAGGAATAAATCTAACCAAAGAGGCAAAGAATCTGTACTCAGAAAACTATAGAATACTCATGAAAGAAATTGAGGAAGACACAAAGAAATGAAAAAACGTTCCATGCTCATGGACTGGAAGAACAAATATTGTGAAGATGTCAATGCTACCTAGAGCAATCTACACACTGAATGCAATCCCCATTAAAATACCATCCACTTTTTTCAAAGAAATGGAACAAATAATCCTAAAATTTGTATGGAACCAGAAAAGACCCCGAATAGCCAGAAGAATGTTGAAAAAGAAAAGCAAAGCTGGCGGCATCACAATTCCGGACTTCCAGCTCTATTACAAAGCTGTCATCATCAAGACAGTATGGCACTGGCACAAAAACAGACACATAAACCAATGGAACAGAATAGAGAGCACAGAAATGGACCCTCAACTCTATGATCAACTAATCTTCATGGGATGCTGTGGGGAACCTCCCGGGGCTGGGAGTTGAATATCAAAGCAGGAAAGAATATCCAATGGAAAAAAGAGTCTCTTCAACAGATGGTGCTGGGAATATTGAAGGCACATGCAGAAGAATGAAACTGGACCTTATCCTTACACCACACATAAAAACAGACTCAAAATGGTTGAAATGTGAATCAGGAAGCCATCAAAATCCTAGAGGAGAACACAGGCAGCAACCTCTTCGACCTCAGCCGCAGCAACTTCTTCCTAGAAACATTGCTGAAGGCAAGGGAAGCAAGGGCAAAAATGAACTACTGGGACTTCATCAAGATAAAAAGCTTTTGTACAGCAAAGGAAACAGTCCACAAAACCAAAAGACAACCGACAGAATGGGAGAAGATATTTGCAAATGACGTATCAGATAAAGGGCTAATATCCAAAATCTATAAAGAACTTACCAAACTCAACACACTGAAAAAATAAATAATCAAACCAAGAAATTGGCAGTAGACACAAACAGACATTTCTACAAAGATGACATTTCTGCAAAGAAGACATCCAAAGAAGAAGATACATGAAAAAGTGCTCAACATCACTTGGCATCAGGGAAATACAAATCAAAACCACAATGAGATACCTACTCACACCAGTCAGAATGGCTAAAATTACCAAGTCAGGAAACAACAGATGTTGGCAAGGATGTAGAGAAAGGGGAAACCTCCTACAGTGCTGGTGGGAATGTATGTTGGTGCAGCCACTCCGGAAAATAATATGGAGGTTCCTCAAAATGTTGAAAATAGAGCTACCCTATGACCTAGCAATTGCACTGCTAGGGATTTACCCCAAAGATACAAATGTAGTGATCCTGAGGGGCACGTGCACCCCAATGTTTATGGCAACAATATCCACAATAGCCAAATTATGGAAAGAGCCCAGGATGTCCATGGACAGATGAATGGAAAAAGAAGATGTATATCATATATACTGCATACAGTTTGTTTTGTACTACCCACTTTTCTGAATTTTGTAATTATCTCAGTAGTAATAACAAATACAGGGTTTTGCAGGACATGAGGTTTTGCAGAACATATAGCAGAAACACTGTAAAATGTTCATAAAAATAAAAACACAACTCTATGAAGAAGTAACAGAAAAAAGAGATCATGAAAATGTTACAAACTAAAAGTCAACTGAAGAGTTATTCACAAATATTTTTTTTAAAAGGATTTTCTGCTTGGGTGCCTGCGTGGCTCAGATGGTTAAGCGTCTGCCTTTGGCTCAGGTCATGATCCCAGGGTCCTGGGATTGAATCCCTCATCAGGCTCCCTGCTCAGTGGGGAGCCTGCTTCTCCCTCTGCCTCTTTCTCTCTTATGAATAAATAAATAAAATCTTTAAAAGGATTTTCCTCTCATCTTTTTTTTTTTAATATTTTATTTATTTTATATAGAGAACACAGCAAGGAGAGCTGGAGAGGGAGAAGCAAACTCCCTGCCCCCAGGAAGACCAATACAGGGCTTGATCCTAGGACCCCAGGATCATGACCTGAGCTGAAGGAAGGTGTTTAATTGGGCTGAGTCACCCAGGAGCCCCCAAAAATAATTTTTAAAAGGAAAACGATAATAGTGTGAAAGGCAAAATTTTACATTAGACTTACCAACATTCTACACAAACAACAGCACATTCTAAAACAAAAAAACACAAAAAACCAAAAACCTTCCAAAGCACAAATAAGGCCATGAAGAAAGAAAAAAGGGAAAAATAAATGTTTTCACCAGTGAGGTCCACTGAACCCTCATCAACAAAAGACACACACCCATATCCCCCCGCCAAGGGACTTCATCATAAGATTTCAGAACTCACAGGGAAACAAAACAAACAAAACAAAACAATCCCAATCTTTCCAAACAGAAAGTTAACATATAAACAGCTCATTCTTCCAACAGCCAACAATGCTACTGAACTATAATGGAACAAATATTCAACCTTCAACTCTGTGCTGAAACTACTGCATGTAAAAAAAAGAATGAAACAAAAAATATATACATTCCTCTGAGTGAGATTTTAGTTGTATTCAAGTGAAAAATATTTTTTTTTAAGGCCCAAATCGGTATAGCTTTTATTGCATATTTAAAATATCACAAGTCTGAAAAATCATCCGGCATCTTTTGCTGTTTCTGTAGATGACAACTCAGATCTTATTCATCAGCCTGCTGAACTGTTCCTTTTTCAGAAACATAGATACCATCCAAAAATTTTCTGATATCCTTGTTTTTAACGGTTGTGGCTTGCTGAATCAAAGCAGCTGAGTTCGATACAAGTTCAATGTCATTTCCTTCAAGAATTAACTCATCTTTTTGGGCTTGAGATACAGAACAAGCAACACCTGGCCTCATCCGAACCCTGCGGATGTATTTCTCACCCAAGAAATTTCGGATTTCAACAAGAGAACCATTCTCCTGAATAACAACGTTGATGGGGAAGTGAGCATACACAGACCTCATCTTGTAACGGAAGCCCAGTGTAACACCCTTGATCATGTTCTGTACATGACTACAGATAGTGCGAACAGTAGCCAGCTCTTTTCTATTTCCCCACCATTTGTCAACTCGGAGCCTCTTCTTTTTCTTTCCAAGAAGACTGAGTTCTACATTGATATGATTGAAGTCCCTTCGCAGGGTTCCTCTGGGTCCCTTCACAATAACTGTGCGTCCCTTCAGAGTGATGCCGACATTTTCTGGAATGTCGACAGTCTGATTGCTGAGAATGATCTTCATTCTCGCAGGAGATGCGGCAGAGAGAGGTGAAAAATATTTTTAAAAATGTGCTTCCCTTTATGTATCCTTTATTAGGAGGATGTACTTTAGTAAAGTGAGGACTGACCCAAGAAAGAAACATCACAAAGAAACACAGTAAGATTCACCAAAAGAAGGTCTATTACAAAGAAGTTGCAGAATGGTATCTGTACAAAACAAGAAAATAGGATACATGGGACCATGTGGAAAACTGTTTTATGAAATTACCAGAGGGAATGTGAGAAATTTAGTAATAAATGCCATAGAAAACTAAGTGAATATAAGGGCAGAATTTTAAAATCTAGAATAAACAAGTGTAAACAACCTAGGAAATGAAAATATTTTCACGTAACTCTTGAGTCACCGTGTTGTATACCTGAAACTAAAATAACATATTTAATTATATTGGAATTGAAATAGAAACTTAAAAAAATTAATAAAATAAAGAAGAAAATATTTTAGCAGCCTTTTAAAAATGTCAGTAACATATTTTATTAAGCCTGATATATGTATATTTACAGTTTTAAAAATGTAAATCATTTATAAAGATTTAAGCAAAAAATGAGATGACCAAAAAAGGATGTGGAATAAGAAATATATTTTTGCCTAAAGTATGCAATACCCAAATGACATAAAAATGATCTGAACATATTATTTACCAATAACTAGGCATATGCAATAATAAAAGCTAAATGCTGAAAAAGGTTGTTTCTTTGATAGGGAAATGGAGCACAGGGAGGGTGAGGTAGCAGTTCACTGTTCTTCAGTGTAGCCTACCAAGAATCTTGACTTTCTGAATTGTGCATTAGTCTACTAAACCTAATTTAAAAATTAAATGCTAAATACTTAAAAAAAATTTTTTTAAAGGAATCTCTGCATCCAAAGTGGGGTGTGAACTCACAATCCTGAGATCAAGAGTCACATACTCTCACTAACTGAGCCAGCCAGTTTTATGCTAAATATTCTATCTCATGTACTTGTCAACATTGAGTGGAAGAAGATGGGGGCGGATGGGAGAAAGTCAGACAATTTTCTTACCTGGGGGCATAAGTTTCATAAGTATTCTTGCTCCATCCCTAGGAGGTGGCATATTCAGATTGCTACCTAAGTCTGCAATTTGCCAAAGGAAAGCTATGTATCTGGGATGCAGTGACATTATCTGGAATACAGAAAACAAAAAAGATTTACCTATAACTTAAGTTTAAATGGTTTTTGTTATTTAAAATTAATCTATTCACTAACCCCACATAAGCTTTCCACCTATCACATCTTTTGCATTCTTACTACCTGAAATTATCTGCCTTCCCCATCTTTTCACTTTCCCAAATCCACTGATCCCTTATGATGCAAACTTAATAATTTATTACGTTTTCCAATTATTCAAGCTACTTTGAGTAATTTCTTTGCACCAGTTGTTCTACTGTTTTGTAAACTATAAATCTCACAGAGCGATTTCACCCCTTGAGGGGTAAAGACTGCTGATAAATCTCTAATCTCATTGCTAAAGGGACTCACAACCCTCTAACATGGAAGCAGCTGGTGTTACTTCAGCTGTGACAATTCTTAAGAGGTCGAGGGATGAGAAAATGTGAAGAAATTAAGCAGTTATTGATTCTTTACGTATGAAAAATATTACTAAGAATTAGAGAAAGACAGCAGACTGTATATTTCTTTAAAAACAGTTCCAAAGACTTATAATATAGCAGAATTTCCTACAAGTATATATTTAATAGTATGTTATAGTTCAACTGTAACAGATTCTACCCAAATATTGTACTGTATCTATGGAGAAATTTTATTTTAAACTCCAACATTTAAAAAATCCATCCAGAAGTTACTACTTAACTGTATATATTTATTTGACATTTGCCACATCTATGAACTTGTAAAATGCTTACCAAAAAACCCATTCCACACATTTCTTTATATTTGCAGAGGAAAGTATAATGCTTCTCATATAGTGTTAACTTACCACTCCAGGCAAACAACTTTCCACTTCTGGATTGGGACCATCACTGTAGTGATTACAATGGTTGCCAGGTGATCCAGTTGAAGAATCAGAAGAACTGTCGGGGCTTGACAGCATATTGGAACTTACTTGGGTAAGTTTAGCTGTAATCACCTAAAAATGACAGAATATATTAGTAGCAAAGACAGGAAAAAATACTTCCACAAAATACAGAAATTTGTTATATCAAAAGACTAAAAAATATTTCATGCTTTAATTTTAGAAATATTTAAAAAGTTCTATTAAAAAAAAACATTTAGTAGTCTTACTTTCTCCACTATACTAGTGTGATGATACCTATCTTTTTCAGGGTTATAACCCAAAAACTTAATGGAGAAAACTGTGTATAAGTCTCATTAAACATTTACTGAATGAATGAAAAACAGCTTCAATGTTTAATTCTTTGGGAGTATTTGAAAATTATGTATGTACTTACTGATTTATCTTTTAAGTTTAATTGTCCTATTAGTTTTCTGTCATCTTCAGAATCTATTAGCTCACCACCCACGAAGAGTTCAATTTTTGTATGGGCTACATTTGCTTTAATACGGTTGAGAATACATCGTCGTACTGAACCAACTGTATCATTTGTATGAGACCATATGTCCAAGTCCTCAACCTGTCTGCCATGGTTTGGAAATTGAACTATAAGAGAGAGGTGTTTACCACGGAATGCTCTAAAAAAATATATAAATTAAAAGAATTAAAAATTAAAAAAATGTACAATCATATTCAGCAGATTAAACATGAAGCTGGGACAACTATTTTATTATTATGAGGAAGATAGTTAAATATACTTTTTTTAGAATATTAAAAATAACTTTGTTTCTGTAAATTATGAAATCATAGTTAATTTTGGAAATACAATATGATTATATTCCACTGGTTAATCTTTGTTTCTATGGCTGCAGAACCAAAGATTTCCACTTTATGATAAGTTGTAACAGATATCAGTTAATTTTAAGCTACAAAAGTTCAATACCTAAGAATATTTTCAAATGTAGAAGAGATACATTTCAACTTGAAAAGTATCAACAGAAATATTAAAATGCATTAACATTCCATTAAACATTTACAAAAATTCTTAAAAACAAAAGTCACTCAAAAATACTTACCTTGCAATACTCTCTTCTCACAGATAAGATACAAAACAAAAATATTCAAGAAACATTCTACATTTATTTATAAAAGTGATCACTATTTAAAAAAATCTGACAGTACTTACTCTATAAACTTCTCCCAAATCTGAAATGCCATTTGAACTATTTTTTAAATAAGTTAGCTTGCTGTCTACTTAATTTACGATTATGATTTATATTGTATAATACTGAATTGATTTATAATTTATTATACTAACATTTAATTTAGTAAATTATTTATTTTATAGTTCCCAAATCTAAAGAAAATTTAGCAAACATCACTTTAAGACTTTCTTCTTCGTATCTGTTAAATAAGTAGCTTTTGAGAATTTTATTTTTGGGGCACCTGGGTGGCTCAGACTGTTAAGCGTCTGCCTTCGGCTCAGGTCATGATCCCAGGATCCTGGGATCGAGCCTCACATCGGGCTCCTGGCTCAGCGGGGAGCCTGCTTCTCCCTCTCCCTCTGCCTCTCTCCCTGCTCATGCTCTCTCTCTCTCTCTTTCGCTCTCTCTATCTCTGTGTCTCAAATGAATAAATAAAATCTTAAAAAAAAAGAATTTTATTTTTACTAGTGTGAATGAGTATCATTAAAATAAAAATATACAGCAGCTGTAAAATACCATTCCCACTTAATAGGTAATAATAACTTGGAACCAAACCAAACAAAAAGACAGGAAGGGAGGCAGGAAGAAAAGAAAGAAAACAAAGAAAACAGAAAAAAGAAAAATTGTATTTAACGACAATATAAATCAAAATTTGCTACTTAAACGAAAATTACAGGATGCCTGGGTGGCTTAGTGGTTAAGCGTCTGCCTTCGGCTCAGGTCATGATCCCAGGGTGCTGGGATCAAGCCCTGCATCGGGCTCCCTGCTCCGCAGGAAGCCTGCTTCTCCCTCTCCCAATCCCCCTGTTTGTGTTCCCTCTCTCACTGTGTCTCTGTTAAATAAATAAATAAAATCTTAAAAAAGCAAACAAACAAAAAAAACCAAAATAACATCTACAAGAATGCGAATACTGTTTTTAAAATGTAGGACACAGAAATCCAGAATGAAAATTTTCTTTACTGCCCCTTAACCTATAAAGTCATTACTTCCCTAATTAATTGGCTAGGAAAAATCACATTATCTAGTGGATAGTGATCTAGTGATCCACATTAACTAGTGGATCAATTTCTTAACAAACCTTGACATAGGTAGAATTGTTCTTTCCTCATGATAATCGCTGTCACATTCATTTATGTATTCCCTTAAAACAGTTAATACTCGAACCATTCGAATGGCTTCCTGTCTTGCACAATTAATACTGTCTTCATCACCATCCAAAACACATAATGTATCATATGAGGCTTTCAAACGATCAAAGCAAGATTGGATGAAGTCTTCATGGATAACCACCTATAAGTAATAGGCCAAAGCAAGATAGTTTAGTTGCTTCAAAAACAAATATGGCAGTCAGTAATTTAAAAAATAAAATAGAATTTCAACTTGTAGGTAACTATCAATTACATATTTATCCAGTAATATAATACACAGAAGGAAGCTGCTAACAAGAAAATAAGTGATTAAACCAATTATTAAAAACAACAAGAAAAAAACGTTTGGGACCAAGGGTCAAATCAGTTAAACTTTTGGCTATCTCAACATAAATAATGAATAATTTTGTTTGACATAATACTAACCACCTAAGGATAATTACCAAGCCAACATTCTTTCAGTTAGTATTTTATAAGGGACAAATGTGGATTAAATACTTAAATATTTTGATGAGTTAAAAAATTAATTTCTAGTCGTAAGTTTAAAAAGCTTCCTCTAAACACAAGAGTACTTCTGACCTAGCTGAAGCAGAAGTTTTTATGCACTTGAAACCTCACCTGATTGACCTGTAACCTGGGGCCAAGGTTTGTATATATCTCTTTAAGGAGATCTATAGCTCTGTTGGCAATGTCGTCATTACTCTGAATCACAACCTAGATCCAAAAATTAGAGTATTAGTAACATTCAAGAACTATTTTAACATGGCACTTAAATGAGGCAAGATAAAATTAAATAAGCCTGAAAATAAAGGATTAATATATATAAAATGTAGGTGCTCTGAATAGAGAAATTTGCTTAAAAATGAAAAGGATAAAATAAATTTTAATCAATATTATTTAACTCTGCAATTGGTAGACAAGCTGGGAGATTTTCAAGGAGTAATTCAACTGGTATTACATAATTTTTTTTATTATAGAGGTTACAGCTTTTTAAAAATATTTGAAAATCACCAACTTTAATGAAAAATGACAGAAAATCTTAGTCTACCTACAGTTTGCAAAAAAAAAAATACAAAGAACAAGAAAAACTCAATACAACAAAAATAAAGTAAAAGTTGAAATATGTAACTTATAACAGGTTAGATTTAAGATGGCAACATGATTTATTTACACTACCAAAATGGCAATGTTAACCTTAAATAGAATACAGCTAAACTTTTCTCTGATACTTAAACAAATAAAAAATTAAAGTGTCAATAAAGGTATTAACTCAAAGTTCCTCCCAAGTAAGAGTCTTCTCTTCTGTCCATTATTCATTTTGGCATTAAACATACAATTAACTCCCAAAACCTAAGTAAAAGAGACAACAACTTTCCTGAGGGGTGGATGAAAAACGTGTGGGTAGACAATGGATGGTATACTCATATACATCTGAAAAGATTCTGGGTGAAGTCAAACAAGAATACCAGTGGCAGATGGTAAAAGAAAAAATTGAGGGGGGAAAAAAACCCAAGCCACTGGCAAACAGATGTGATATAAGCAGCAGCTAAAGATGAACAATTTCTCCCCCCAGATTCCTATGACAAACATCAAAGCAGGGGATAAATACAAGTAACTTATAGGCAAAATTATGGTTTAAGTATATTTAAAAAACGACCTCAGGTACAATGTCTGCAAACAAGAGTTCCTACTTCTCACTTACCCTCCAAAGGTAGTCTAATCCTATTAGTTCCAAATCATCCATCATATAGGCTCTTCTTTTTGCTACTAGTTTCCCTTCACGACAATTAACTGCTTTGAAGAATCGTTCAAAACATTTCATTCCATTTTCAGTTAACAGGGAGGGATCAAGCTGAAGCACATTACTTTCAAAGAAGTCCTTATTAATATCAGGATCTAAGTCTGGTTCATCACCCATTAACTTGGAATACCACTTAAAACAGGCTTCACGATCACAAAGGTAAACTGCATTCTCTGCTAAGCATTTCCAGATTTGTTTTGCCTGAGGAGCACAGAGCCACAGTTGGCCATCCTTCAATAAAAATCTTGGAAAAATTTAAAAAATCAGTAATTAAGATCTACATAATCCTGAAACACAATTTATTTCAATATGCTTAAAGTTAAATTTATCACACATAAATTTTTATTACAGCTTAAAGAGGTATTCTTTCAAAAGAATTTATTTCTTACATATAGCAGCAAAAAAACCCAAAACCTCATTTACTTAACAAGCATGTATTTATGATGCAACTGCAAAGTGCCAACAATTCAGCTATGTGACTTCACCTAAATACTAGCTAGAAATTTCTTCCTTGTTCTCTACAAGATCAGCTTTTGAAACCAGATATCGGTTTAGTTTCCTAAACTTATATGGTTTGACTAGAAAATGGCTTATTACACTAAATAACTTTCAGAGGTAAGTGAATTGTTATTTAAGCTCATTTCTATGTCAGTAATCATTAGTATAATATTCAGTGACGTTCTTCTGGGCTTTTTAATTCTGTGACTACTAAAGTCATTAAGTCGGGGGACCTGGGTGGCTCAGTCGTTAAGTGTCTGCTTTCGGCTCAGGTCATGCTCCCAGAGTCCTGGGATCAAACCCCGCATCAGGCTCCCTGCTCCGCGGGAAGCCTGCTTCTCCCTCTCCCACTCCCCCTTCTTGTGTTCCCTCTCTTGCTGTATCTTTCTCTCTCAAATAAATAAATAAAATCTAAAAAAAAAAGCCATTAAATTATTATAAAGTAAAATTATGATGGTCTGCTTTAAGTATCTCTTTTTCAGATTCTAATTTCCTCTAGCTTAAGTTGCCTCCACCTACTGTTTACTATTTCTATGAATGACAGTTAAAAAAAAAGAAGCCAATTTTAACAGTAATAATTCTGCATTTAATTCTTTATTAACAATATCATAGTGGCTTCATGTCCAATAAAGTATGAAGTATTTATTTAACATCTGTGGTTTTCTTCTTTTGGGTATTAATTATATACGTTCTCCAAGATGTCCTTACTTTTAAGTCTGTGTATGAAGAGGATTTTAATCCTATCTAATCCTTTGCACCTTCATATATAATTGAGGAACATAAGGTCCAGAATAATAAAATGCAAAAAATGCATTATTCTTTGCAGTAAAATTCAAAACTTTTCAAACTTAAGACTCCTAGGTAAGTTTGGGAAATTACTGGTATCACAGAACCATAGATTTTAAAGTGAGACACATTAGATGAGGAGTCCAGTTCTATCACATGCAGTTATGTGATTTCAAACAAGTTACCTCACCCACCTGAATCGCAGATTTATTTCAATAGGAATAACAATGCCTCACAGTTTCTATACAGATTAAAGTGAATACTGCAAAGTCAAATATACAGCTAGCATTAACTCTCAGTTCTTTTGCCTTTAAAGCACTGCACTACTAAGTATTTACAGAGCAAGACATATAAAAGGACTTCAGATACTAATCTTTATTAATAGATAAATTCCAAACCATTTTTCTCTTCCAATAGACCTAAAGGATACAATACACACCCATCAACAACAGTAGCCCACTATAGGAGGGATGTCCTTTCATCCAGGTGGTTAAAAAAACATTTACTTTAAGTAAATGTCATAAAATTTGATAACTAGAATTTTTCTCCAGTTCAAATGATATAAACACTTGTACTGGAGAAGATGAGATCAATTCAACATATTATAAAATTGTTAAATGCAGTCATAGATTAATTAGAGAACAGACTATGTCAATCTAACTATTTCTCCACAAATTATTACATGGTTCAGTAACAGAAATCCAGTTATACAACATAGTCCAAGGAGAAAATCCCCCCAAATTAATGAAAATAATAAACACAACAGATTTTATGAAAAAGAGCCTCAGTATTTTTTTTAACAATATTTATGATTCAAATATGCTTTTTTGCTAGGATCTGGTTATTGCATTCCTAAGCAATCTATTATTTAAGCTATCTTTACATATCCACATACACACGTCATTAAATGCTAAACATACTAATTCAGCCTAACACAATATTTAGTTTTTTTTTTAAGTCAGGCAATTTTTCCTTAACCACATCTGAATATTACATACAGCTTTAGATTAACTTTTGTTAAAGCTACCAAAACCCTGTTCCTTACTGCCATGATAGCCTTAATTAAAATGTAGTTCTCTAGAGCTGACTGTTTTTGTCTTATACTTTGAAGTATGAAAATGTGTAATGAATGAACTTTTATTTCTAACATAAACTATATTATGAAACATAAAATGCAGTCCTCAAAAAAAAAAGACTAAAGTTAAAGCTTAGCAACTAATTTTAAAGTATTTAAAAATGAACACATAGGAAGTGTTACATTAAACTTTTGGCAATGCTTTTTATGTGGGAAAATATGCAGCTGCAGGGTGGAATGGCCACATTAAGTACAGCTATAATGAATATTAACACTGCATTTGTTATCTGTGCCTTAAAGAGAACAGCACTAATTGCTTAAAACCAACCTAAGGAAGTTAAGCCGTTCTTGGACTTCTTGAACATGACTGTATCTACTTCCAAGCCTCACAGTTTGTGGGTCATAGTCTTCATGGTCTGCAAATTAACAAAAATTATGCATAATACACATGTATATCCACATCAATGCTAACTTTTACTTAAGGAAATTATAAGGTCAATAATCACTTATTATCAGGCAACCTATAATAGTGGTATTGACATATCCAATTTTCCCCACAAAATTAACATTTTACATAGCCAAAAGGAAAATAAAATCCACTGATGTACAATCAAAAACTTTTCAGCACAACTCCCTTTCATTCTTCATATATACTGAAGCAATCTGTGAGTACAGTTTATGATGTTTTCCCTCACTAATACTAAAACTTTTCTTACAGGAAAAGAATTTTAGAGTAACAAATACCACTAAGGGCACTCATAGAAAAATTAGGGTGACTAAGGTGCTAATATATTTGATAGTTATCAAAGTACCCCAGCACCAGAGTACCAATGTCTCAAATATTAAATATTTGCCTCAAATATTAAAAAAACCCTACCCTCCCAATATGATTACAAAAACCAATATAACTGGGCCTAGACTCAGTGGGAAATCCAATTTTTAAAATAAAAAATTAGTAAGTACTTTGGACTTCCTTTATTAATATCACATATGGTAGGTGAAAAATTCTTGGTAGGTGAAAAATCCTTAGTCGGTGAAAAAGAAAAGGAAAAAATTAAAAAGTATATATTGTCCTAAAAATATCATGTACACTATTTTGTGTGTATGTGAGATGTTTTATATATAAGTCAATTCAGACTTATAAAAACCTTTTCTTAAAAAAAAATTCTCGTAAGTCTGTTTATTCAATTCAGTATCAGGCAAAAGAACATCCCAAAAGAATTAGAAGGCTTGGATAAAGCCCTTTGTCTGGAACCAAGCTGGTCTGTATGCAGAACAGAAGATGGGGCAATTAAATGCCTCCAGCAAGCACGGTCAACAATTTAGGAATCAAAGACATTTATTTCAAACTTTTGAAGCAAGTTACAAAGGATTTGGAAATTATACAATTCCTTTTTAGTAATAAGTACTGATACATGTGTTAAATATCTCTTAAAACTTGATTGTGTCAGGGACGCCTGGGTGGCTCAGTCGTTAAGCGTCTGCCTTCAGCTCAGGTCGTGATCCCAGGGTCTTGGGATTGAGCCCACATGGGGCTCCCTGCTCTGCAGGAAGCCTGCTTCTCCCTCTCCTACTCCCCCTGCTTGTGTTCTCTCTCGCGCTGCCTCTCTGTCAAATAAATACAATCTTAAAAACAAAAAAACTTGATTGTGTCAGTAATGATACCAAAGAATTCTAATCCTTTTAAAATTGTTAAAGGCAACCCAGGTTTTCCAAATTTTTCCACATCAGAAAAACAGCAACTGGATGTAAAACCATGACTTACTATAAAGATGGATAATACAGAATGTTTAGAAATGTTATTTCAATTTCAGTAAAGAAAGCAGACCCACATATTATGACTGTTTTGTATTTTCCTTATGAGTAAGCACCTGCCAGCAATTTTACAACTTCTTGAGAATCATCAATTGCACCAAACCTTAAGCTTCCAAAATTAGAGAAAATTTTTCCCACTATATATAAGTTTTCTGGTTTTTCAGAGCACTGAACTTAAAATACTATGAGACTAAACTCTGGACTACCACTTTAGCTGCTTTTTATACCTTAAATACTTTTGTCTAAAAATGTGTGTGGGTTTACTTGGCAGATCAATTGGTGGGAGGAGAGGAGAGCTTTGTGTAACTTTCTTTTTTGATATAATGTTTTCAAAGCATAAAAATAATAGAAGGAACTATACTTTACCCAGATACATATAATTATTTACATTCTGTCCATTTGTTTTATAAGGTTTCTATTTTATGTAGATATTTATCAGTTTTGTTAACCATTTGAAGGTAAACTGGATACCAGTTACTTTACCCCTTAAAACTATATTTACAAATAAAAAAGACATAAACCCCAGTATACTCATCTGATTTTAAGATTAATAAGAGTATTATCTGATCCACAGCCTATATTTAAATTTCATCCCAATAACATCCAATCCCAATAATGTACTTTATGCTTTCCTTTTTTCCCCAGTCCAGAATCAAATTTAGGCTCTTATGTTGCATGAGGTCATTTCCTTAAGCCTAGAGATTCCTTAGTTCTTTTTCATGTTTCTTATCTTGATAGACCATTTTAAAGAATAAAAAACTGCTTAGGGTGCCTGGGTGGCTCAGTTGGTTAAACGTCTGCCTTCAGCTCAGGTCATGATCTCAGGGTCCTGGGATTGAGTCCCACATCGGGCTCCCTGCTCAGTGGGGAGTCTGCTTCTCCCTCTGCCTGTGCTCCCCCTGCTTATGCTCTCCCTCTCTCTCTGACACATAAAATCTTAAAAACAAACAAACTCTTGTCCAATGCCACTTAATTTGGGTTCATGTTACCTCTAGTTTCATTCAGGTTATGTAACTTTGACAAGAAATACCACAAAAGATATAATAATTTGTGGAATGATATTCTGATACTATGTCATTATTTTGGTCCTCATCAAAATTTAACTCACTAGTTTTTTTTTCATCTGTTATTTTTTCCTATATTTTTAGTTGACATTCTCCTTCATTTATTCATTTATATCACTATGGACTCAAGCACTTATATACTGAAAAGGCTATGATCCATAGTATCATTATTATGATGCTCCAAGTATTACAGATTGACCTAGTGAGCAATAACTTCTTTATCTTTTTGACATGCCAATATAGTTCTTTATATACAACTTATGGCATTAAAATGTTCAAGTCTCATCCTGTACTTTCCTACTGTAGGCCTCCAGAGAGTTACTAGCTCAATAAAATCAAAATACTAGGTAAAAGTACTTTGTAAATTACAATAACCCACAAATATCTAAAAGTTCTTCATGGCTCACAAATAGAAATGAGGTAGAACTACTAAGTGAACCGAGTCAGAACATGTCATTCTACCAAAGCACTCTTGTTGAATGACCCTTGCAAAGAGAACTTTAAGTTGGCAAGTAGTCCTGAAAATAGTCCTGAAAATGAAATCAGAGAATGGGAACGGGGTACTGCAGTGTCAGTCCTTAGAAAAGGTCTAAATGAATTTCAATGTGTTCTATAATTAGTGTAAGTCCTCATAATCCTTATCCAGAAAGAAAATGACACCTAAAACTCTAAGTGCAAATCAGTGCAAAGGATCCATTCTAATGAACTAAATTGAATTGTATCATACTTTGTTGGTGCATTTAAAAAAATGTGACTGAGGAAATACTGAGGTATATGTAGCTCACTAAGAAGGGGTCATCAGAGCTCATTTTTATTTCCATGTATAAAAGTTGGAAAGGATTTTCGTAAGTTACTAAAAGTAGAAGTGCAATTAGCTGGCCATACCACTGGGGCACTAACCTCTTCCAAAACCAAAGATGCATTCTAGAAACACAATGCAGTGTGGGCAAATGTATAACACCAATGAAATGACACTGAACAAGTATCAGTGAACTGTGGGAATCTTGTATTATCTGATAGTGTATGTTGTCATTTCAGGAGAACAAGAAACATGCTTCTTATATAAATGTAATCACCACAGTTTGTGTTGTTTTTTAGCTCTAGGTCAGAAGTAATTTAATGTTAAAAGTTTTAGGAGCAAACCCCATTTTAGGGCACCTGGGTGGCTCAGTCAGTTAAGCGTCTGCCTTTGGCTCAGGTCATGATCTCCTGATCCTGGGATGGAGCCCTACACTGGGCTCCTTGCTCATCAGGGAGTCCGCTTATGTCTCCCCCTCTGCCCCTTCCCTCTGCACATGCTCTCTCTGTCTCTAAGAAAAAAATAATCTAAACTACATTTTAGCAAATATTGACTCCTTTAGGAAATACATAGTCTTGTTATCTTCATTTTACCAATTTGGTAAATTTTAACTACAGAGGCTTAATTAACTTAGAATTTATACAGATTAAGTTTAAACTGTCTAAATTTAAAGCCTGCACTCTTATTTCTAACCTTCCAAAAAAGCAATATAGAGAAGACTATGAAGAATGCTGACATTCTTGGGGAGCCTGGGTCACTCAGTCAGTTAAGCATCTGCCTTAGGCTCAGGTCATGATCCCAGGATCCTGGGATCAAGCCCCGAGTTGGGCTTAGAGGGGTATCTGTTTCTCCTTCTCCCTTTGCCCCTTCCCCCTCTCATGCTCTCTTCCTCTCTCTCAAATAAATACAATCTTAAAAAAAAATGCTGACATTCTTGAGGTCATGAAAGTGAGAGATGCCAAGAACATAGATACAATTTGACTAAATGGAATAGGATCCTAGTGAGGGAGAAATCCACATGTGCCCCATCTGACTGATAGCCTTGGCAATTTGGTTTTTACTGATAATGACATTAAAATAACATAAAATCACATAAAGATGTAAGTAAATTAAACTTATCACTGAAGCTTACTATGTAGGTGATTCCTTTTAGGAAAAGTCTTAATTGGCATTAGGAGGGCTCTCTACCAGGAATAAAATTTAACATCCTGAAAATCTCACGAGAACTACATTTAAAATTCTAGCTTATTCTCACTGATTTTGGCTGCTCTTGCTAGAGAAAAATCACAAAGTTTCATGCCTATAGTACCTTCCCTATCCTATCATTTTGCTAAGAAGGAACACTAGAACATAAAATGAGGCCAATTATAACATCTGATGCTTAGACTGCTTTTCTAGCCCCAGGACCAGAATGGATACACTGGGTAAAATATAAAAGGAACAGGAAGCCAATGCAATCATTAGGTGTATCTAAAAAGTTGCTTAAGTTTTCCATTTTGTTTCTATAACTTTTATAAAGCTAAGTATAAATCAGTAACAATGTGGGGATCAAACCATCAAACCACACACACCTCAACCATCTAAGGCACAAGCACAAGTACAGAGCCTATTATTCTAGTCAAACAATGAGTATTAAAAATATCCCCATTTTAAATATATAACTCAATTCTACACATCCTGACATAAGCATGTCCACAGAGTAGTACTTTCAGTTCCACATTATGCTCAATCTGGTTTTCGATTGGAAAATGGAAAAATTTTCTTCTCTGTACTCAAATACACAAAATTGGGCCTATAAGTCAGCGGGGTTTTTGTCTGTTTGTCTATGAATCTGGTGTAATACGGAGGAGGTATAGATGTATGAAGAATACTTTGTGTGTTCAAGCACACACAGATTCTAATAAAACTTTTGATAAGGACAAATAATATTGGAAATGATCTTTAAAGCATCGAGAGTCCTCATATGGCAAATATTAAAAAGGTTTCTGTTGTAAACCAGAGGAAAGTTTATCTTAACATATTTAAACAGTTTCACATTCTGAGAACCAATAAGAACATGTCATTCATCCTGTAAATTTCTAGTAATTTTTTTGAACAATGGAAAATGTTAATTCGGGGTTATTAAGAACTGTAATGTATTATTCCAAAAGAAAGTTGGTCAAAATTAACAAAGGAATTGTTAATCAAGTTTTCTTGAAAAGCAGCGTGGCAAGAAGAATGCAAAAATTTAAAGTAAGTTAGGTAAATACCCAAGAGAGTATCAACGAATGTGGTAAGAGCAGACAGAGCTCCCAGATGTGCAAAGATAAGCACTGAGTAACAGGCCTTGAAAAGCTGACCTAAAGTTTAACTGGTATAAGTTTTGAAAGACCGAGTAGATGTATAGGAGTATTGGACTTGATTTTCTGATCTAGGAAAAATGTATGTATTTTCATTTCTGAGGTAATTAACACCGAGGACAAACAAAAACCAGGGAAGGGAAGCCTATGCTTGATCCCCAATAGTTAATTTTAGTTATTATACATACCTCTAGCATACAGTTGAACAATATTCATGTAAGTTGCAAGGTTTTCTGCTACCAAAGTAACTAAGGCATGATTGTGCTGAAGTTGGTTGATTAAATCATGACGATAAAATACATGGGGACTTTGCTGAGTTTGACTAAAACAAGAAGAACTTAACAATTAGGCAATGAACACTGTTGTAACTAAGAATTTACAAAGACTATCCCAACTGCTAATTCAGATGTTTAAAATGTTTTACATTCATAATAAAAATTGGGTCAATATCCTCCTTTTAATAGCAAAATATCAAGCAGTTTAAAGAGAATAATCAAGGTCTCAAAACATAAATATTTATTCTAACATTCTCATCTTATATGAAATCACCAATCAGTATGCTCCTGATTCATATTCATTCATCATTACACCTGATTCAGATATGACATTAATCTTATGTAAGTAACAAAGTACAGGCACAAATTTGCATGAGCAAGCTTATTAGCCCTTAAAAGTTCATTCTGTTAACACTGAATGTGCAACCAATTTTGCCCTGAATATAACCAGAAAGAGACCCAGTTCCCTTTCTATTTTGCCATTTTCAATGAAACCAATCAATGCTCACTTCATTATTAATCCACTGGTGATTAAATTGCCTGCCTCTGAAGACTATGTAATACCTCATGAATAAATGAGCAAACAAAAAAATGTTTGATATTTTGTATGTTTGATATTTTGTATGTTTGATAAAAGACATGTATGGTTAATCAACCACAATCAAAATATGTCCTTTTAAAAAAATATTATCATAGATTATTTCATGATTTCCTCCAGTATTTATGTCCACGAAGTTTCCTAATTTCACGTAATTTTTCCAGCATTGGAAAATAATCAAAATCCAACCTGAAAAACTAAAGCATAAAAGTGAGATTCTGTAGGGGCTTCTGGGCAGCTCAGGTGGTTAAGCATCTAATTCCTGATTTCAGCTCAGGTCATGATCTCAGGGTCGTGAGACTGAGTCCTGTGTCAAGCTCTGCTTGGGGTGGGGAGCCTGCTCAAGATTGTCTCTCTCCCTCTACCCACACTAGACCCATCCCCCATCCTGCCTGCTCGTTCACTCTCTCAAAAAAAAAGAAAAAAAAAAGGCATTAGGCAATTCAGTTTGAACAGGAATCCTGTTGACACAATTATATCCACCCAGAGCTGTAAAAAAAAAAATCTTGGCAATCACATAATTGTCTTAAAGAAAACAGATTCTAAATGGTTAGAGACTCTTTCTACAATTACTGCTCGTTAGAGAAACTAGGGTTCACTATCAGGAAGCCTAACTGCACTTAAACCCTGTTGCACTATTCCTAAGATTTTTCCATGTTATTTTTTCTTTACGTGTCATTAGTTCCAGACTGATTACAAGAAAGTAAAAGGTAAATTATTCCCATAACCATAACCACAATCTAGCATCAAGACCAAATACAAAATTAGATCTTTAAGAAAAATCTAAATAGGGGTGCCTGGGTGGCTCAGAGGATTGTTAAGCATCTGCCTTAGGCTGTGGTCATGATCCCAGGGTCCTGGGATCGAGCCCCACATCTGGCTCCTGGCTCAGTGGGGAGCCTGCTTCTCCCTCTCCCTATGCCTCTCCCCTTGCTCATGCTATGAATAAATAAAATCTTTTAAAAAATCTAAATAAAATAATATAGTAAAAATTATCTTTAAATAAAATCTTATTTTCATAAATTAAATCACTTATTATCATCTTGAAACCCATATGGGTAAAACAACCCATGCCATGTTTGGTGTATCTGCTAGAAGTCCAAGACAATTCTGAACAAAGAACTCAAGGCAGTATCTTGAATTTGATATTAAATTGCTATTTTAACATTTGATTTTATTGGTATGCTGTTTTCAACATAATATATACATAAAAATTAGAAAACTTTCTATATTAAAAGCCTTACCTCAAATTTTGAGGTGCTTCACCAAACGAACTACAAATTTCTCTTATTTGTTTCAGTGCAGGAATCACCCACTTGTCATTTGTACGAAGTTCTTCTATAAAGCGATCTATCCACTGGATCTTCTGTGTGTCTCGATCCTTAAATACACACACAAAAAGTTAATGTCATACGGACCAGTATTCAACATACTTCTATCTTCAAAGCTTTTATGATAAGGATCACAAAAATTAGGAATAAGTATCTTCTTATTTTGAAATGATCACCAAAGCTCCAAAATGTAAAGTACTACTATAAAAGTTCAGTATTCCAGATTTAGATATATATGCACCAAGATATAAATCCCAAGTTAGGCATATTAACAAGAAATCTGATTTTTTTTAAGATTTTATTTATTTATTTGAGAGAGAGAGAGAGAGAGAGCATGAGAGGGGAAAGGGTCAGAGGGAGAAGCAGACTCCCCGCTGAGCAGGGAGCCCGATGCGGGACTTGATCCCAGGACTCCAGGATCATGACCTGAGCCGAAGGCAGTCGCTTAACCAACTGAGCCACCCAGGCGCCCAGGAAATCTGATTTTAAAATATATGCTCATATATGCAGACTTCATTTTTATTCAGTGTTTTATAAGGTTTCCATATTATAAAATTTAGCAAAAACATACAATCCAAACTGTTACCATATGAGAATGATGTTAGCATATTTTTCTAATAGGAGCAGGGAACCTAAAAATTTTTATTTCATCCAGAAAACAACAGTATGAGAACACTATATGTGAAAAATTATACATCAATTATACTTATATAAATTTTATATTAGATATTTAAAAATATATACATCTTTTATTATAATAAGACTTTAAAAAACCCTACAGAAATGTTATACAAAACAGATGTAAGTACTCACCCTAAAGGCAAACTAAGAATGTTCAAGAATGTTGTAGGAATATATTTCTTTCTAATATTCGGAAATGTGTATTTGCTTTTCTTTCTTTTTAAAGATTTTATTTATTTGACAGAGGGAGACACAGTGAGAGAAGGAACACAGGCAGGGGGAGTGGGAGAGGGAGAAGCAGGCTTCCCGCAGAGCAGGGAGCCTGATGCAGGGCTTGATCCCAGCACCTCAGGAACATGACCTGAGCCGAAAGAAGGCGGATGCTTAACGACTGAGCCACTCAAGTGCCCCTTTGCTTTTCTTTTTTTCTAGGATCACTAGGAATCAGAAATTCACATGAGTACTAACAAATTTTCAATTGGAATGATTCTATGGAAGAAAAATCAATTCTGTGTTCTATCTCTTTACTGTCTTTTTTGGTCTATTTTTCTCTTTTTATCTCTTTATTGTTTCACTTAAAGTACATTTTGGCAAGCACATGCACATCTCTTTTAGAAATAAAACACAGTTCTTCTTCCCTAATGTGAGGAAGGAAACAGGCATCAAAATCCAGGAGGCACAGAGAACCCCTCTCAAAATCAATAATAATAGGTCAACACCCCGACATCTAATAGTAAAACTTACGAGTCTCAGAGACAAAGAGAAAATCCTGAAAGCAGCTCGGGAGAAGAGATATGTAACCTACAATGGTAGAAACATTAGATTGGCAACAGACCTATCCACAGAGACCTGGCAGGCCAGAAAGGACTGGCAAGATATCTTCAGAGCACTAAACGAGAAAAATATGCAGCCAAGAATACTATATCCAGTTAGGCTATCACTGAAAATAGAAGGAGAGATAAAAAGCTTCCAGAACAAACAAAAACTAAAGGAATTTGCAAACACGAAACCAGCCCTCCAAGAAATATTGAGAGGGGTCCTCTAAGCAAAGAGAGAACCTAAAAGCAGCAAAGAGCAGAAACGAACACAGACAACAGACAGTTAACAGTCACCTTACAGGAAATACAATGGCACTAAATTCATACCTTTCAATAGTTACCCTGAATGTAAATGGGCTCAATGCCCCAATCAAAAGACACGGGCTATCAGATTGGATTAAAAAACAAGACCCATCCATATGCTGTCTGCAAGAGACTCATTTTAGACCCAAAGACACCCCCAGATTGAAAGTGAGGGGGTGGAAAACCATTTACCATGCTAATGGACACCAAAAGAAAGCTGGGGTGGCAATCCTTATATCAGACAAACCAGATTTTAAAACAAAGACTGTAATAAGAGATGAGGAAGGACACTATATCCTACTTAAAGGGTCTATCCAACAAGAAGATCTAACAATTGTAAATATCTATGCCCCGAACATGGGAGCAGCCAATTATATAAGGCAATTAATAACAAAAGCAAAGAAACACATTGACAACAATACAATAATAGTGGGGGACTTTAACACCCCCTGACTGAAATGGACAGATCATCTAAGCAAAAGATCAACAAGGAAATAAAGACTTTAAATGACACACTGGACCAAATGGACTTCACAGACATATTCAGAACATTCCATCCCAAAGCAACGGAATACACATTCTTCTCTAGTGCCCATGGAACATTCTCCAGAATTGATCACATCCTAGGTCACAAATCAGGTCTCAATCGGTACCAAAAGATTGGGATCATTCCCTGCATATTTTCAGACCACAATGCTTTGAAACTAAAACTCAACCACAAGAGGAAAGTCGGAAAGAACTAAAATCCATGGAGGCTAAAGAGCATCCTACTAAAGAATGAATGGGTCAACCAAGAAATTAAAGAAGAATTAAAAAAATTCATGGAAACCAATGAAAATGAAAACACAACTGTTCCAAATCTTTGGGATACAGCAAAGGCAGTCCTGAGAGGAAAGTATATAGCAATACAAGCCTTTCTCAAGAAACAAGAAAGGTCTCAAATACACAACCTAACCCTACACCTAAAGGAGCTGGAGAAAGAACAGCAAATAAAGCCTAAACCTAGCAGGAGAAGAGAAATCATTAAGATCAGAGCAGAAATCAATGAACTAGAAACCAAAAGAACAGTAGAACAGATCAACGAAACTAGGAGCTGGTTCTTTGAAAGAATTAACAAGATTGATAAACCCCTGGCCAGACTGATCAAAAAGAAAAGAGAAATGACCCAAATCAACAAAATCATGAATGAAAGAGGAGAGATCACAACCAACACCAAAGAAATCCAAACAATTATAAGAACATATTATGAGCAACTCTATGCCAGCAAATTAGATAACCTGGAAGAAATGGGTGCATTCCTAGAGATGTATCAACTACCAAAATTGAACCAGGAAGAAATAGAAAACCTGAACAGACCTATAACCACTAAGGAAATTGAAACAGTCATCAAAAATCTCCCAAGAAACAAAAGCCCAGGGCCAGATGGCTTCCCAGGGGAATTCTATCAGACATTTCAAGCAGAATTAATACCTATTCTCCTGAAACTGTTCCAAAAAATAGAAATGGAAGGGAAACTTCCAAACTCATTTTATGAGGCCACCATTACCTCGATCCCAAAACCAGACAAAGACCCCATCAAAAGGAGAATTACAGACCAATATCCCTGATGAACATGGATGCAAAAATTCTCACCAAAATACTAGCCAATAGGATCCAACAGTACATTAAAAGGATTATTCACCATGACCAAGTGGGATTTATTCCTGGGCTGCAAGGCTGCTTCAACATCCGCAAATCAATCAACGTGATACAATACATTAACAAAAGAAAGAGCAAGAATCATATGATCCTCTCAATAGATGCAGAAAAAGCATTTGACAAAGTAAAGCATCCTTTCTTGATCAAAACTCTTCAGAGTATAGGGATAGAGGGTACATACCTCAATATCATAAAAGCCATCTATGAAAAACCTACAGCGAATATCATTCTCAATGGGGAAAGGCTGAGAGCTTTTCCCCTAAGGTCAGGAACGCGGCAGGGATGTCCACTCTCACCACTGCTCTTCAACATAGTATTAGAAGTCCTAGCCACAGCAATCAGACAACAAAAAGAAATCAAAGGCATCCAAATCGGCAAAGAGGAAGTCAAACTCTCACTCTTTGCAGATGATATGATACTGTATGTGGAAAACCCAAAAGACTCCACCCCAAAACTGCTAGAACTCATACAGGAATTCAGTAAAGTAGCAGGATATAAAATCAATGCACAGAAATCAGTGGCATTCCTATACACCAACAACAAGACAGAAGAGAGACAAATCAAGGAGTCGATCCCATTTACAATTGCACTGAAACCATTAGATACCTAGGAATAAATCTAACCAAAGAGGCAAAGGATCTGTACTCAGAAAACTATAAAATACTCATGAAAGAAACTGAGGAAGACACAAAGAAATGGAAAAACGTTCCATGCTCATGGATTGGGAGAATAAACATTGTGAAGATGTCAATGCTACCTAGAGCAATCTACACATTCAATGCAATCCCCATCAAAATACCATCCACTTTTTCCAAAGAAATGGAACAAATAATCCTAAAATTTGTATGGAACCAGAAGAGACCCAGAATAGCCAGAGGAATACTGAAAAAGAAAAGCAAAGCTGGCGGCATCACAATTCCGGACTTCCAGCTCTATTACAAATCTGTCATCATAAAGACAGTATGGTACTGGCACAAAAACAGACACATAGATCAATGGAACAGAATTGAGAGCCCAGAAATGGACCCTCAACTCTATGGTCAACTTATTTTTGACAAAGCAGGAAAGAATGTCCAATGGAAAAAAGACAGTCTCTTCAACAAATGGTGTTGGGAAAATTGGACAGCCACATGCAGAAGAATGAAACTGGACCATTTCCTTACACCACACACAAAAATAGACTCCAAATGGTTGAAAGACCTAAACGTGAGACAGGAGTCCATCCAAATCCTAAAGGAGAACACAGGTAGCAACCTTTTCTACCTCAGCCGCAGCAACTTCTTCCTAGAAACATCGCCAAAGGCACGGGAAGCCAGGGCAAAAATGAACTATTGGGATTTCATCAAGATAAAAAGCTTTTGCACAGCAAAAGAAACAGTCCACAAAACCAATAGACAACCGACAGAATGGGAGAAAATATTTGCAAATGACATATCAGATAAAGGGCTAGTATCCAAAATCTATAAAGAACTTATCAAACTCAACACCCAAAGAACAAATAATCCAATCAAGAAATGGGCAGAAGACATGAACAGACATTTCTCCAAAGAAGACATCCAAATGGCCAACAGGCACATGAAAAAGTGCTCAACATCGCTCGGCATCAGGGAAATCCAAATCAAAACCTCAATGAGATACCACCTCACACCCGTCAGAATGGCTAAAATTAACAAGTCAGGGAACGACAGATGTTGGCGGGGATGTGGAGAAAGGGGAACCCTCCTACACTGTTGGTGGGAATGCAAGCTGGTGCAACCCCTCTGGAAAACAGTATGGAGGTTCCTCAAACAGTTGAAATTAGAGCTACCGTTCGATCCAGCAATTGCACTACTGGGTATTTACCACAAAGATACAAATGTAGGGACCCGAAGGGGTACGTGTACCCCAATGTTTATAGCAGCAATGTCCACCATAGCCAAACTGTGGAAAGAGCCAAGATGCCCATCGACAGATGAATGGATAAAGAAGAAGTGGTATATATACACAATGGAATATTATGCAGCCATCAAAAGGAATGAGATCTTGCCATTTGCAACGACGTGGATGGAACTGGAGGGTGTTATGCTGAGTGAAATAAGTCAATCAGAGAAAGACATGTATCACATGACCTCACTGATATGAGGAATTCTTAATCTCAGGAAACAAACTGAGTGTTACTGGAGTGGTTGGGGGTGGGAGGGAGGGGGTGGCTGGGTGATAGACATTGGGGAGGGTATGTGCTACGGTGAGCGCTGTGAATTGTGCAAGACTGTTGAATCACAGATCTGTACTTCTGAAACAAATAATGCAACATATTTTAAGAAAAAAAAAAGAAGAAGATAACAGGAGAGGAAGAAAAGGGGAGTATGTCAGAGGGGGAGACGAACCATGAGAGATGATGGACTCTGAAAAACAAACTGAGGGTTCTAGAGGGGAGGGGGTAGGGGATGGGTTAGCCTGGTGATGGGTATTGAGGAGGGCACGTTCTGCATGGAGCACTGGGTGTTATGCACAAACAATGAATCATGGAACACTGCACCAAAAAACTAATGATGTAATATATGGTGATTAACATAACAATAAAAAATTTAAAAAGAGAAATAAAACACAGTTCTTATTTTAAGTATTTCCATTAAATACCATGGACATGCATCCAACAACAGTTTAAAGACTACAAAAT
Organism: Zalophus californianus; assembly: GCF_009762305.2. Lineage (NCBI taxonomy): Eukaryota > Metazoa > Chordata > Mammalia > Carnivora > Otariidae > Zalophus > Zalophus californianus. The sequence continues at coordinate 2,620,673 of NC_045613.1, read as the reverse complement.
ATGCTGCAGAGTGTATTCACGAAGTTAAGTGATTTTCACTTTTCATTCTGTAAGCTAAGAAGAATGGTCTAGTACAGGGGGCCCCTGGGTTACTTAGCTGGGGGTTAAGCATCCAATGCTTGCTTTTGGCTCAGGTCATGATCTCAGGGTGAAGAAACTGAGCCGCATTTAAGTTCAGTACTCAGTGCTGAGTCGGCTTAGGACTCTCTCCCTCTTCCCCCTCCCAGCTTGTGCACACACCTGTGCTCGCTCTCCCTCTAAAATAAATAAATAAATAAATAAATAAATAAATAAAAAATAAATAAATAAATAAATAAATAAAAATAATAAATAAATAAATAAATAATGTATGTATATATATGTATATATATATATATTTTAAAAGATTTTTATTTATTTATTTGACACAGAGAGAGAGACAGCAAAAGAGGGAACACAAGCAGGGGGAGTGGGAGGAGAAGCAGGCTTCCTGCTGAGCAGGGAGCCTGATGCAGGGCTTGATCCCAGGACGCTGGGATCATGATCTGAGCTGAAGGCAGATGCTTAATGACTGAGCCACCCACGTGCCCCTAAAATAAATAAAATCCTAAAAAAAAAAGAAAGTCTAGCCTGTAAATATCATGCTTTTTCATATCATTCCCTAGGAAAAAATTTCTAGATGTGCAATTACAGGGCTGAACTCTATGAACATTTTTAAGGATTTAAAAATATTTATCCATGAATATTAAGCATGTCATGACTTGTTAAAAAAGTGCTTTGGGTTGACAGGGCAAGAGAATAAGATATTCATTTGTTTTAAATAACTACACCAAATGAAGGCTGAAGTTGAAAAAGGGAAAACTCTTTTTACTAAATCCCATGAAATCCAGTTTTCTATTAATGTGATAAGACATTGTGCCAAGCAATGATGTGAACAACTAAATAAAGGAGGAAGTAACACTTGAGCTTTTATAATAAGTGTGCGACTTTGAGCTTCTATAACACTTCTCTATTTAATAAAATACAGTTTAAACATCTTTTTTTTAAAGATTTTTATTTATTTATTGAGAGAGAGAGAGAATGGTAGAGAGAGAGCATGAGATGGAGGAAGGTCAGAGGGAGAAGCAGACTCCCTGCTGAGCAGGGAGCCTGATGCGGGACTCGATCCCGGGACCCCAGGATCATGACCTGAGCCGAAGGCAGTCGCTTAACCAACTGAGCCACCCAGGCACCCTTAATAAAATACAGTTTAAACTCAAGGTCTTCATAACCATTTGAGAAGCTTTAATGGAAAGTCAACTACAATGAATCAATCAATGAAAAATCAAATACTGTCATCCAATCAAATGACTGGACTGTCTTTTTTTTCCTTTGATAAATCTGAAACTTCTAAAGCATCACTACAAATCTAACGTATTGTTGCACTATAATTTTTAAGATTTTATTCATTTATTTCGGGAGAGGGTGAGTGGGGGAGGGGCAAAAGGAGAGACAGAGAGAGAATCTGAAGCCGACTGCGGCTGAACACAGAGCCTGACACAGTCCTTCATCTCAAGACCCTGAGATCATGACCTTAGCTGAAACCAAGAGTTGGACACTGAACTGACTGAGCCACCCAGGCACCCCTGGCACTATGATTTTCAAAATTTCCATGTTTGTAATCTACTTGTAAAAGAAAGTAATTAGGATAAATTTTAATTTATCTCTTCTTCAGAAAAAGAAATCAGTTTTATATGGACAGATGCAATTAACTATTCCAGAAACTAGAATGACATCTTCATTCTTATATATCCCAGGTAAAGAATGTTCTCTGCATTTATTCATCCAGCTCTCTGTATGTATATATATGACAGTACTTTCTTTCTTTCTTTTTTTTTTTTTTTAAGATTTTAGGTATTGGGCACCTGGGTGGCTCAGTCGTTAAGCGTCTGCCTTTGGCTCAGGTCATGATCCCAGGGTCCTGGGATCGAGCCCCACATCGGGCTCCCTGCTCTGTGGGAAGCCTGCTTCTCCCTCTCCACTCCCCCTGCTTGTGTTCCCTCTCTCGCTGTGTATCTCTGTCAAATAAATAAATAAAATCTTAAAAAAAAAAGATTTTATTTATTTGAGAGAGAGAGTGCATAAGTGGAGGGAGGAGCAGAGGCAGAGACTGAGGGAGAAGCAGGATCCCTGCTGCACAGGGAGCCCGCCATGGGGCTTGATCCCAGGACCCTAGGATCCTGACCTGAGCCGAAGGCAGACGCTTAACTGACTGAGCCACCCAGGCATCCCTGACAGTACTTTTTTTGATTAAGGCAATCAGTGCAGTAAATACTTGAGACTTTGCAAACACTTGGCTTCAAATACGTGATAATATCATCCTGACCTTGCTAGACCTGATTAAATTCAAGTCCAACGAAAAGTGAAGCCCTGAGATAACAAAGAACAACCCTGCCCAGTCTTTTCTTTTTTTCTTTTAAGATTTTATTTATTTATTTGACAGAGAGAGACACAGCGAGAGAGGGAACACAAGCAGGGGGAGTGGGAGAGGGAGAAGCAGCCTCCCCACTGAGCAGGGAGCCTAATGCGGGGCTTGATCCCAGGACTCTGGGATCATGACCTGAGCCGAAAGCAGACACTTAACAGACTGAGCCACGCAGGCGCCCTTTTTTTTAATTCTTTAACCAACCTATTAGAAATATGGCAAAGCACTTAGAACAATCCAGAGAATATAAGAATATTGAGAATATAAGTAACTGTATAAAAATACATCCTTGAAAGCAGTAAAGATAAACAGCAGTTAAATACAGGGAAAATACAGTGATTTACTTGTAAAGAAAGCTTATTCAGGAAATTCTATTAGCTTCATTAACCTCTCCTGAGCAAAGGAGTCTAAGTACCCTTCCATCCAAAGTCATTATCAGCTTTAATACTTTATGATTCTACTTTACCTTCATATACTGAACTATACTTACTATAAAAACTTGTTTTACCTACACAAATCTTTTTTTTGGTAAAGAGGTAAAAGTGCTTAGTAAATAATATTAAAAAAAAGCTGAAAAGCCAAAGGTAAGTCAATCTTTCAAGATTACTTTAAACACAAAAAATAAGGGAATTATCCTATAACTAACTCATCCTAATGGCAAAGGGAAAAAATGAGTAAAGAAGCACTCCCATACCTGGGAACAACTGTAATCTAGTATTTTTATGTGGGCACTGAGAGCTAAGTCCATGATGTCTACAGGCACATCATCACTATGGGCCAGATTCCAAAGCAGGTTCAAAACTTTGTGTGCCATCACACCATCTTTATCATCTTCTGCAAGACGACGAATCAGCTCCAGTAGCTTTTCACGTTGCTTTTTACTTGCATTTGTCCAACTTGCCTAAAAAAAAGTATAAGTTATGTAAACATCACAAACATCACAAACATCACATTTTATATAACCACTTATATTAAGTCATTACTGTTTTACAAGTCTTTCAATAAACTACACTGAATTCAACACAGCCATACGCACAAACCAACAGCTTAGCTTAACTGAGCACTTAATTAACCATGTCTCATTTGAGAAAACTAACAGTATTCTTGGGACAGAATAATCTAAATTCAAGAAAAAACCCTCTATTTACAAATAACTCTATCACTAATGACTTTAAAATTCCATATTAGAAATAAAAACACCAAATACAAAACATTTAAGTCCTAAAATTAAAAAAAAAACAACCCACAACTCAATTACAAAGTGGGCAAAGGACTTAAATAGACATTTTTCTAAAGAAGATACATTTGTCCATTAGCACATGAAAAGATGCTCAACATCACGGATTACTAGGGAAATGTAAATTACAATGAAACAGCACCTCACACCCATCAGCATGGCTATCAAAGACAAAAAAAAATATCAAGTGTTGGTGAAGATGTGGAGAAATTACAAATGTTGTGCATTGTTGGTAGAAAAGTAAAATGGTATAGTCACTATGGAAAACAGTACAGCAATTCCTCAAAAAATTAAAAATGGAATTACCACATCACCCAGCAATTCCAGGGGTAGGTATATACATACCCAAAAGAACTGAAAGCAGTCTCAAAAAGATATCTGTACACTTGTATTCATAGCAGCATTTTTATTCACAACAGCTAAAATGTGGAAGCAGTCCAAATTGTCGATCAATGAAGAAATGGATAAACAAAATGTGGCATATCTATACAATGGAGTATTTATTTACTTTATTAAAAAGAAAGAAAATTCTGAAACATGTTACAATATGAATGAAACTCGAGTACAGTATGGTTAGTGAAATATGTCAGTCACTAAAAGACAACAAATACTGTATGATTTTACTCGTATGAAGTATCACAGCAGTCAAAATCATATAGACAGAAAGTAGAATGATGGATGCCAGGGCCTTCAGAGACTAGGAATGAGTTGTTACTGTCTAATGGGTATAGAGTAGACGTTTCTAAGAAAAAAAGAGCTCCAGAGACATACTGAATCCTGGTTATAGTTGCACAACATTACTGCTGTATTTAATACCAATGAACCATACACCTAAAAATAGTTAAGATGGTAAAGTTTATGTTGTGCATTTTAGCACAATAAAGAAAGGGAAAAATTTTGTTTTTATTTTTTAAACGATTTTGTGAGTGTTAATGATGAGATGACAGATGTTAGAATAACAAAAGATATTCAAACAGCCATACAAAGAGGTATTTCTATACACTACAGAAAAATAGAAACCTAAAAAATATAGAACATTCTTCAGGGCAGCAGGAAAATTAAGAAAGAAATGAAAAATGGAAGAGAACAAACAATATAATGAATAAAATAACAAGCTTAAACCCTAAAGTATCAAAAATCACATTAAATATAAATGGTTTGGACATCCCAGTTATAAGGCTGAGCTTAAGAGAAACTACTAATATTATAAGATATAAAGTAGGTAGGGTGGAAGTAAAGAAATGCAAAAAGATATACAAACATTAAAGGAAAGCACAAGTGGCCAGAGTAATACCATGTAGAACAGATTTCAGAGAGAATATGTAACATTATATATTGAGTCAGTCTACCAACAAAACACAGCAATCCCAAATGCATACGCATCAAATAATGTGTATGCTACAAAATATGTTAAACAAAACCTGACAGAATTCAAAGGTGGAATAGGGAAATCCATAATTATAAGCAGAGACATCAACACCCATCTTTAAACAACAGACAGGGGCGCCTGGGTATTTCAGGTCATGATCTCAGGGTCCTGGGATCGAGTCCCGCATTGGCCTCCCTGCTCAGCAGGGAGTCTGCTTCTTCTTCTCCTTCTGCCTGCAGTTCCCCCTGCTTGTGCACACTCTCTCTCTGTCAAATGAATAAATAAAATCTTTTAAAAAATAAAAAAATAAACAACTGACAGTACTAGACAGAAAATCAGCAAAATACTGAACTTAACAGAAAACATTAAAGAACAGAATTTAATTGACAATTATAGAACCACTCTACCTATTTGCATCAGAATACACCTTCTTTTCAAAATAACCACAAAACAACATATACACAATGGACTATTATTCAGCCATAAAAGAGTGAAATTGTGCCATTTGTAACAACATGGATGGAGCTAGAGTATATATGCTAAGCAAAATAAGTCTTTCTCAGATAAGTATTATATGATTTCACTCATATGTTGAGGTTAAGAAATACAATGAATGATCGTAGGAGAAAAAAAGAGAGGCAAACCAAGAAATAGATTCTTAACTCTAGAGAACACAATGATGGTTATCAGAGGGGAGCTGGGTGAAGGTGTTAAACAGATGATGGGTAATAAGGAGGATACTTGTTATGATGAGCACCAGGTGTGATATGGAAGTGTTGAATCACCATATTATACAATGGAAACTAATAGTAACACCGAATGTAAACTATATTGTAATTAAAATAAAAACTTAATAAAAGATATATATACAACAGGAGAGGCCATTTTCTGGCCCATAAAACATCAACAAATCTGTTGGTGGAAATCAGACTAAGTATGTTTCTAGCCACAGTGGAATCAGACCTAACTATAACTCAGTAACAAAAAGATGACAGAAAAATTTCCTATTACTTGGAAACTAAAAAACATACTTTTATGTTGTTGAAAAGATATTTAAGAGATTAAAAAGATAATCAACTAAATGCAAATAAAATCACATATTCTGAAGTTTACATAAAATATATGGAATAATGAATGCATTGGTAAGAGGGAAATATATAGCACTAAATGCACAGACCGAAAACAGGGAAAGCTTAAATGAGTAATTCAAATTATTTTAAAAAGTTAAAAAGAGTACTTTTCTTTGCTCTAGAAAAAGAGCAAAGAAAGAGTGAGGCAAAAAGTAGGAAGGAAATACAAACAACAACAGCAAACAATAAAACCTAACAGAATTGAAAACAGAAACACAATAGAAAAAATTAATCAAAGAACTGGTTCTTTTGAAAGACCAGTAACCCAACAAATTTCTAGCAGAGTACACAAGGGAAAAACCAGAATGCACAAATTACCAACATTAAAAATAAAGAGATCTCACTATAGACATTATGGAGGATAATAGAGAATACGAAAAACAACTTTACATACATAACTGAAAAATTGTATGAAATGATCACCCATCACTAAAAAACACAAATTACTACAATTCAGCCAGCATAGACAATCTGAATAGAAGATAATGACTAGGAAGTTAAATTCATGATTCAAAAACCCCCCAAAACAAAAATCACCAGATCCAGGTGGTTTCACTAAAAAATTATATCTAACACTTAAAGTAACAATTAATTTCTTCCAGAAAACTGAGAAAAATACACAAAATTTATTTTATGAAGGAAAATATACCCTGATAAATATAAAAGAAAGAAAACTATAAACCATATATCCCTCATGAATACAATGTAAAATTCTTGAACACAGTATTAGTAAATGAAATTCAGCAACATAAAAAAAAATACATGATCAAGTGCAGTTTATCCAAGGATGCAACAGTTGAAAATAAGTAATGTAACCTATCACCATTAACAAGTAAAGAATAAAAATTGTATACTCACATCAGTGTCAAATAAAACATCTCAAAAAATTCAACTCCATTCATTTAAAAAAAATCAGAAAATAGGAATGGAGGGGAACTTTCATAACCTGATAAAAGGAAGTTATAAAAAAATACTATTAATACTTAATAGTGAAACCCTAACACAATGATGTCTGCTCTAGCTATTTTTTTTAAGATTTTATTTATTTGTTTGACATAGAGAGACACAGTGAGAGAGGGAACACAAGCAGGGGGAGTGGGGGAGGAGAAGCAGGCCTCCAAGGAGCAGGGAGCCCGATGTGGGGTTCGATCCCAGGACCCTGGGATCACGACCTGAGCTGAAGGCAGACACTTAACGACTGAGACACCCAGGCGCCCCTGCTCTAACTACTGCTATTCAATACTGTGTAGAACTGTGTGGTATTGGTCAAATGGAGTTTGTCATATAAATGTCTAACTGGGGTCCCTGACTGGCTCAGTTACTACAGCATGTGAGACTCTTGATCTCAAGGTAGTGTGTTCAAGCCCCTGTTGGGTGCAATTAAAAAAATAAGTATGTCCAATATTTGACAAAGACGGAAAAGTGAACTAATGTAAGCAATATAGAAGACCACCTTTCACTAAATGGTACTAGAATGTTGGACATACACAGCAACAATAAACAAAAACTAAGAACGTACTCTGCAATCTAAGTCCTACATCTAAACAAAGGAAGCTTGGGGAGCCTGGGTGGCTCAGTCTGTTGAGCATCTGCCTTTGGCTCAGGTCAGGATTGGGCCCAGCGTCAGGCTTCCTGATCAGTGGAGAGGCTGCTTCTCTCTTTCCCTCTGCTGCTCCCCCTGCTTGTGTGCTTGCTCTCTCTCTGTCAAATAAATTAGAAAAAAAAATCTTTAAACAAAGGAAGCTCGATATGGATCTCATGTAACAGCAAAATTGTAAAACTTTCTCAAAAAAAAGAACACAGGAGAAATTCTTTGGGATTTACAGATAGACAAGTTCCCAGTCTTGACACCGGAAGTGTGACACGTATAGGAAATAAACTGGACTTCATTAAAATTAAGAACTTTGCTGGTCAAAGATCCTATTAAAGAGGATGAAAAGACAATCTAAAGACTGGGAGAAAACATATGCATACCACATATCTAACAAACAACTGGCATGTGGAATACATAAAGAACTCTGTAGGGACGCCTGGGTGGCTCAGAAGCCTGCTTATCCCTCTACCTCTCCTCTGCTTGTGCTCTCTCACTCTGACAAATTAAAAAAAAAAAAAGAACTCTGTAAATTCAATAATTAAAAAGCAAACAACCCACTTAGAAAATAAGCAAAACGCATGAACAGGTATTTCACCATTTCATGGAAAATGAGCACATGAAAGATGTTCAACATAACCGCCATTAACCAAATAAATATAAACGGAAACCATAAAGAAACTTTAACGTACACCTATCAGAATAAAAATATAATAAATACACTAAACTCTGAGAAGGATGTCAAAAAAATAGATTAATAGTAACTGTGGATGGGAATATAAAATATTACAGTCACCCTGTAAAACAGTTTGGCAGCTTCTGAAAAGCCTAAAAATATCCTCAACAAAATACAAAGAAATCCAGCAACATGTAAAGGATTTATACAAATTAAAGAATTATGTATAAAAGAATTATCCATCACAATAAGTTGGATTTATTACAGAAGAGGAAGACTATTTGGAATTCTTAATCTCAGGAAACAAACTGAGGGTTGCTGGAGTGGTGGTGGGGGAGGGATGGGGTGGCTGGATGATAGACATTGGGGAGGGTATGTGCCATGGTGAGTGCTGTGAATTGTGTAAGACTGTTGAATCACAGATCTGTACCTCTGAAACAAATAATACATTATATGCTATAAAAAATAAAAAGAAGAAGAAGATAGCAGGAGGGGAAGAATGCAGTGGGGGAGACAAACCATGAGAGATGATGGACTCTGAGAAACAAACTCAGGGTTCTAGAGGGGCGGGGGTGGGGGGATGGGTATTAAAGAGGGCACGTACTGCACGGAGCCCTGGGTGTTATACGCAAACAATGAATCGTGGAACACTATATCAAAACTAATGGTGTCATGTATGGTGATTAACGTAACACAATAATGAAAAAAAAATGTTCAAAATGGGTTCAAAAGACCTGAATGTGAGACAGGAAACTGTCAAAATCCTCGAGGCAGCAACTGCTTTGACCTTGGCTGTAGCAAGTTCTTACTAGACACACCACCGGAGGCAAGGGAAACAAAAACAAAAATGAGCTACTGGGACTTCAACAAGCTAAAAACTTCTGCATAGCAACGGAAACAGTCAACAAAACTAAAAGGTAGCCTACAGAATGGGAGAAGATATTTGCAAACATATCTGATACAGGGTTAGTGTCCAAAATCTATAAAGAAGTTATCAAACTCAATGCCCCCAAAACAAACAATCCAGTTAAGAAATGGGCGAAAGACATGAATAGACACTTTTTCAAAGAAGACATCCAGATGGCTAATAGACACTTGAAAACATGCTCACCAGCACTCACCATCAGGGAAATACAAATGAAAACTACAATTAGATACCACCTCACACCTGCCAGAATGGCTCAAATCAACAACACAGGAAACAGCAGCTGTTGGCGAGGATGTAGACAAAGGGGAACCCTCTTGCAATGTTGGTGGGAATGCAAATTGGTGCATCCATTCTGGAGAACAGCATGGAGGTTCCTCCGAGTGTTAAAAATAGAATTACCCTACGACCCAGCAACTGAACTACTAGGTATTTATTCAAAGGATACAAAATTCAGATTTGAAGGGGAATATTCACCCTATAGTTTATGGCGGCATTATCAATGATAGCCAAACTATGGAAAGAGGTCAAATACCCATCGACTGATGAATGGACACACACAGTGGAATATTACTCAGCCATCAAAAAGTATAAAGCCTTGGGCACCTGGGTGGCTCAGTTGGTTAAGCGACTGCGTTCAGCTCTGGTCATGATCCTGGAGTCCCGCGATCGAGCCCCGCATTGGGCTCCCTGCTCAGCAGGGAGTCTGCTTCTCCCTCTGACCCTCTTCCCTCTCGTGCTCTCTATCTCTCATTCTCTCTCTCTCAAATAAATAAAATCTTTAAAAAAAAAACTTATGAAGCCTTGTCATTTGCAATGACGTGGGTGGAGCTGGAATGTATTATGCTGAGCGAACGAAGTCTGTCAGAGAAAGACAAGTACCCTATGGTCTCCCTCATTTGTGGAATTTAAGAAACAGAAAAAATGAACACATGGGAAGGGGGAAAGGAAAGAAGGAGAGAGGAAAGCAAATCACAAGAGACTCTTAATGATGGAGAACAAACTGAAGGTTGATGGAGGGAGGTGGTGGGGGGATGGGCTAGATGGGTGATGGGGACGAAGTTACGGCACTTGTGATGAGCACTGGGTGTTGTATGTAAGTAATGAATCACTGAGTTGTACTCCAGAAACGATTACTGCAGTGTATGTTCACCAACTAAGATTTAAATTTTAAAAAAAGAAGAAAAGGGGGAAAAATGCACAAGGAATTCAACACTCCAAAACTGAGTTATGCAATTTAAAACGGGGCAGAATTATGAATAAACATTTTTCCAAAGGGCTAGTTAATTCTTGAGAGACAGTGAAACAATTTAGGCTTGAGCACATCTTTCAAATGCAAACCAACTAAATCCAGAGCCCACTTTCCCAAGTGTTTCTTGCACTCTTACTCACTTCCCCCTGCCCTAAATATGCCAAGGCCAGGTGGCATTGGCCTTTCTCCAATTGGAGAAACCTCCATGCCCCAGAGTTTATTTAACTTACTCAAATCAGGCAAAGTAAACCTGCTTACAGTTTCACAGGAGCTTTTACACAGAAACACTGTAAAGACTCCTGCCCACATTTTCTCCTCTCCCCTCCTCTTGACCCTGACGCTTCCCTGGGAGAGCAATGGTCTTCTTCCCATCCCCCTGCACTATGGTGTGGCCCCTTCTTTGGAATAGGCAAGTATAAGAAATCTGTTTCATTGTCAATTATTTCGTAATCTGTTGGCCTCACCGTACCAATAAATAAATAAATTAGATAATAATAAAACCTGTTTTATTTTTTATTTTTTAAAAGATATTTATTTATTTATTTGACAGAGAGAGAAAGCAGGAGTGCACAGGCAGAGGGAGCAGCAGAGGGAGCGGGAGAGGGAGAAGCAGGCTCCCCGCTGAGCAGCGAGCCCGATGTGGGGCTACATCCCAGGACCCTGGGATCATGACCTAAGCCGAAGGCAGTCGCTTAACCAACTGAGCCACCCAGGTGCCCCTAAAACCTATGTTTTAAAACACAAATACCAAGAATGGATACATCCATGGGTATATTGGTGTTTGCCAGGGGCAAATTGGTTTTTGCCAGGGGCTGTGAGGAGATGAAATAGGGAGTGACTGGCTTATGGGCAGAGAGTTTACGTTTGTGGTGATGAAAATGTTTTGGAACTAGATACTGGTGGTATATGGTACAACACTATGAATGTATTAAATCCCTCTGAGTTGTATGCTTTAAAATGTTAATTATTGTTATGTGAATTTTGAATAAAAAAAGGAAAAAATAGAGGTGAAAATGTAATTTGAGGCAAGTTTACATATCTGACAACCTGCAAGTACAGACGCCTTTCATTCCCCTTTCTACCTTTGGATTATATAATCATGTACTTTGAAAACATAAATAAAGTTCTCAATGCATACTCCCTTGGATACATAAAATTTTCCTTACTGATAAAATGAGGCAATTAAGGAATCGGAAACAAAATTGTAAAAAATGTATTTATTTTTGGTCAAGATTTGGAACACACACCCATCCAGTCACTTTTAAGTATAGTTGTAAAACATATTTAAAAACTATTTCTGTAAAGCCAGTCAAGAACTGCTTGAGAGAAGAAGTATAAAAGTCATTCTTGCATATCTTGCAAATGTTCCAAGAAGTTTAGAAAATTTGGACTTGAACTGCTTGACTCATAGGTGGTACCCTGCTACTTGTATTTCAAGACAGCCATGTTGGCTTTGGTTAAGCAACCTCTTTCTTAAATGTTATAAAACATATAGTAGCTCATTGGAAAGTGCTAGAGTCAAAGGATAATGACTGCCATGCCATTCCACTGTATATCCTGCTTGCTTTTTTGGCACGTGATAAATGAAGCTTTACATTCCAAGGAAGGTATTTGAATGTATCAAGTGGTCCCCAAATCTCCAATGATCATTTAAATGAACTCAACCTATGCCAAACACCAAAAACAAAACAAAAACAAAAACAAAAACCATCTCTTGCACTTTGATTTTAAGATCCTCCAACCCCCTGGGTGCAATATTCTAATGTCTCCTCTCCATTGTATGTATTTCCAGCCCAGAGATAAATCAAGTAATTCATGAGTAAACTTCAGGTTTTAATAAGATGACAGTTTTTTTCCAGATCAAATAATGTGCTCAATTCTGTATGACTAGCTTTTTAATTTTTTATTTTAATTTTTTTGATTCATTGATTGGTGTGTTTCAGTACTAGAAATTAAATATGGACTTTTAAGCTTTTGAGGGGAATTTATTCACTAGTTCCATTTTTGTGTTTTCCCCAAGAACCTATATATTTTAATGGAAAGGCAGGCCAGTATTTTCAAAAATTATTCACACATGTGTACTTCCACAAACATACTCAGCCTCTTATGCCCTGCTTTTATTTCAATTATTCATAAAAATTTCCACAAAGCATTTTCAAGCATCAGTTTGAGGGACTCATAGCCCTGAAGGGGTTGACTGTCAACTAAATCCCTTAGAGATAGTTCATTAGAGAATTCAGCATCATTTTAAAGTCTTGATGTTTTCCTCTAGTATCCTTCATGCCTATGTATGACAAAGCACAGACGTTAGTGGAGAAACACTGTAATAATAACGAAAATAGGAGAGCAGAAGCTACATCAATGTCTGTATATTTTTATTAGATGAGTATAGAGACTTCTCATGACCTGATGTGACAAAAATGATGGATAAAACTATAATATTGAACTATAGACTCCTGTTAAAATTTAAAATATTCTTGTAAGCTCTTGGTTTTCTATAAATATTTGGTACAATATGCATCTAAATAGTCAAATATTTTTACAATGTTATATATAACACCAGTAAAATTTCCTTCAAAATTTTTTATTGTTATGTTAATCACCATACATTACATCATTATTTTTTGATATAGTATTCCATGATTCATTGTTTGTGTATAACACCCAGTGCTCCACGCAGAACGTGCCCTCTTTAATACCCATCACCAGGCTAACCCATCCCCCACCCCCCTCCCCTCTAGAACCCTCAGTTTGTTTTTTAGCGTCCATCGACTCTCATGGTTCATCTCCCCCTCCAATTTCCCCCCCTTCATTCTTCCCCTCCTGCTATCCCCTTCTTTTTTTTTCTTAACATATATTGCATTATTTGTTTCAGAGGTACAGATCTGTGATTGAACAGTGTTGAACAATTCACAGGGCTCACCATAGCACATACCCTCCCCAATGTCTACCACCCAGCCAACCCATTCCTCCCACCCCCCACCACACCAGCAACCCTCAGTTTGTTTCTTGAGATTAAGAATTCCTCATATCGGTGAGGTCATATGATACATGTCTTTCTCTGACTGACTTATTTCCCGCAGCATAACACCCTCCACTTCCATCCACGTCATTGCAAATGGCAAGATCTCATTGCTTTTGATGGCTGCATAATATTCCATTGTATATATATACACCACATTTCTTGATCCATTCATCTGTCGATGGACATGACTTGACTCTTTCCACAGTTTGGCTATTGTGGACATTGCTGCTATAAACATCGGGGTGCACATACCCCTTTGGATCACTACATTTGTATCTTTGGGATACATACCCAGTAGTGCAATTGCTGGATCGTATGGTAGCTCTATTTTCAACTTTTTGAGGAAGCTCCATACTGTTTTCCAGATTGGTCGCACCAGCTTGCATTCCCACCAACAGTGTAGGAGGTTTCCCCTTTCTCCGCATCCCTGCCGACATCTGTCGTTTCCTGACTTGTTAATTTTAGCCATTCTGACTGGTGTGAGGTGGTATCTCATTGAGGTTTTGATTTGGATTTCCCTGATGCCAAGCAATGTTGAGCACTTTTTCATGTGTCCGTTGGCCATTTGGATGTCTTCTTTGGAAAAATGTCTGCTCATGTCTTCTGCCTGTTTCTTGATTGGATCATTTGTTCTTTGGGTGTTGAGTTTGATAAGTTCTTTATAGATTTTGGATGCTAGCCCTTTATCTGATATGTCATTTGCAAATATCTTCTCAAAGTCTGTCAGTTGTCTTTTGGTTTTGTGGACTGTTTCTTTTGCTGTGCAAAAGCTTTTTATCTTGATGAAGTCCCAATAGTTCATTTTTGCCCTTGCTTCCCTTGGCGATGTTTCTAGGAAGAAATTGCTGAGGCTGAGGTCGAAGAGGTTGCTGCCTGTGTTCTCCTTTAGGATTTTGATCGACTCCTGTATCACATTTAGGTCTTTCAAAAATTTTGAGTCTGTTTTGTGTGTTGTGTAAGGAAATGATCCAGTATCATTCTTCTGCATGTGGCTGTCCGATTTTCCGAACACCATTTTTTGAAGAGACTGTCTTTTTTCCATTGGACAGTCTCTCCTGCTTTGTCAAAGATGAGTTGATCACAGAGTTGAGGGTCCATTTTTGGGCTCCCTATTCTGTTCCATTGATCTATGCGTCTGTTTTTGTGCTAGTACCATATTTTCTTGATGATGACAGCTTTGTAATAGAGCTGGAAGTCTGGAATTGTGAAGCCGCCAGCTTCGCTCTTCTTTTTCAGCATTCCTCTGGCTATTTGGAGTCTTTTCTGGTTCCATACAAATTTTAGGATTATTTGTTCCATTTCTGTGAAAAAAGTGGATGATGGGGATTGCATTAAATGTGTAGATTGCTCGAGGGAGCATTGACATCTTCACAAAGTTTGTTCTTCCCATCCATGATCATGGAACGTTTTTCCATTTCTTTGTGTCCTCCTCAATATCTTTCATGAGTATTTTATAGTTTTCTGAGCACAGATCCTTTGCCTCTTGGGTTAGATTTATTCCTAGGTATCTTATGGTTTGTATCTTGTAAATGGGATGGACTCCTTAATTTCTCTCTCTTCTGTCTTGTTGGTGTATAGAAATGCCACTGATTTCTGTGCATTGATTATATATCCTGCCACTTTACTGAATTCCTATATGAGTTGTAGCAGTTTTAGGGTGGAATCTTTTGGGTTTTCAACATAAAGAAATATATCATCTGCAAAGAGTGAGAACTGCATAGTTCCCTCCCTTGATTTCATTTGATTTAGCTTCTCTGTGTCTCACAGGCATGTGCTGTGAACTTCCCAACACACACACACACACACAATTTTGTACATGTAATCCCACACCCACATCATACACAACCCTTCTCCAGTACAGAAGAATACAAAATTGGCCCCCAAAACATACACAAACACGCACACACACACACACACGATGCATAGTGCTGAGAAAAACTCAAGGAACACACAGTCCTCACTACACAGGCATACACCACTCTTCCTGCACCGACAGACACGCACACACACACGAGCCCATGCCAACACATATACATGCAATGCACACAGAGCCACACTTGTTTTCGACACACAGGTGTGCACACATGACCACCCAAATACACACACACGTGATAAAGCAACACACACACACAAAGCACACACAGTCTCCAACACAGAGGCATAAAAAGGTGGCTACAGACGTGCGCATACCCACCCCCCCACACATACAAAAACCGAAAGGCCTACAAACCCGCAGACACACAACAACCCCCTTGCGCACACAAGCACACATAAACTCAACACTCACATGGAAGTTCTCTGACACACGTCCATACATACATGGCCCTGCAGAAAGTCACACATCCTGAGGCGCCTGAAAACACACATAAACGCCATACATCCATGGACTAGCACACACAGCCATGCAGATTTCTCTTCGCATGCACACACACGTTCAGGTGCACTGGGAAACACACACACTATGCAACACACACACGGTCCCCGCACACAGGCACTCACACTTCTCCACCCAAGCACAGACCACCATGCGCGGACAAAGACACACTCAGGAAACACACACCCCACACATAGGATCTCCAGTGCACAGGAATGCACACTTGACAGGAACACACACTGACGTACACAAGAAACACACACTCACACACACTCACACAAGACTGGGAAGTACACACTACCGCCAGCACATAGGCATGCACACATGGCCACACACATACACACATATGCACTCAGGCAAACACGCACACACATGAAATAGAAACACACATGGTGCCCGCACACAGGTATATGCACTTGGCCGCACACGCACACACAAACACATGCCCATCCGTGTGCAGACACTCAGGGAACACCCGCCAACTCTCAAGGTCTGTGGCACACAAACATGCACACTTGGCCACACTCACCAACACATACGTGGGCATGCAACCACGGAACACATAAACACCCAGGATTCCGACACAGTGGCACACACACGTGGCCTCGCAAACACACACACCCGTGCACCTGCAAACACACCCTCCCAATACACACACCAAGACTCATGTTCTCCGGTCCACAGGCATGCACTCTTCCCACACTACACGTGCACATGCAAACTCACACACACTGCACAAACAACATGAATCCTGGCACAGAGGCATGCTCAGGTGCCTGCATGTGAGAGCCGACTCACACACACGCAGAAGTCCCTCACAAACAGCCCACTTACAAAGCCGCAGTGCCTTCCACCACTCACAACTGCCTTCCCTCACACGTTCTTGGAACTGTCCCCTGTGGGTGAGTGTTCTGACGCATGATGACGAGGGTCCTCAGGGACCGTGAGGGATGGCCTCCTCCTTCTTCCTCTGGGGACTCGTGGGTTTTGTGGTGCTCCTGACTGGACGCATGCATGGGAGCGCATCACAGCAGTGCGGAGCCCGCATCCGGGAGCAAGGGTACTGGGCCAAGCTCCCTAAGCAGTGTCAACGCGCTGGGACCTGGAGCCAGAAGCCACAAGGGTCCCGCTCGCCTGGACCCTTCCCCACCTGTGTGCCCTGCCCTGAAGAATAAGGCACCCATGGACAGTGGTCTGACTTTTCCGCCCTCTTCTTGTGCCTGCCTCAGCTGTCCTCATACCATGCCCTGCCCTGCCCTGTCCCCATGCTGAACATCACTGCCACACAGGCAATCCCACACGTCTGGGTTTTGGGGGCCCCACCAGGCAGACTGCCTCCTTGCCATGTCCTGGATCCAAGGACAAACCCACACACAGATGCAAAGCCCTTCTCAACTTGTTTTTGTCCTCTTTCCTGTCCCTACAGATACCTGCAGGATACTCTGTAGAGCTGCCGCTGGTGATCCTTTCCCCCATTTCTGTCCAGTGCAGGCAAAGGACCCGTAGACTCGCCCACAAATCTCTCACAGCGGTGCACGCCTCCTTGACTTCTTGTGGTTGGTCACACTCTGAAGCTCTGCAGGGTCTACATCCTACAGCTGCTGTGCCCCGGGCGCGCACAGACACACACACACACACACACACACACACACACACAAACACACACACAGACCCAAACACGTTAGGGATTCGTGAAATTGCATAATGCCAAGGATAGCCAAGGTGGGTTAAGGGTATCCCCTGTCCTCATGGGATACTGTGTCTCCTCAACTAGAGACTCAGGAGCCTCCAGCCCATGGCCCAGTGCCATTCCCAAGTATGGCCATGTGGCTGTGGGAGGCCAGGCGGTGGTCGGGAACATGGAGGGAAGTGGGGGATACTTGGCACAGCAGCAGGATGGGACAAGGGAGCCCCACTCCCAAAGACTGGCAGGCCATACCCAACTGAACAAGCGGCCGGAGTCCTGACAGAGGGGCCAAAGTGCACGGGTGACATTTCCGAGAAACAGGGTGGAGAAGCTTCGCCTCCCCCGCCTGACTTGGGATGTTCCAGCTGCCAGCCTGGTGGGCCTGAACTCGCGCACGTGGACGCACCCCACTTGATGTGTGCCTGAGTTCCCCCAGGTTCACTTCTCACCCTGCCACCTGCTCCATGGGCCAACTGGGGCCCAGGCTCCTCTGGGCCTCAGGTTACCCACCACTAATCTGCCTGTCCCCTGGTACCTTCCACACACACACACACACACGTCAGGACCCAGCGTCCCTGGCTCCTCACCAACAGGCCCTCCTCTCAGTTCATTCCCATCAGCTGCCTTCCTGGCTCTAGTAGTACTGCAGGGGATTGGGCCACAGGTCCTCCATGATGACCTGGTAGGAGAAACTGGCCTGCAGAGAATGGGGCCCGGGGCCCTTTCCCAAGCAGCTGGGGCTCGGGCATCACCCTGGCTGACGAAGGCCTCAGGGGCGCAACCTCAACGATCCTGTTAGAGCCTGGGCAGCTGGGGTAACACAAGTAGATGAAAAATTTATGGCTGTTGGTGTCGTGCCTGCACCTGACAGTTCCAACTTCACAGACCCAGAAACACTGGCCTGGAGTAGAACGAGTTGCCCTTGATCCTTCAGGAAGGGAAAATTTAGGAGAGGCTCTCCACGGCCTAGGACTCACGCCCTCTCGCCTTCTCTCCCTCTCAACCTCCCAGCCCGTCTCCCTCCTGGGCCTGGTCCGCCCCACGCTGGGGACCCTGCGCACTTCCCCTCCTGCTACCAAGTGCCCCCCCCCACCCGCCCCCAGCATCCTCGAAGCTCAAGCCCACTCCCACCGGCAATGCTAAGCCGATACACCTTAACGATCACTTTGTTCTGGAACTAGGGGTTGCTCCCAAAGGAAAACATCAACCTGAAGTGGTATTTGGGATGGCCCAGTACCTCCACCTGCCCCACCGAAGAAAGAGGAGGGGAAGGGGGAACGTGTCTTCTAGGTGCCCCAAGGTGTTTGCCTGGCTGCGGCACTGAACCACTCTGCCGGGCCCCCTCCTGCTCAAACCCCACGCCCACCGGGCCTCCCCCAGCCTCCGTCTCCCAGGACTGACCTCCAAATTGGTCATGTAGCTGAGCATGTCTCTGTCCTGGTCACCCATCACGGCTGATATCTTGGGGTGTTTCAGGATCTGACTTGGGTCAAGGAGCCTCACCGGCACATGCTACGGAAAGAGAGCCAGGAGCCACCCGGTCCTTCCCGGCTGAGAGCAAGCTACCGAAGTTGCAAAAGTGCAGAAATGCCAAGCACTGCCGCCCTCCCAACCTCGTCAGCTCCTGCCCTTTGTTCCCACCTGCTCCACCCTGGGGAGTCCCTTGGTTTCCAGCACCTCTGAGGCTGCCTGCCCCCGACAGGGCAAGGCCGAGGGCCTGGCGGCTCGCTGTTCCCACGTCCCCCTGTCCTGTGCATGTGGCCTGCAGGCAGTCACTGCTTTGGATGGCTGAATGTGCTCTGTCCCACGCTGAAGGCTGTGTTTGCTTGTGTGTGTGCCTGAAGCCCCGTGACTTTGAGGGGCCTCCTGTGCCCAGGAGGGGGCCGCTCGGGTCACCTGGAGCACGGCTGCGCACCCACGGCCCAAAGGGTGGTGCTGGCAGAGTCAGCGAGTGAGGGAGGGAAAGCGGTAGGTGGGGGCAGGGGGAAAGCAAAAGAGAGAGAGGGACAGAGAGACCCCACAACGGGAGGAAGGGACACAGAGGGAGGGCAGAGACGACAGGGGGAGAGGGTGGGCGAGGACACAGAGGGGGAGAGACAGGCAGGGAGGAAAGGTGCGGGTAGGCACCTGGGCCTGGGGCCCCGGCCTGGCTGTGTGGGGCCTGTGGAGACAGAGTTTGTAGCACCCCGGCAGCACCTTGTCTGGGTTCCCGCGGTCTGCCGAAGCGAGGCGGCCCACTGCCTGGCTTGGCAACCCGCGTGCAGATGACATTGTGGGTCTGCCCTGAACTCTTTGGAAAACCACGCAGGCTCTGAAGGACAGGGAAGGGGGGCGGGCAGCCTCTCCGTCTGCCCCATGTACCCAGCAAACGTTTCCTTCCAATATCTGCTCTGAGCCAAGCGGGCTTTGTGCTACACTACTTGTTGAAGCGAGTTGACCCGTGTTCCCTGAACCCCGCAAGGCTGTTGTGATGCTGCATCCCCAAAGTTTCGGCCCACATTTTCTGCACAGACACAGTCTGGACAGGTCTCAGCCCCTGTGTTCTCACCCCCGCCATGCTCCATCTTCCTCTGAGGTCATTTTAGGGATCGTGGGCCCACTCCCACACCGGAAGGGGGCAAAGAGCCCTTCCCACCAGTGCTCATGGCCGTGGCCGTGGCTCTGCTGCTGCCCTCCTCCCGGTGCTCCTCCACAGCAGCCAATCCCCACCAGTCAGAGGAAGGATACGGCCTGGGCACAGAAGCCAGAGATGCACTGGATGATGGCCCTCCAACAAACCAAGTGAGAACTCCGCTTCTGATTCATCCTGCAATTACGCCCCAAGTAGGCCCTGGTAGCTTGGGCATTGACAGATGTGAGCGCTAAATGAACAACATCCCTTGCTGCAAGAGGGGCCCCGGCTGTCCTGGGACCCGGCACTGGCTCTTCCCTCAGCAGCTCCTGCAGCTTCTCTCCTGCTCGGGTCACGCCAACACCTTGATTTCCGCTGCCACGACCTCCACCACCGCCATGATATCCTCCACCACGACGACCAACTCCTCCCCAGGCCGGCCTTACTTGTGCGCTGCTGGGCCTCAGCCTCCTGCACAGGCTGTGCTGCCATCCCCCCTCATGTAGGGCCTGCCGCACCCCTGCCATGCCCAAGGCTCCAGCCTCCCTGGGGGCCCCTGCCTCCTCACAGCCCCCTCCACGTACTAAGGTGTTCCAGGATTCCGGGGCAGATGGAATGGTCTGGAGGTGTGAGCACGCGACTCCCGCAAGCAGGTGGCAATTATAGTTCTGGCACCAAGGCCTAGGTTGGGGACCTATCAGAGGCTGCGCGCCCCACAGAATGCATGCACAGAATGGTTTGGGGCCCGGTGGCTTCTGGGTCGTGGGGGCGTACACTCCTGGCACGCGGCCTTGGCTGGATGGAACCCCATGCCAAGCCTAGGATGCTGACTGGACCCCGGAAACACCCAGTGGCAAGGTGGTGGTTGGGGCCTTAGCCGGCCCTGCCCCGCACCCCAGCAGGAGCAAGCCAGCCGACCAGCCAACGAGCCTGCCCGTGGCAGCTTGCAACACAAGACGCTCCGTCTCTGTTGGTGAAGGTGTTCGTGCTGCCTGTACCCTGGCTGCCATCCTCAGCTCCATGCAAGCTGGCATTCCAAAGAGTGGGCACTGAGGTCACCGAGACTCAGGACACTGTGTGCACCACGAGGAAGCCTGGTTCAGTGTGCGTGGAAAAGGTCAGCCCAGGCCCTGGAGTATTCATCGTGTGATACCAGGAGACAGAGGCCCTGAAGCCATGTGCCTGCTCTGGGGAAATGTGCGGCTACAGGTTGTCCCGGTACATGCCCTTTGCTGGTCAGGATACGAGCGATGAAGCGTGCTCTGTCCACCGGTCCGCCTGGCCTTTCCTCATGCTCTCCTCTCCGTCCTCCTCTCTGACTTTCTATTCCGGCACTCTTTCTCTGAGCCCTCTGGCCACACGGCCTCTGGAACATAAAGGCTTCTGGAAGGAAGATGCAAATGCGTCTCTGAGCAGCTCCTCTCCCGGGAAATCAAAGCCCTCTCCCCCTTTGGGACCAGCAGCCAGGCTGGTGAGCCTTGAAAAGTTGCCAAGCTGGGTGCCCATACAAACCCACATTCACACGCTCACACAGACACACAGTGTGTTTGGCATGGAGGAAGGGGGGACGCATGCTTTTCCCAGAGCCAAGAGAATACACGCAAGTGGATCCTGATGCCCTGACTGAAGAGGAAGCCTGGGTGAACCCTTGGAGAGGGCGGCAGGAGGATGCTGATCGCCGACTCGGTGACCTCAGTGCCCACTCTTTGGAAGGCCAGGTGGCAAGGAACTGAGGACGGCACCAGGGGACAGGCAGCACATACGCCTTCACCACCAGAGACGGAGCGTCTCGTGTTGCATTCTGCCAACAGCATGAATGCCCCAGGAAAGGGTTCCTGGCTTGGCTGGCCTGCAGAGGAGAATGCATCCACTTTCAACTTCCCCGCTCAGGCCAGCCGGTTGAGACCGTGAGTGGCACATCAAGCCGGGCCATCAGGTCCTCAGAGCTGGCCCACAAATGTGGTGATAGAATGCCCAAGTGTGGTTTTGAGCCAGCAAAGTAGGCTTGAGGCTATTTTACTGGCACCAATGCAAGCCAGTCTCTCCAGGCATCTTCGACAAGCAGGGTCTTCTTGCTTGGCCCCTACCCCCCGTCTCAGTCGGGTGAAGCATGCACATATATACAGGTATAGTCCCCGACTGGATCTCCATGCATTTCCCCCAGTGTGGATTTCATATGCGCCCCCACGGTCTTGGACCTCGGTTTCCATCTGTTTGGCCTTCATATGGATGCTGGCCACGTCCACTCCCACTCCCGGGTGACATTCGTGCAATGACAGACATCTGGCATTGTCCTTGCCAGGGAGGGAAGATGAGAGTGGCCACATGACAAGAGGTGTGCGGCCCAGGATGAAGATTGAATTCCCTAGCTATTTCCCACACCGGGGACCATCCGTGCAATCAGCACAGATGGGTGGTGCGCCTCACACCCGCCTGACAACTCCAACCCCTCCCTCCTTGCCTTGGCCCTTGTGCCTCTGTGCATCGACAGGGGAGACAGAACTCTGAAGAACCATGGAATGCACACGAGACTTCTGTGTCCAGAGGGACGTAGCTGCACTCGCCCTCTTGCCTCTTTCTCCATCCTCCACAGAGCTGGAAATCCCACAGTCCCTCTCCTTCGCTGCCCAGGGCCTACACACGCACATATACACACGTGTGCACATGCAAACGTGTGGACACATGACACATACGCATACGGTCTCCACACACACAGGCATGTGCCATTGACCACACTCTCTCACAATCACACGTGACTGGAAACACACAGAGACATGCAACACACACATGAGCTCATGCATACACACGCACACAACACACACTCGCAGCCTTGGGCTCAACAGATGGGAAAGAAGATGGCCGCACGCACACATGCAAACACAAACTCATTCAGATAGGCTCTGCCCTCTCTCTCTCCCACAGACGTACTCACGCACACACACACGCACAAAATGTGCGGCCCACAGGCATGCGTGTGGCTGCACACACCCACTTACATGCACACGTGTGCATGCACACACTCAGATCACATAACTCAAAAAACACACGCATCCTGCACACAGGCATGCGCACTTGCCCGTGCAAACACACACAGCTGCGCTTGCGCACACACGCACAACACTCATAGAAGGTGTCTGGAACAGAGACACGCGTGACCCGGCACTATTACACACGCCCCCTCCGCCCTAGAACTCATGAACACACAAGTTCATCAAATACACACGGGTTTAGGGACATATGCATACACATCTGATTCTCACCGAGACACACGCCCACACTCCTGCCCTCAGGATAACCACAGGGAACAGAAACACACCGTCTGCGTCACACAAGAATGCACATTGATCTGCACCAACACACACACATGCACGTGCTCACGGATACATGCACTCACGCACTCCACACAATGTCACTGGCTCACTGGCATATGTGCCGACCTTCCCAACACACACACTCACACACTTTTGCACATATAGTCCCACACCCACAACATACACAAACCTTCTCCAGTACAGAAGAATACACAATTGGCCCTGGAAACACACACACACACACACACACACACACACACACACACACAAACACACACAAACACACGGCCCCTACCGCACATAGACACTCAAGGAACACACACGGTCATCAGTACACAGGCATACACCACAGGTCCCGCACCCACAGAAATTCACACACACATGAGCTCACGCCAACACACATACATGCAATGCACACACAGCCACACGTGTTTTTGGCACACAAGGTTGCACACATGACCACTCAAATACACACGCAGTTGCTAAGAAAACACACGCCCATCAAACCCATGCACACAGTCTCCAAAACTGAGGCATGAGAAGGTGGCTACAGATGTCCACACACATCCCCCCTGCTACTCACACACACAAACACCCAAAGGCCTGTAAACACAGACACACAACAGACACCCTTACGCATGCGAGCCCACAAACACTCAACAATCACACACAAGGTCTCTGGAACACGTCCATACATATGTAGCCCCACAGAACATCACACACCCAGGTGCACCTCGAAACACACACACGCCATACATCCATGGACTAGCACACACAGCCATGCAGATTTCTGCTCACATGCACACACACATTTACATGAACTGGGAAACACCCACACCACGCAACACACACACGGTCCCCGCACATGGGCATGCACACTTGGCCACACACAGAGAGACACCGTGCACGGGCAAAGACATACTCAGGAAATACACACATATGATCTCCAGTGCACAGGCATGCACACTTGACAAAAACACACACTGATGTGCACAAGAAACACACACAAACACACTCACACAACACTGGGAAGCACACACTGTCACCGGCACACAGGCATGCACACATGGCCACACACATATGCCCGCATATAAAGATGCACACACATGGAATAAAAACACACATGGTGCCCGCACACAACTATGTGCACTTGGTCGTGCACGCACACACACACACACAAACGCCCATCAGATTGCAAACCCATAGCCAGGCAACACCCACCAACTCACAAGGTCTGTGGCACACAAGAATGCACACTTGCCCCCACACACCAACACATACGTGGGCATCTGAAGACGCAACACATAAAAACCCAGGGTCCCTACACAGTGGCACACACACTTGGCCTTGCAAACAGAACACCCGTGCACCTGCAAACACACCTTCCGGATACACACACCAGGACACATGGTCTTCGGTACACAGGCATGAACACTTGCCACAAACACACGTCACATGCAAACTCACACACACTGCACAAACACACACGATCCCTGGCACAGAGGGATGCTCAGGTGGCCGCACACGCAAGCACACACACACGCACTCATGCACACACACACACACACACACAGCTGAATGCAGACCTCCCGCACAGAGCCCACTCACAAAGACACAGTGCCTTCCACCACTCACACATCAGGACCCAGACCCCTGGCTCCTTCCCGACAGGCCCTCCTCTCAGGTCATTCCCTACAGCTGCCTTCCAGCCTCGGGTAGTACTGAGGGGATTGGGCCACAGGTCCTTGATGACGACCTGGAGAAACAGGCCAGCTGAGCACGGGGCCTGGGTCCCGTTCCCAAGCAGATGGGGCTCGGGCATCACCCCGGCCGACAAAGGCTGCAGGGACCCCACCTCGGTGATCCTGTTAGACCCTGGGCAGCTTGGGTCACACAAGTAGTTGAAGAAGTTACGGCTGGTGGTGTCATGCCTGCAGCTGGCAGCTCCACCTTCATAGTCCCAGAACCACTGCACCAGAGTGGAACGAGACGTCCTCTATCCTGCAGGGCCGGGAAAATTTAGGAGAGGCTCTCCACGGCCTAGGACCCACGCCCTCTCACCTTCCCTCCCTTTTAATGTCCCAGCCTTTCTCGCTCCTGGGCCCGGTCTCGCCCCCACGCTGGGGACCCTGTGCACTTCCCCTCCTGCTCCAAATTGCCCCCATGCCCGCCCCCATCATCCTCGAAGCTCAAGCCCACTCCTACTGGCAATGCTAAACCAATACACCTTAAGGATCACTTTGTTCTTGAAGTAGGGGTTATTCCTAAAGGAAAACATCAACCTGCAGCGGTACTTGGGACAGCCCAGTTCCTCCACCTGCCCCTCCGAAGAAAGAGGAGGGGGAGGGGGAACCTGTCTTCTAGGTGTCCCAGCTCTGCTTGCCTGGCTGTGGCACTGAACCACATTGCGATGCCCCCTCCTGCTCAAACCCCACGCCCACCGGGCCTCCCGAAGCCTCCGTCTCCCAGGACTGACCTCCAAATTGGTCATGTAGCTGAGCACGTCTCTGTCCTGGTCACCCGTCACGGCTGATATCTTGGGGTGTTTCAGGATCTGACTTGGGTCAAGGAGCCTCGCCGGCACGTGCTACGGAAGGAGAGCCAGGAACCACCCAGAACTTCCCAGGTGAGAGCAAGTGAGCCGAAGTTTCAAAAGTGCAGAAACACCAGGCACTGCAACCCTCCCAACCTCGTCAGCTCCTGAACTTTCTTCCCACCTGCTCCACCCTGGGGAGTCCCTTGGCTTCCAACACCGCTGAGCCTGCCTGCCCCCGACAGGGCAAGGCCGAGGGTCTGATTGCTCTCCCTTCCCACATTTCCCTGGCCCGTGTGTGTGGCCGGCAGGGAAGTCACACCTTTGTATGGCTGGATGTGGTCAGTCCCATGCTGACAGCTGTGTTTGCTTCTGTGTTTGCCTGAAGCCCCATGACTTTGAGAGGCCTCCTGTGCCCAGAAGGGGGCCGCTTGGCTCACCTGGAGCACGGCTGCGCAGCCACGGTGCAAAGGGTGGTCCTGGCAGAGTCAGCGAGAGAGGGAGGGAAAGGGGTAGGTGGGGGCGGGAGGGAAAGCAAAAGAGAGAGAGGGACAGAGAGACCCCACACCGGGAGGAAGGGACACAGAGGGAGGGCAGAGAGGACAGGGGGAGAGGGCGGGCGAGGACACAGAGGGGGAGAGACAGGCAGGGAGGAAAGGTGCGGGTAGGCACCTGGGCCTGGGGCCCCGGCCTGGCTGTGTGGGGCCTGTGGAGACAGAGTGTGCAGCACCCCGGCAGCGCCGTGTCTGGGTTCCCGCAGTCTGTCGAAGTGAGGCGGCCCGCTGACTGGCTTGGCAACCCGAGAGCAGACGACATTGTGGGTCTGC
The DNA here is from genome assembly GCF_009762305.2 of Zalophus californianus. Classification (NCBI taxonomy): domain Eukaryota; kingdom Metazoa; phylum Chordata; class Mammalia; order Carnivora; family Otariidae; genus Zalophus; species Zalophus californianus. Next base: position 2,593,682 of record NC_045613.1, on the reverse strand, counting down.
CCTGAACTTTGGAAATTTGGAAAACCACACAGGCTCTGAAGGACAGGGAAGGGGGGCGGGCAGCCTCCCCATCTTCCCCATGTACCCAGCAATCGTTTCCTTCCAATATCTGCTCTGAGCCAAGTGGGATTAGGGCTACACTACTTGTCAAAGTGTATTGACCCGTGTTCCCTGAACCCCGCAATCCTGTTGGGAGTGTGCTGCAGCCCCAAAGCTTCCGCCTGCAACTTCTGCTCACACACGGTCTCGATAGGTCTCAGCCCCTGCTTTCTTACCCAAGCCATTCCCCGCCTTCCTCTGCTGTGTATTTAAGGGTTCGTGGGCCCACTCCCACCAGCGAAGGGGGTGAAGAGCCCTTCCCCCCAGCGCTCATGGCCGTGGCTGTGGCTCTGCTGCTGCCCTCCTCCCGGTGCTCTTCCACAGCAGCCAAGCCCCACCAGCCGGAGGAAGGATATGGCCTGGGCCCAGAAGCCAGGGTTGCACTGGATGATGGCCCTCCGACGAGCCACGTGAAAACTCCGCTTCTGATTCATCCTGCGCGTGAGCCGCAAGTACGCCCTGGTAGCTTGGGCATCCACAGAGCTGAGTGCTAACTGAACAGTAATCAGTGCGGCAAGAGGGGCCCTGGCTCTCTCGGCACCCGGCATTGACGTTTCCTGAGGCAGCTCCTGCAGCTTCTCTTCCTGCTTGGCTCGTGCCCCCTCCCCTTCTTCTACCGCCACGACCTCCACCACCGCCATGATATCCTCCACCATGACGACCAAATCCTCCCACAGGCCAGCTTCGCCTCTGCGCTGCCGGGCCTCAGCCTCCTGCACAGCCTCTGCCGCCAACCCCCTCACTTAGCGCCTGCGGCACCCCCACCTCGCCCCAGGTGCCTGACACCCCGTGGGCACCCCATCTTCGTGGCCCCCTCTGTGCATTGGGGTCGTCCAGGATTCTGGGGCAACCCTGGGGTCCCGGATGACGCCTCGCTCTCCATTTGGACGTGGAGCCAATTTTCACACTGAGCCGCAAAGCCGCAGAGGAAATGAGCTGGAGGTGTGAGGATGCGGCTCCCACAAGCGGTGTATACCACACACTCTCAAAATCACATGTGACTTGAAACCCAGAGAGACATGAAACACACACATGGGCTCATGTATATAACACACATGATACACACCCACACACCTGGGTTCGACACATGGGAAGGATGGCCGCACACATGCACACATACACAAACCCATGCAGACAGGCACCACTCTCTCTCTCTCTCACCCAACTGTGCACGCGCACACACACATACACAAACACACAATCTGCGGATCACAGGCATGCATCTTGGCTGTACACTTCCACTCCCACACACACCTGTGTATGCACACACACTCAGATCACATAACACATATGTCCTGCACATAGGCATGCGCACTTGCTCGTGCAAACACATACACCTGCGCTCGCAAACACGGGCACAACGCTCACACAAGTTCTACGGCACAGCCACACACGCCTGCCCTGGCACTAACACACACACCCCCCTCCACCCAAGAACACATGCAGACACACGCGCAAGAAATACACACGGTCTTAGGCACATATGCATACACAACTGGCCCTCACCAGGCACACACACACACACACCTACCCTCAGGATATACAGAGGGAACAGAAACAGACGATCTGCATCACACAGTAATGCAAACTGAGCCACACCAAACCACACACGCACGTGTCATGCAAACACGGACACACGCGCCCCACAAAAACTCTCTGGCTCACAGGCATGTGAGGTGAGCTTCCCAACACACACACACACTTTTGCATGGGTAATCCCACACCCACAACATACACAACCCTTCTCCAATACAGAAGAATACAAAATTGGCCATGAAAACATACACACACACACACACACAAAACACACACACATACACACACGGCACAAACTGCACAGAAACACTCAACGAACACAGTCCTCACTACACAGGCATACACCACTGGTCCCACACCGACAGACACGCATACGCACACGAGCTCATGCCAACACACATACATGCAATGCACACAGAGCCATACATGTTTTCGACACACCGGTGTGCACACATGACCACCCAAATACACACACACGTGATAATGCAATACACACACACCAAGCACGCAGTCTCCAACACAGAGGCATATAAAGGTGGCTACAGATGTGCACACACACACCCACACACAATCACAGAAAGGCCTGCAAACACACAGACACACAACAGACACATTGTGCATGCAAACACACATACACTCAACATACACACGTAGGCCCGCAGAAAGTCACACACCAAGGTGCGTCTGGAAACACACACACACACCATACACCCATGGACTAGCGCACACAGTCAGGCAGATTTCTATTCGCCTGCACACATAGGTTCACGTGCACTGGGAAACACACACACCATGTAACACACACACGGTCCCCACACACAGGCATGCACACTTGTCTAAACAAGCACAGACCACTGTGTGCAGGCAAAGACACACTCAAGAAACACACACACAACACATATGATCTCCAGTGCATAGGCATGCACACTTGACAGGAACACACACTGACATGCACAAGAAACACACACAAACACACACTCACACCACACTGGGAAGCACACACTGTCACCGGTTCACAGGCACACACACATGGCCACACACATACACACATACAGATGCAGGCAAACACGCACATACATGAAATAGAAACACACACAGTGTCTGGACACAGTTATGTGCACTTGGCCACAAACGCGCGCACACGCACACACGCCCATCCGTGTGCAAACACACACTCAGGGAACAACCGCCAACTCACCAGCACTGTGGCACACTAGCATGCACAGTTGGCTACACACACCAACACCAACGTGGGCATGCAAACACACAACATTTATACACCTAGGGTCGCGACACAGTGGCACACACACGTGGCCTTGTAAACACACATACCCGTGCACCTGCAAACACACCCTCCCGATATACACACCAAGACACATGGTCTCCGGTCCACAGGCATGCACTCTTACCACACCCACACGTGCACAAGCAAACTCACCCACACCGCACAAACATGATCCCTGGCACAGAGGCATGCTCAGGTGGCCTTCCGCACAAGCACACACACAGCTGAACGCAGAACTCCCTCACACACAGCCCACTCACAAAGCCACAGTGCCTTCCAACACTCACACCTGCATTCCCTCACATGTCTTTGAAACTGTGCCCTGTGGGCGGGTGTGGCAGCGCGGGACGGCGAAGGTCCACAGGGTCCATGAGGGATGGCCTCCTCTTTCGTACTACCGGGACTCGGGGGGTTTGCGGTGCTGCAACAGGAGGCATGCATGTGAGCACATCACAGTAGTGCGGGGCCCGCTTCCAGGATAAAGAGTACTGGGCCAAGCTTCCTAAGCGGTGTCACTGCACCGACATCGGGAGCCACAAGGCCACGAGGGCCCCGCTCGCCAGAACACTTCCCCACCTGTGTGCCCTGCCCTGAAGAATAAGGCACCCATGAACAGAAGTCTGCGTTTTCCACCCGCCTCCTAGAGCCTGCCACGAGTGTCCTCATGCCATGCCCTGCACTGCGCTGTCCCCATGCTGAATATCACCACTACACAGGCAATCCCACACGTCGGGGGTTGGAGGGGCCCACCAGATAGTCTGCTTCCTCGCCATGTCCTGGCTCCGAAGTCAAACCTACACACAGACGCAAAGCCCTTCTTCAATTGTTTATGTCTCCTTTCCCGTCCCTTCAGATACTTGCTGAATACACTCCAGAGCTTCCACTGGTGATGCTTTCCCCCATTTCTGTCCTGTGTAGGGAAAGCACCACGTAGACTCGCCCACAAATCTCTCACAGCGGTGAACGCCTCCTCGAATTCTTGTGCTTGGTCAGACTCTGATGCTCTGCGTGGTCCACATCCACACAACTGCTGTGCCCCGTGAACACACACACACACACACACACACACACACACACACACACACACACCCCACAAACACGTTAGGGATTCGTGAAATTACATAATGCCAAGGATCGTCAAGGTGGGTTAAGGGCATCCCCTGTCCTCGTGGGATACTGTTCCTCCTCACCTAGAGACTCAGGAGCCTCCAGCCCCTGGCCCAGTGCCATTCCCAAGTATGGCCATGTGGCTGTGGGAGGCCACGCGTTGGTCGGGAACACCGAGGGAAGTGGGAGATTCTTGGCACAGGATTGGGATGGGTCAAGGGAGCCCGGCTGTCTAGGGAACCAGCACTGGCTCTTCCGGTGGCAGCTCCTGCTGCTTCTCGTCCTGCTTGGCTCATGCCCCCTACTGCTGTTCCCCCGCCACAACTCCACCACTGCCATGATATTCTCCACCACGACGACCAATTCCTCACAAAGGCCGCAATCGCCTCTGCGCACCCAGGCCTGACCTGCACAGCCTGTGCCACCATTCCCCCTAACGTAGGGCCTTCGACACCCCCGCCTCGCCTCAGTCACCTGCCTCCCCGTAGGTCCCGGCATCCTCACTTCCCCCTCCGCGTACCAAGGTGGTCCAGGATTCCGGGACAGCCTGGGTTGCCCTGGACAATGCCTCGCTCTCCATTTGGACATAGAGCCGAGCCTCGGCCCCAAGCTGCGGCATCAGCAGAGGGAATGAGCTGCAGGTGTGAGCGTGCGTCGTCCGCAAGCAGCCGGCCTGTGGAGATTTGGTGCTCAGGCCTAGAGACAGGTACCTATCAGAGGCTGCACACCTGCGGGATGCTTGCAAACACTAGTTTGGTGCCAGGTGGCTTCTGGGTCGCGGGGGCGTGAGCTCCCTGGACGTGGCCTTGGCTGGATGGAACCCTATGGCCAAGCCCAGGATGTGACCGGACCCCGGGACCACCCAGTGGCAAGGCGGTGGTCGTGGCCATAGCCAGCACCACCCGTTGCCCCAGCGAGAGCCAGACAGCCATCCAGGGAGCCTGACAGTGTGGCCCCTCCGGGATGGCCTCAGCCTCCCAGCTGCACCGAACGCCCCCGCACACCAACTCCCACGCCGCAACTCCACCCCCGCCAACAGCCCGGTGTGTTCCATTCCCGCAGCCCTGTCAGGAGCGCCGTCTGCCTGGTATTTGTACTGCCAATGGGAAGCTGTCCCTTGCCCTTCCCGAATAGATTCCTGTAAGACTCAGGAACCTGTGTGTAGGAACGGGAACCCTGGTCAAGTGTGCGTGGAAATAGTCAGCCCAGGCCCTGGAGGAAGAATAGTGTGATTCCAGGAGACAGAGGCCACGAAGCCGTCTGCCTGCTGTGGGGAAATGTGCGGCTACACTTTGTCCCAGTGCATGCCCTTTGCTGGTCAGGAGCAGAGCGACGAAGAGTGTTCTGGCCATCGGTCCGCCTGTCCTTTCCTCACACTCTCCTCTCCGTCCTCCTCTCTGATTTCTCCTCCCGCTCTCTTTTTCTAACCCCTCTGGCCACACGGCCTCTGAAACCTAAAGGCTTCCAGAAAGGAAGAAGCAGATGCGTCTCTGAGCAGGTCCTTTCCCAGGATGTGAAAGGCTTCTCCCACTTTGTGACCGGCAGCCAGGCCAGTGAGCCTCGAAACGGTGCCACACTGGATGCCCACACAAAACCATGCTCACACACTCACACAGACACGCAGTGTGTTCAGCATGGAGGACAAAGAGACGCCTGCCTTTCCCGGAGCCAAGAGCGTACAGCAAAGGGGACCCAGATGCCCCTCCCTGAAGAGGAATTCTGGGTGAACCCTGTGGAGAGGGCAGCAGGTGGAGGCTGTCCGCTGGCTAGGTGACCTCTGTGCCCACTCGTGGTAGACCAGGCGGCAAGGAGCTGAGGACGGCACCCAGGCGACAGGCAGCACGAATGCCTGCACCAGCAGAGACGGAGCATCTTGTGTTGCATGCTGCTAAAGGCACGAAAGCCCCGGAAAGGGGTTCCCGGCTCGTCTGACCTGCAGAGGAGAACGCATCCACTCTCGACTCCCTCGCTCCAGGCCAGCCGGGTGAGACCATGAGCGGAACATCAAGCTGGCCATCACATCCCCAGAGCTGGCCCACATATGTGGTGAGAGAATGCCAAAGTTGCTTTCAAGTCAGCAAAGTAGGCTTGGGGCCATTGGTCTGGCGCCAATGCCAGCCAGTCTCTCCAGGCATCACCGACAAGCAGGTGAAGTCTGCATGGGTTTGTGACTGCGTGCGTGCGGTCATCTTCCCTTATGTGTGTGGAGCCCAGGGGTCTGGGTGTGTGTCGTGTGTGTGTGTATGCATGAGCTCATTTGTGTGTTGCGTGTCTCTGTGTGTTTCCAGTCACTGAGTGTTTCCGTCTCAGTCAGGGGAAGCGTGCACCTATATGCAGGCATAGTCCCCGACCGGATTTCCACGCGTTTCCCCCAGAATGGATTTCATATGCGCCCCCACAGTCTTGGACCGTGGTTTCCATTTGTTCGCCCTTCATGTGGATGCTGTCCACATCCACTCCCACTCCCGGGTGACATTCGTGCAATGACAGACCTCTGGCATTGTCCTTGCTGGGTAAGTAAGGTGAGAGGGTCCACACAACAAGAGGTGTGAGGCCCGGGAAGGAGACTGAAAACCCTAGTTATTTCCCACACCTGGGACCATCTGTGCAAGCAGCACAGAAGGGTCGTGCGCCTCACACCCGCCTGCCAACTGCCACCCGTCCCTCCTTGCCTTGGCACCTGTGCGTCTGTGCATCAAGAGGGGAGACAGACCTCTGAAGAACCATGTAATACACTCGAGACCTGTGTGTCTGGAGGGACGTGGCTGCACTCAGCCTCTTGCCCCTTTCTCCAACATCGGCAGAGCTGGAAATCCCGCAGTCCCTCTCCTTTGCTGCCCGGGGCCTACACACACCCTCCTACACACGTGTGCACATGCAAACGCTTGGACACAACACACGCACGCATACGGTCTCCACACACAGGCATGCGCCAGTGGCCACACACTCTCACAAACACACGTGACTGGAAACACACAGAGACATGAAACACACACACGTGCTCATGCATACACACACACGACACACACCCACACAGCCGGGCTCGACACAAGGGAAAGATGGCCGCACGCACGCACACAGACACAAACCCATGTAGACCGGCACTGCTCTCTCTCTCTCACCCAGGTGTGTTGCGCACAAACACACACACACACAATCTGTGGGCCACAGGCATGCATGGTGTCTGCACAGGTCCACTCCCACGCACACCTGTGCATGCCCACACACTCAGATCACATAACACACAAACACACGTGTCCTGCACACAGGCATGCACACTTTCCGTGCAAACACACACAGCTGCGCTTGCAAACACACGCACAACACTCACACAAGCTCTATGGCAGAGCCACACACACTTACCCCGGCATTAACACACACACGGCCCTCCACCCCAGAACACACGCAGACACACGCGCAACAAATACACATGTTCTTAGACACACATGCATACAAAACTGGCCCTCACCCAGACACAGGCACAGACACCTGCCCTCAGGACACCCACAGGGAACGGAAACACACGGTCTGCATCACACAGGAATGCAATCTGAGCCTCACCATGACACACGCACACACACGTGCTCACGCAAACATGCACAAACCCACCCCATACATATTCTCTGTCTCAAAGGCATGTGCGGTGAGCTTCCCAACATACACACACACTTTTAAACATGTAATCCCACACCCCCAACATACGCAATCATTCTGAGGGAAAGTAGAATACAAAATTCGCCCCGAAAACATACACAAACACACACACACACACACACACACACACACGACACATACTGCACGGAAACCCTCAAGGAACACACACAATCCTCACAAAACAGGCATACACACTTGGTCCCGCACCGACAGACATGCACACGTACAAGAGCTCATGCCATAAGCATACATGCAATGCACACAGAACCACACTTGTTTTCGACACACAGGTGTGCACACATGACCACCCAAATACACACACACGTGATAATGCAACACACACACACCAGGCACGCACAGTCTCCAAGACAGAGGCATAGAATTGTGGCTACAGATGTGCGCACACCCACACCCCCCCACATGCAAAAACCGAATGGCCTGCAAACACACAGACACACCACCGACACCCTTGCACATGCAAACACACAGACACACAACAGACACCCTTGCACATGCAAGCACACATACACTCAACACTCACACGAAAGTTCTCTGGCACACGTCCATACATACGTAGCTCTGCATTAATTCACACACCCAGGTGTGCCTTAAAACACACACACACGCCATACACCCATGGACTAGCTCACACAGCCAGGCAGATTTCTCTTTGCCTGCACACACATGTTTATTACAGAAGTGGAAGACTATTTGAACATACAAATATCAGTCAATGTAACATAGGACAAAAAACCCATAATCTCACTAGATGTAGAGAAGGCAAATGACAAAATCCAACAGCCTTTCATAACTAAAATACTCAAAAAACGAGGAACAGAAGGAATTTCTTAAATCCAATAAAGTGCAATAACAAAACCTGTCAACTTATATCATACTTAATGACGGAACACTTTAAATTTTCCACTCAACATTGAGAACACCCACTTTCACCATATCCTTCAACATTATGCTTTATGTTTTAGTTAGGGCTATTAATAAACAAAGGTGTCAAGAAAAAGTGACAACGAGATTGGGAAGAAGTAAAACTATCTCTAGTTGCAAATCATATGATCTTGTACATACAAAATCTAGGAACTCCTTAAGAAAAAAAAATATATATATGTATATATATACACACAACAAGTAACAGGTACTATAGGGTTTTAGGACATAAATAAATTTTAAAAGCTTAACTGTATTTTCATTTATTAGGTATGTTTTTCTATATGTTAGATAAGAACAATCCCAAAACAAAAACAAAGCAAACACTTTCACTCAAAGTAACATCAAAAACAGCACACTGCTTTAGTATAAGTTTAGCAAAAATGAAATGAATATGGGGGGGAGGTAATACTGCTGAAATTAAAGGGGATCTAAATAAATGGAAAGACAGCTCCAAAAAACTGAAAAATATTCCAGATTCATGGACTGGAAGACTAATATTGATAGGACAGCAATACTATACAAATGATACAATGCCCTACAATGTCTATCAAAATTTCACCTACCTTCTTTGCAGATATTGACAACCATACTCTAAAATTCATAAGGGAAGTCAAGTGACTTCCAGCAGCCAACGTCCTTTTCTTAAAGAGGCAAAAGTGAAGGACTCACACTTCCTAACTAGAAAAATTTAGACAATGTTAATACTGGCATGCACACTTGTTAATACTGGCATAATGACATACAGATTAACAGAATAGAACACAGTGAAGGGAAATAAAACCCTTATGTGATTCTGACAATTATTAAAGAACTGATTTTAGACAAAAAAAAAAGCCAGGACAGCTGAATAAAAAGAATAGTCTTCTAAACAAATGTTTCTGGGACAAGTGAATATAGTATCATGCAAAGAATGAACTGGAACTTCACCTCACACCACTGCAAAATTTACTTGAAAATGGAACGCAGCTCTAAATATGAGTGTATATACTTACACCTAAACTCCACTTTAGGTATACCCTTATACTTGGAAGAAAACATTTTAAAAAAATCTTTTGAGACTGTACACTAGAGGCAGTAATGTCTAAAATATGAAACCAAAGCCCAAGTTATCAATAAAATGAATACATAATTGGACTTCACAAAATTAAAAACTTTACCCAGAACAGGTAAGTCTTTTTTTTTTTTAAAGATTTTATTTATTTATTTGAGAGAGAGAGAATGAGAGATAGAGAGCACAAGAGGGAAGAGGGTCAGAGGGAGAAGCAGACTCCCTGCCGAGCAGGGAGCCCGATGTGGGACTCGATCCCAGGACTCCAGAATCATGACCTGAGCCGAAGGCAGTCTCTTAACCAACTGAGCCACCCAGGCGCCCCAGAACAGGTAAGTCTTTACAGACAGAAAGATCGATTTCTGGTTTCCAGGATGCAGGAAGCAAAGGGTAGACAGAGAAATGACTGCAATGACAAAGATGTTCTGCAATGTGATAGAAGCAGCAGCTGTATAACACTGGATGTACTGAATTCCAATCCACTATATATTTTTAAATGTTTAATTTTATGTGATGTCAAAGTCACCTAACCAAAAAACTTTTTAAACTCTGTTACAGAAGGAACACCATCAAGAAAGAGAAAACACAACCTATCAAGGAGAAAATATTTGCAAAACATAATTTGATAAGGGACTTATATATAGAATGTATAATTTCTATAAATAAAAAATTAAGACATAAAGAATCTGAACAGGAGTTTCTTCAAAGATGATATATAAATGGTCATTAAACACAAATATGTTCATCATCATTAGCTATTAAGAAAATGCAAATCAAAACCACAACAAAATTTTACTTCAACTCCACTAAGATGGCTAAAATCAGAAAGACAACAGTTGACAAGGATGAGAAGAAACTGCAACTCTCATACATTGATGGAAATATAAAAAGGTACAGGTACTTTGGAAAACAGCTTGGCAGTTCCTCAAAATGTTATACTTTAAATTACCATGTGACCTAGCAATTCCTCTCCATATTCCATGAGTATATACCCAAGAGAACTGATGATATATGTCCAAAGAAGAACCTGTACACTAGTGTTCTCAGCTATTATTCATAATAGCCAGAAGTGGGAAATACCCAAATGATGAATAAATGTGTTGTATCTATACAACAAAACATCATTTGGTAATATAAATGAATACATGTCCAAACAAACTTACACATGAACTTTCAGAACAGCAGTATTCATACTAAACCAAAAGTGGAAACAACCCAAAGTTCATTAACTAATTGATCAATGAACAAAACTGGTATATCCACACTACTGAATCTAACTTGCCAACAAAAAAATCTAATACATGATATAGCATAAATGAACCCTGATACCATTTTGCTTAGTGAAAGAAGGAAGTCAAAACAGGCCATGTATACAGATAAATGTCCTGAGCAGAAAATCCAGAAAACAGAGCAGTAGGGGCAGAAGCTGGACGGAGGACAGAATAAGGACTGATGTTTAATTTCAGGATACTGACAACATCCTGAAATTAGGCAGTGGTAGTGATACCGTAATTTTGTAAATATACGGAAACACACTGCCTCATACTCTTTAGTGTGTACCTCTCAGTCTGTGAATATCTTTATAAAATGGCTTTGTCAAGAAGTAAACTAAAACAGACTAAACTAAATATGCAACTACTATGCAACACAGCAACTGCAATCACAGAGATACGGACTATGTTCACACACAGTAAAATGTCTGCACACCAATGTTCATAGCAGCTTTATTTGTAAAAGCTCTACATGAGAAAATCTTCATACATCCATTTATGGGTGAGTAGTGAAATAAGCCATAACCAGTTAAAAGTTGCATCATGAGTACCACTCAGGAACAAAAGAAACAATCTACAGATACATAAACAAACTGTATGAGCCTGCAGAGAATTATGCTGAGTGAAAAAATCCCCAATGGCTATATATTATATGATTCCATTTCTTTAACAATCTCAAAATGACAAATGGTAGAAACAGACACCAGGCCTGCAGTTGCCAAGAGTTATGAGGAGGGGCAAGACAGAACTGCTGTGGCCATAAAAGGACTAATGAAGAGTCCATGTGGTGATGGAAATAAAACTTAAAGTACGAGTGTCAATATCTTAATTAATACTGTACTACTTTCTGCAAGATGTTTTCACAGAAGAAAACTCTAAAGAACGTATGAAATTCTCTGTATTATTTATTAAAGTTCACGTGAACCTTCAATTTCTCAAAATAAAAAATTTATAAAATAAAAATAAAATAGTGTTCTTTAAGGCCAGTTAATACAACATAGGGGAAGTTTTATGTATTCTTTCTGCTTGCATTCAATGGTTGCCAGAACATAAGGAACTGCTAGTTGCCTAAATATCCAAAAATTGGAGAAAAGAATAAATAGCTCTTATTGGAAATATTATACAATTTAAAATGATAAATATGGAAAAATGAAATGATAAAAATGGGACTTCTAGGAAGACAACTTGAGTGCTTGCTTCTAAAGTGTTCTAGCTCCTACAAAATTCCCTCTGAAATGATGAAAGGAACACAAAAACTGTGTTTATAATCATGTATGTGATTATAATCATGTATATTGCAAGAACAAAACAGATAATGGCAACCACCACAGAATCAAAGAGGATTAAAACCCACCAACCAGTCATACAGTTAGGATATTTCATTCCTCATTCAAAGTCCTAATAAAACCATGAGAAATTATTTTTTAGCCAAATGTGCAAGGACTGAAAAATCAGATATACAAAATACTTAGGAATGCATAAAAAAAGGAACACAGGGCACCTGGGTGGCTCAATTGGTTTAGCATCTGACCCTTCATATCACCTTAGGTCATGATCCAGGGCTGTGGGACTGAACCCCATGCTGAGTGTGGAACTTGCTTAAGATTCCCTCTCCTTCCTCCTATATCTGCCCCCCTCACATTCTCTCTCAAAAAATAAAGGAAAAAAAAAGAGGAACAACAATCAAATAGGAAAAATAAACAGGTAAAAGATATGAATTACCTCTCACTGGAAATGACACAAATAGTTCAAAAACAGGTTAAAAAAAAGTTCAATTTCATTAATCACTAAGAATATGAAAAACAGTAACACAGTAAGACAGAGTTTCAAACCATGAGGACAGTGATAATTAACAACTCTGACAAAAATTGTTGTCAAGGACTGGAAATTAGTAGCCTGGTAGACAAAGACTTACAAAGGACTCAAATATTTATAGACCACCATTTGAGCAATACCATAAGCAAATATAACTAAGGACAAATATTTAGACAAAGTCAGGATCACTTAGTTACAACCTACAAAGACCTGTTAAGTGACCTACACTTTAGGCTTTAAAGTGTTTTTAGTGAGACTTTTCGGTAAGGCCTTTCAAATCACAATAAATTATACCATACAACATCTCAAAATATAATGCTTCTAACTAGACATAATAATAATAGACATTCAGTAAACACTTGATAACTCAAAAGGGCTATGCATCGGTGATGGGATTTTCACTATGATTATAGTTAAAGAATCTTGCCAATATTAGAAATAAAAAAGGAAAAATTGATACCACTCCATCTTTCTGTCACTGTGGCTATTATAGATACATCACCAATTCAGAAGTTACCTCTTAAACTAACTTTTACAGTATCCACAATATCTTCCCAATATTGATTTCCTTCCCTGCTTTGATATATTCAATGGATTAAAAAATATACAAAAAATTTCATCACATTACTAAGATTCACCCATTTGTTAAATTCCTCTAATATATTAATTTTCACTGTTGTATGTATTTTTCCTGTTACTACTTATAGACACTTGGTTCTTTCCAGTTCGAGTTTAATACAAATAAGTTGCTCCATTGTGTTTCTTGATAAAGATATTTTTAAGTAATCTCTATATCCAACATGGGGCTCAAATTTACTGAGATCAACAGTTGCCTGCTCTTTCCAACTGATCTAGCTAGGCACCCTGCTACAGATCTTTTGAACACGCATCCTGATACACAATGATGAATTTTTTTAGGGTACACGTATTCAGAAATACAACAGGTGTATCACAGAACACAAAACATGTATTTTGACAGATGCCAAACAGTTTCTCATTTCTTGTACCAAATAAAGTTACCAAGAGCTATGCAAATTACTTTCAACAAGAAATACTGTGATTCTAATGCCTATGGTTACCAGAATAATCGTTTATGAACGATGGCATATGATTTTATCTTCCTAATCTATAAATTCTCCAGCCAACATTGCCAACTGAAGAGACTGAATATAAAAAAGTGCCCAATTAGATTAATGCAGATAAGTTGCCAGAGACTCTTAAGAGTTCTTTCTGAATCTTACTTCTATTTTTCATATACGTTATCTCAGAGAACCACTGCAGTTGAGTGTATTATTATATCTCTATAATTATAAATGTCTATTTATTATAGCAAATAACATTCTCCTCCATTTCCAAATGCAGAAGTATGCAAAAATAAAATTTGCCACAGGAAGTCAAACAAACTGAAATAACCTGAGTGAAAAATACGATTATTCTGTGATGGAAATTATAACTATAATAAAAACTAATGTTAAATTCTGGCTAGAATAAAAAAGCAACAACCAATTCTTCATGAAAGATTCTTTGTGAAATTTGTTAGTAAGTATATATTGACAAAACACAAATATATCTAATTAATTCTACTTAAGATGAGATAGTACTACTTTACTATTTGAATTACTACCTTAAAGCAATCAAAAAGATGATCAAGTTGTTCAGGAGAAAAATCCCAAGCCAACTTTGCTGGCAGATCGTGTACATTCTTCACAATGGCTTCATGTTTCCCTGCCTGTTGAAAAATAATATGAAATATATCAAAGTAAACAAAAGAATCACCGTGTACTTAAGTTTAAATAAAAAATGAACTAAGTAAGTAGACTACTGTGTCCACTTCTTAATAAATAAAATATTTCCACTTGCCTCATCTGCGGTTAATGTTTTAAATGCTTTAGAGCTGCCACGTATACCATTTTATACTCAATTTCTTGGTATAAATGGTAATATACTTTCAGGATTCAAATGAAAATTTATTACAGATATTTCTAAATAAAATGAAGAGAAAATAAGGCAAAATAGTGGATCATCTCAAAACCGAATCCTTAAGTACTCAATGATGGGAAGACTGAATATTTTGTTAGTTTTTCCTTAAAAAGGGTGGGCTGGGCAGGACTCTGTAATCCCTCCAACTTATTCATGAAAAAACTAGTATTATTCTTCTAACATTTTTTCCTTCATACAGTTTGCAAGAAAAAAACCCAAATTTATTATTGTTGTAAGTCTATATGTAATACATACAACTGTTGTACAAATTGTGATTTATACCTGCAAAGGACGTCAAGATCAGGGTAACTTGTTTTTTCACTTAAAAATATCCTTTTTTTTTTTTAAAGATTTTATTTGTTTGACAGAGAGAGAGACACAGCAAGAGAGAGAAAGAAGCAGGGGGGAGTGGGAGAGGGAGAAGCAGGCTTCCCGCGGAGCAGGGAGCCCGATGTGGGGCTCGATGCCAGGACCCTGGGATCATGACCTGAGCCAAAGGCAGACGCTTAACGACTGAGCCACCCAGGCGCCCCTCGTTTAAAAATATTCTTAACAGAATTCTGTGTATATCAAAGAGTTAAACTTAAAATCAAGTAATACAGATTCATATGCCAACACCTAATAACTACAGCAAAATAATAATTTTTGGTATCTTTCTTATAAAGTAGCTGTCATCTTAAATTCCTTACCTGTGCTGCCCAGATGTTATCAAGATCCTGTAAGGTAAGAGGTTTTTCTTTAATCACAAAACGAAGAATCTTCTCTAGCTTTTCCACATACTGAGGTTGATGAAAACTACCTCACAGCACTATGGATAAGATATTGTTCTGTTGTATCCATTCCTAAATGTAATACAAAAATTTCTTTCAAGCAGAAGCTACAATCAGGGTGGGAAAAACTACAATTACAAGATAATTAAGTACTGGGAATGTAAATGCACAACATGGTAGCAATATTCAACACTGCTCTATGACATAAAGAGAACATCTATATTTTTAGGATTTTATTTATTTATTTGATAAAGATAGAGAGCACAAGTAGGCAGAGCAGCAGGCAGAGTGAGAGGGAGAGGCAGGCTCCCCGCTGAGCAGGGAGCCTGACGCAGGGCTTAATTCCAGGACCCTGGGATCAGAACCTGAGCCAAAGGCAAACGCTTAACCTACTGAGCCACCCAGGCATCCCTCTTTTTTTTTTTTTTTAAGATTTTATTTATTGAGAGCGAGAAGGAGAGAGCATGAGTGCGAGGGAGGGGCAGAGGTAGAGGAAGAAGGAGACTCCTTGCCCAGCAGGGAGCCTGATCCCAATTCTAGGAATCTGGGATCAGAACCTGAGCTGAAGGCAGGGGCTTCATTGAATGAGCCACCCAGGCACCCCCAGACATTATATTCTAAGAGTTCACAAAAACAGGATAAAAATACTTTTTCTTTTTAAAAAAATCTATAGAAGATGATAGATGCTAACTAAATTTACTGTGGTAATTATTTGACAACACAGGTTCAAACTGTGTTGAGTCCATGTATGCACAGTTATTTCCCCTTCCTCATGATTTACTTAATAACATTTTTCTTGATTACTTTATTGTAACAATATATATTACATAATACACATATAAAATATGTGCTAATTGACTTTTGTCATAAATAAGGGTTTTAGTAGTTAAAGTTTTGGTGTCTCAAGTTGTATGAGGATTTTCAGTTATGCAGGGTGTCAATGCCCATAATCCTTGCACTGTTTAAAGATCAACTGTAGCGGTGCTCAGGGTGGCTCAGTCAGTTAAGTGTCTGCCTTCGGCTCAGGTCATGGTCTCCAGGTCCTGGGATGGAGCTTGACTCACACTCCTGGCTCAGCAGGGACTCTGCTTCTCTCTCTCCCTCTGCCTTTGCCTCTTCGCCCCTGCTCATGCTCTCTCTCTGTCTCAAATAAATGTTAAAAAAAAAGGTCAACTATACATGTTAATTAAGTCATTACACTGTGCGCTTAAATTTATATAGTTACATATATCAATTACATCTCAAAAACTGAAAAGAAATAAAAGTAAAAAATTAAAATATAGTTCAGATTTTGGAATAACATTGGATTCAATCATGTTTACATTTACAAATTATAACACACTATTGTAATATGTTTACATATTGTTTTAGTGCAAAATATTCAGTATTTCACAAAATCTAATTTTGCACACAAAATGCTCCCAGAGGTTACTAAACTGAAAAATTATATCCCATATAATGTGCTTATTATGATTTTAATAAAAAATATTAAAATAAAAAGTTGTACCGAATTTAATTTTTCACAAACAGAAATGGTCCCATAAAAATGTACCTCAGCACATTCCTCATACTATCTGTGAGAATAATCAGTGTTATATTTCCCCATCTGTCTTCATTCTTTGGGGGGAAAAATCAAGAGAAATGCCACAGCAATGACATTGCTTCCAAAAGTTTCTCAACATTCATTTTCTGTACCTTTCAAGGACTGGTAATAATTCACAGACAGGTGGACATTTTAAGTAGTTAAATGCTTGATGTTTCACAAAGTAGGTAAACTGCATACTTGAAACCTGACACCTAACACAGAGTCAGAACCTAGGGTCTAGGTTACATACCATTTCTCAATAATCAAGAGTCCTCAAATACCTTTTACATTTTGATCATTTTCACTATTTTAAAAAAACGTATTATTTTAAACCAGGCTCCATGCCCATTGTGAGGCTTGAACTCGCAACCCTGAGATTGAGAGTCACACACTCTACTGACTGAGCCAGCTAGGTGCCCCAATCATTTTCACTATTAAACTAAGAACTCATTTAAGGTAGAGATCATTCTTCACACATATATACCCACTACTAGCATACGATATACACACAAAATATATTACCAAGCAAATACCTTACAAGGCTACTGGACAGTATTCATTTCAACACTTAAACATATAAATATCTATTTAAACTGTTCCCTTTCGATGCCAAAATGATAGATATAAGTGATTTAAAAATTAAGTTTCAGGGATGCCTGGGTGGCTCCTTGAGTTAAGCATCTGCCTTCAGCTCAGGTCGTGATCCCATAGTCCTGGTATCAAGTCCTGCATCAGGTTCCTTGCTCAGCAGGGAAACTGCTTCTCCCTCTGCCTGGCACTCCCCCTGCTTGTGCTCTCTCTCTGCAAAGTAAATAAAATCTTAAAACAATTAAGTTTTAAAAATCACGACAGAACATTAAATCAGAGATTTTATTCCTTTCATTATAAGCCTCACTTTTAGAACTCGAAACCGAATTGAGTTTGCATAATGCCAGTTCATTCACTAGATACCAGATCTACCCATCTACCTACTGCATTTCAGCCAACCCACCAAACTATAATTGCATCATTAATACCGGTATTCACCAATGGTAAGCTTACCAAAGACACAATAGGTTTAAGGTTAATAGAAAGCGATAGTTTACTTATTAACAAATCATTTCTTATTACCCATTATAAAAAAGTTTTAGGATTTAATCATGAATCAATGTCTCAATTTCAGAGTTACTTTCCGTCACTGTTTACATTTACACATTAGCACTAATTGGTGCTAATCTTATTCATAACTGGTACAGAATTTTATTCACCAAAGAAAAATCAAAGGGACTTACTGCCATTCGATCCGCTGTCAGCCACTCTTCCTCCTCAGGATTACCATGCCGATGAGTATAACATGATACACTAGATATCACTTTGTTAATTTCATTCTGTGCATTCATCTTTCCGTTAAAAGAAGAAATCTGCAACAATCTACAAGAGAAATTTTGATTAAGTATCATTTTAAACAGTCAAGCAAATAATTATTTAGAGGGGGAAGTATCTTACTGAGTATCATTTTCAACCTAAAATTTTCTAAATTTTTTAGTTTCTTCTTGTCCTGGAATCCTGGAAGCCAAATTCTGCAGAGATTTAATAATCATTGAAAAGGCATCATTTTTTGTTTCATTCTTTGCTTCTTCATCAGTTAAATTTTCTAAAAACTGAGGAACTATTTCTCTAACTGGAAGAAAGTATTTTCTCAATGTATGTTGACTGAGAAACTCATAGCATCGTCCAAATGGTCTGAAATAAGGAAAACACAGAATTTCTGCAAATATCTGTATTCTCCTAACACGTACTTTTAGTTTTAATACTTAGAAAAATGTCATATTTCCAATTTAAAATTAGAAAGTAGACTAGGGGGGCGGAGCAAGATGGCGGAGGAGTAGGAGACCTAGATTTTGTCTGGTCTCAGGAATTCAGCTGAATAGGGATCAAACCATTCTGAACACCTACGAACTCAACAGGAGATCAAAGAGGAGAGTAGCAACAACCATCTGAACAGAGAAGCAACCATTTTCTGGATGGTAGGACGTGTGGAGAAGTGAATCCGAGGCGATATTCGGGAGGATAGACGGCGGGGGAGGGGCCTCTGTTGGCCGCTTCTGGCAAGTGATAGAGCCGCGGAGCACAAAATCGGAACTGTTAGAAGTCAGCTCCACTGAGGGACGTCGCTGCAGTGGCTAAGCAGGGGGTGGAATCCTCCCGGGACAGTGTGGTCTCAGGAACCTTGGGGTCACAGAAAGACTGGGGGAGCCTGAGTGCGCCAGAGCTCCCAGGTATCGGAGCGGGGAAGCCGGCTGCAGAGACGGAGCTGAGGTGCGGGCTCTCAGCTTGGGGTTGCCATAAACTGTAATCCGCGGCCCAGTCAGGCCACTGCTCCTCCAGCAGGGACCCAACAAGCGGCAGATCTGGGGAGACTCCCCTTCCTTCCTGGGGAGGAGCGGCGCGGGAACGCACTGCAGGAATCTGTTGGGTCTGGAGACTCCACACGGGGTCGGGTGCCAGAGATAGCAACGCTCGGTCACAGGCCGGGTGAACACGGAGAGCGGCCGGGGACCGGGGACAAGGGAGTGACTGCTTTTCTCTGTGGGCGCACTGAGGAGCGGGGCCCCGAGTTCTCAGCTCCTCCGGGTGGAGATTGGGAGGCCACCATTTTTGCCCTGGTCCTCCAAGGCTGTACCCAGAGCTTGCAGGGAACAAAATCTCCTGAGATCAAACCCGAGCAGCTTGCTTAGCCCTGACCGACAAGGGCGGGGCAATTCAGCCTCCGGCAAAGACATTTGGAAACCACAGCAACAGGCCCCTCCCCCAGAAGATCAGCCTGAACAGCCAGCAAGCCAAGACCAAGTTTACCGATCAAGGACAACAGGAGAACTCCAGCGCTAGGAATACTGCACATAGAATTCATGGCTTTTTTTTACCATGATTTATTAGTTCATCAAAGTTAATTTTTGTTAACTGTTTTTTTTTTCTTTTTCCCTTTTTCAACCAACATCTTATCAATCTCTTAAAAAAAAACATTTTTTATTTTTCATTCTTAGAGTCATATTTTATCCCTTCATAGTAGTTACCCTTATTTTTGGCATATATATATAAGTTGTACTCTCTTTAAAATTTTGAGATACAGTTTCTTCTAACAGATCAAAATATACCCTAAATCACTAGTGTATGGCTCTGTTCTAGTCTCCTGCCTGATCATATTCTCTCCCTTTTTTCTTTTTTTTAAAATCTTCTTTCTTTATTCAAACAACTTCTTATCTTATCAAATCCTTTTATAAAATCTTTTATAATTTTCATCTTTACAGTCATCTTCTATCCCTTCATTGTATCAAGCCTTATTTTGTACATATATGTCTTTCTTCCTTTAAAATTTTAGGAGGCACTTTTTTCTAACAGACCAAAATACGCCCAAAATCTAGTGTGTGGCACTGATCTATGCACTAGCCTGATCATATTTGATCACATTCTGCTTTTTTTGTATTGTTCTGTTTTTGTTTTTATCCTTTTCTTTTCTTTTTTTTTTTTCTCTTTCTTTTTTCTTTCTTTCCCTTTCTTTTCCCCTGGTTTCAGGTCTTTTCTGATTTGTATACAGTATATTTGCTGGGGATGTTGTAAACCTGTTAGCATTTTGTTCTTTCATTCATCTATTCTCCTCTGGACAAAATGACAAGACGAAAAAAATCACCTCAGCAAAAAGAACAAGAGGTAGTACCGTCAGCCATGGACCTACTCAATACAGACATTAGTACGATGTCGGACCTAAAGTTCAGAATCATGACTTTAAAGATACTAGCTGAGCTTGAAAAAAGTGTGGAAGTTATTAGAGAAACCCTTTCTGGAGAAATAAAAGAAGTAAAATCTAACCAAGTTGAAATCAAAAAGGCTATTGATGAGGTGCAATCAAAAATGGGGGCACTGACTGCTAGGATAAATGAGGCAGAAGAGAGAATCAGTGATATAGAATACCAAATGATGGAAAATAAAGAGGCTGAGAAAAAGAGGGAGAAACAACTACAGGATCACGAGGGCAGAATTCGAGAGATAAGTGATACGATAAGACGAAACAACATTAGAATAATTGGGATCCCAGAAGAAGAAGAAAGAGAGAGAGGGGCAGAAGGTATATTGGAGCAAATAATAGCAGAGAACTTCCCTAATGTGGGGAAGGAAACAGGCATCAAAATCCAGGAGGCACAGAGAACCCCTCTCAAAATCAGTAATAATAGGTCAACACCCGACATCTAATAGTAAAACTTACGAGTCTCAGAGACAAAGAGAAAATCCTGAAAGCAGCTCGGGAGAAGAGATATGTAACCTACAATGGTAAAAATATTAGATTGGCAACAGACCTATCCACAGAGACCTGGCAGGCCAGAAAGGACTGGTAAGATATCTTCAGAGCACTAAACGAGAAAAATATGCAGCCAAGAATACTATATCCAACTAGGCTATTATTGAAAATTGAAGGAGAGATAAAAAGCTTCCAGAACAAACAAAAACGAAAGGAATTTGCAAACACGAAACCAGCCCTCCAAGAAATATTGAAAGGGGTCCTCTAAGCAAGGAGAGAGCCTAAAAGCAGCAAAGATCAGAAAGGAACACAGACCACATACAGTAACAGTCACATTACAGGCAATACAATGGCACTAAATTCATACCTTTCAATAGTTACCCTGAACGTAAATGGGCTAAATGCCCCAATCAAAACACAGGCTATCAGATTGGATTAAAAAACAAGACCCATCAATATGCTGTCTGCAAGAGACTCATTTTAGACCCAAAGACACCCCCACATTGAAAGTTAGGGGGTGGAAAACCATTTATCATGCGAATGGACACCAAAAGAAAGCTGGGGTGGCAATCCTTATATCAGAAAAACAAGATTTTAAAACAAAGACTGTAATAAGAGATGAGGAAGGACACTATATCCTACTTAAAGGGTCTACCCAACAAGAAGATCTAACAATTGTAAATATCTCTGCCCCGAACATGGGAGCAGCCAATTATATAAGGCAATTAATAACAAAAGCAAAGAAACACATTGACAATGATACAATAATAGTGGGGGACTTTAACACCCCCTTGACTGAAATGGACAGATCATCTCAGCAAAAGATCAACAAGGAAATAAAGACTTTAAATGACACACTGGACCAAATGGACTTCACAGACATATTCAGAACATTCCATCCCAAAGCAACGGAATACACATTCTTCTCTAGTGCCCATGGAACATTCTCCAGAATTGATCACATCCTAGGTCACAAATCAGGCCTCAACCGGTACCAAAATTTTGGGATCATTCCCTGCATATTTTCAGACCACAGTGCTTTGAAACTAGAACTCAATCACAAGAGGAAAGTCGGAAAGAACTTAAATACATGGAGGCTAAAGAACATCTTACTAAAGAATGAATGGGTCAACCAGGAAATTAAAGAAGAATTTAAAAAAATCATGGAAACCAATGAAAATGAAAACACAACTGTCCAAAATCTTTGAGATACAGCAAAGGCAGTCATGAGAGGAAAGTATATAGCAATACAAGCCTTTCTCAAGAAACAAGAAAGGTCTCAAATACACAACCTAAACCTACACCTAAAGGAGCTGGAAAAAGAACAGCAAATAAAGCCTAAACCCAGAAGGAGAGGAGAAATAATAAAGATCAGAGCAGAAATCAATGAACTAGAAACCAAAAGAACAGTAGAACAGATCAACGAAACTAGGAGCTGGTTCTTTGAAAAAATTAACAAGATTGATAAACCCCTGGCCAGACGGATCAAAAAGAAAAGAGAAATGACCCAAATCAACAAAATCATGAATGAAAGAGGAGAGATCCCAACCAACACCAAAGAAATACAAACAATTATAAGAACATAATATGAGCAACTCTATGCCAGCAAATTAGATAACCTGGAAGAAATGGGTGCATTCCTAGAGATGTATCAACTACCAAAACTGAACCAGGAAGAAATAGAAAACCTGAACAGACCTATAACCACTAAGGAAATTGAAGCAGTCATCAAAAATCTCCCAAGAAACAAAAGTCCAGGGCCAGATGGCTTCCCAGCGGAATTCTATCAGAGATTTAAAGAAAAATTAATACCTATTCTCCTGAAACTCTTCCAAAAAATAGAAATGGAAGGAAAACTTCCAAATTCATTTTATGAGGGCACCATTACCTTGATCCTAAAACCAGAAAAGACCTCATCAAAAAGGAGAATTTTAGACCAATATCCTTGATGAACATGGATGCAAAAATTCTCACCAAAATACTAGCCAATAGGATCTAACAGTACATTAAAAGAATTATTCACCACGACCAAGTGGGATTTATCCCTGGGCTGCAAGGCTGGTTCAACATCCGCAAATCAATCAACGTGATACAATACATTAACAAAAGAAAGAACAAGAATCATATGATCCTCTCAATAGATGCAGAAAAAGCATTTGACAAAGTACAGCATTCTTTCTTGATCAAAACTCTTCAGAGTATAGGGATAGAGGGTACATACCTCAATATCATAAAAGCCATCTAAGAAAAACCTACAGCGAATATCATTCTCAATGGGGAAAAGCTGAGAACTTTTCCCCTAAGGTCAGGAACGCGGCAGGGATGTCCAGTCTCACCACTGCTATTCAACATAGTATTGGAAGTCCTAGCCACAGCAATCAGACAACAAAAATAAATCAAAGGCATCCAAATCGGCAAAGAGGAAGTCAAACTCTCACTCTTTGCAGATGATATGACACTGTATGTGGAAAACCCAAAAGACTCCACCCCAAAACTGCTAGAACTCATACAGGAAATCAGTCATGTAGCAGGCTATAAAATCAATGCACAGAAATCAGTGGCATTCCTAAACACCAACAACAAGACAGAAGGAGACAAATCAAGGAGTCGATCCCATTCACAATTGCACCCAAAACCATAAGATACCTAGGAATCAATTTAACCAAAGAGGCAAAGGATCTGTACTCAGAAAACTATAAAATACTCAGGAAAGAAATTGAAGAAGACACAAAGAAATGGAAAAACGTTCCATGCTCATGGATTGGGAGAACCAACATTGTGAAGATGTCAATGCTCCCTAGAGCAATCTACACATTCAATGCAATCCCCATCGGAGAGATGATGGACTCTGAAAAACAAACTGAGGGTTCTAGAGGAGGAGGGTAGGGGGATGGTTTAGTCTGGTGATGGGTATTAAAGAGGGCACATTCTGCATGGAGCACTGGGTGTTATGAACAAACAATGAATCATGGAACACTACACCAAAACAAATGATGTAATATATGGTGATTAACATAACAATAAAAAATTAAAAAAAAAAGAAAGTAGACTAGAAAACTAACTTTTAATGATTTTCAAGGCAATACAATAAGGACAATAAATATTAAACTTTAAAAATGTGACTTAATAAGGGCTGCAATTACTTGAACACTCAAAGGTGAGCCACTAATAAAACGATCATGCAAAATCTGGAACCCATTCAATGTGCCAAATTTTTTGATGAGATCCACTAGCCAACCCTGCAACACAGTCAAGGCCAAGAGTTAATTCTTTCCTATAATAATTTTTAAGTTATATCTGGAATATATGTTTGAATGAGTCAGAAATAAGGGGTTCAATAAAATAATTACATTATCTTTAAAAAGAATAAATAGTATTTGTATTATTTAGTCATTCATATATTTATGGAAACTTAAAATTTTCCTGTCATATTTTGTTCTCTGTATCCCTTCAGTCAGAAGCAGCACAGTCTGCAATTACAGAGTAGTGCCTAGGGGCACAGCTGTTATTTATTCATGTCCTATATATCTGAACAGGAATTAAGCAAAGGTTGTATAGCCAGCTAAAAACATTTTTATATGTAAAAAGGTAAAATAAACATAAAAGTTATGTACATATAAAAATCAATTGTAATAATACAAATGCACAAGAAAGATCATAAAGGGGCGCCTGGGTGGCTCAGTCGGTTAAGCAGCTGCCTTCGGATCGGGTCATGATCCCAGGGGCCTGGGATGGAGTCCCATACCAGTCTACCTGCTCAGCGGGGAGTCTGCTTCTCCCTCTACCCCTCCCTCCTGCTCATGCTCTCTCTCTCAAAGATACAAAATCTTAAAAAACAAGCTCATTAAATCTTCTAAAAAGCCGAGTGTTAGCAGAAAACAAACCCAAAACAGGAAAGAGGCATTTCTACTCCCAATCAGAGGCAGAGTTCTACATTTAAAAATAGACAAAAATAGTTATTCAGGGTAGTTCAGTACCTGACTCTTGATCTCAGCTCAGGTCTTGATCTTGGGGTTGTGATTTCAAGCCCCGTGTTGGGCTCCATGATGGGAGTAGAGCCTACTTAAAACAGAACAAGAAAACAAACAAAGAAATTCAAGACACATGGGAAATGCTGAATAATAGAAAACTGTTACAAGAATCCAGCTGTGTATGCTAATGCTAAATTTGATATGGGAATCTAAAATAAATTTTAAAACCTCCAGTAAATCAATTATTTAATTTCTGAATAAATTCAGCATAATAGGGTGCCTGGCTGGCTCAGTCAGTTAAGCAGCTGCCTTCGACTCAGGTCATAATCCCAGGGTCCTGGGACTGAGTCCCCCACTGGGATCCTGGGATAGAGTCCCGCATCGGACTCCCTGCTCAGCGGGGAATCTGCTTCTCCCTCTCCCTCTGCCGCTTCCCTTGCTTGTGCTCTCTCTCAAATAAATAAAATCTTTAAAGAAAATAAAAATAAATTCACTATACTATATTCTTACCTTTACATTTGGTTTAAAAGTTTAAATTGAGGAGTTGTAAGATTAGATAGCTCCAAAGTCCTATTGTTATGAAATAACTTTATTTCCAGGATTTCTGGAAATCAGCCCACAGTTTATAGCAACCAAGCAAATACTGAATCAAAAACAATCGCATTCAAAAGAGTTAGGCAATTTCATTGTGTTTTTACTCACCCATTCCTACTCCCCCAAGAGAGGCACATTTTAGGGTCCTCAATTCATGTAAGAGCAAAGAGGACTAAATCTGCAACATTATTCTGAGCTCCTTGATAGAATGGTCTGTGTCACTATTTTGGAAGTCAGAAAAACAAAAGTTGTTTGGAACTCAGACTAGGGGAATTCCATGAGAAGGAACAGACACAGTTCATGAAAATGGCTAAAGGGTTTACAGGTTACAACCCTCCTAAGGCAAATTACTGATTTGAGAAATACAAAAGAACTCCTAGGGGCACCTGGGTGGCTTAGTCATTGAGCATTTGCTTTCGGCTCAGGTCATGATCCCACAGCCCCAGGTTCGAGCCTCATGTTGGGCTCCCTGCTCAGTGGAGAGTCTGCTTCTCCCCCTACTTGTGCTCCAAACACCTAAAACACAGAGTGAACACATATACCCCAAAGGGAATGAAAACATGTCAGTACGAAAAAATCAACTGAATAAATGAAAGTCAGTAAGGAAGGAAATAACATACAAAAGAACTGTAAGGTATATGGAAATCAAAGAACAAAATTGTACAAAAGTACTTCCTTCCTTAGCAGTACAACAACACTGAATATAAACAGATTAAACTTTGCAATCAAACTTATATAGATCAGGGGTGCCTGGGTGGCTCAGCCATTAAGCATCTGCCTTTGGCTCAGGTCATGATCCCAGAGTCCTGGGATCGAGCCCCGCATCGGGCTCCCTGCTCCGCGGGAAGCCTGCTTCTCCCTCTCCCACTCCCCCTGCTTGTGTTCCCTCTCTCGCTGTGTCTCTCTCTGTCAATAACTAAAAAATCTTAAAACAACACAACAACAACAACAAAAAAAACCCGGTTCAGCAGAATGGAGAAGAAACCAGGATCCAGAGGCACCTGGGTGACTCAAGTCAGTTAAGCGACTGACTCTTGATTTTGTCTCAGGTCATGATTTCAGCATCCCAGGGTGGAGCCCCGCATTGGGCTCCCTGCTCAGTGGGGAGTCTGCCTCAGATTCTCTATGTCCCTCTGCCCCTCCCTCCACTTGCATACTCTCTTTGAAAATAAAATCTTAAAAAAAAAGAAAGAAAAAGAAACCAGGATCCAATGCATAATGTCTAAAAGAGACACTTTATTTTTAAAGATTGTATTTATTGGAGTACCCGGGTGGCTGAGTTGGTTAAATCACTGACTTCACCTCAAGTCATGGTATCAGGTCGCCAGGATCAAGCCCAGCATCAGGCTCCCTGCTCAGCGGGGAGTCTGCCTGTTTCCTTTCCCTCTGCCTGCCACTCTGTCCACTCATGCTCTCTGGAGCTCTCTCTCCCGCAAATAAATAAAATCTTAAAAAAAGCTTTGAGACGGAGACAGCACGCAAGAGAACATAAACAGGGGGAGTGGCATAGGGAGATGGAAAAGCACATTCCCCACGGGGCAGGGAGCCCAACTCTCGCTGGGCTCTGGGATCATGACCTGAGCCAAAGGCAGCTGCTTAAGTGACTGAGCCACGCAGCCATCCCTAAAAGAGTCACTTTAGTTCTAAGGATATGTATTGCTTAGAAGTAAAAAGATGGAAAAATATATTTCATGCAGATAGTAGCCAAAACAGAAAAGGAATGGCTATCAAAAAAAAATGGACTGTTAAGTCAGAAACTATGATAAGAGACAAGACATTATGTGATGACTGAAGGTCAATTTACCAAGAAGAATATAACAAGTATTGATGCACTCAACTTCAGAGTTTTTAAAATATATGAAGCCACTATTGACAAATGGGAGAAACAGTTCTAGACTACTACTTGGCGACTTCAACATTGCGTTTCCAATAATAGAACAAGTAAACAGGAGAAAATAAGCAAAAAACAGAACAATTGAACTTTTCAGACATACAGAACACTATACCCAACAAGGGCAGAATACATATTCTTTGTAAGTGCACATGAAATATTCTGCAGAAAAAGTCTTAAAAAGAATAAAATCAGGGGTGCCTGGGTGGCTAAATTGGTTAAGTGGCTGCTTTCAGCTCAGGTCATGATCTTGGGGTCCTGGGATTCGGCCCCATATCTACCTCCCTGCTTAGCAGAGAGTCTGCTTGTCCCTCTCCCTTTGCCTCTTCGCCCCTCCCTTACTCATGCGTGTGACCTCTCTTTCTCTCTCAAGTAAATAAAATTTAAAAAAGTAAAATCACAGAAAGCATCTTTTCATATTTTAATGAAATGGAATTAGAAATCAGAAATAGAAGAAAATCCTGAAAATCCACAAATATTCAGAAATAAAAAAACATATTCTTAACCAATTGATCAAAGAAGCAATCTGTGTCACAAGGAAAATTTAGTTTCAAATGTTTGAAAAAAAAACAGGTTTCAATTCAACAATGTAACTTTTCACTTTGAAAGGAACTAGAAAAAGAGTAGCAAACTAAATCCACAACTAGCACAATGAAACATTAGACCTGAGATAAACAAAATAGAGAATAGAAAATAAAGAGGAAAAACAAAAAAAAAAATAAAACCAAGAGTCCTTTCCTGAAAAAATCAACAAGTTTAAGTAAGTAAGAAAAAAACCCAAAATCAGAAATGAGAGGACTTTACTATAGAGTTCACAGAAATAAAAGAGTAGAAAGCACTGTGAATAATTATATTGAAAGGACTATGAATTAGTGTAAACAAACTGGATAGCCTAGATAAAATGGACAAATTTCTAGAACACAACAACTTATACTACAACTGGTCAGGAAGAAAGATTCTGAACAGGCTTAAAATAAGTAAAGAGATTGAATCACCAATCCAAAACTTTCCAACAAAGAAAAATGAGGGACCAAATGGCTTCGCTGGAAAATTCCAGCAAGGTTAACACCAATCTCACATTTTTCCAAAAACATGAAGAAGAAGGAACATATCCAAACTCATTTTTAAGAGACCAGGTTTACTCTGATATCAAAGGCAGACAAAGACTTTACAGACTAATCCTAATGAACACTGATATAAAAACCCTCAACAATATACTAGCAACATGAACAAATGGCATGTTTCTCCCTGGGATGCAAAGATGTCTTAATATACAAAATCAATCAATGTAACACACACCACATTACTAGAATCAAAGAAAAAAAAAAAAAAACACATCATCTCAATTCATGCCAAAAAAGGGTTAGGCAAAATTCAATTACCAGAAACAATAAAAACACTGAACAAACTACAAACAAAGGAAAATTGCCTCGGGACACCTGGGGGCTCAGTCCTTAAGCATCTGCCTTCACTCAGGTCATGATCCCAGGGTCCTGGGATAGAGCCCTACATCCGGCTCCCTGCTCCATGGGAAGCCTGCTTCTCCCTCTCCCTCTGCTCCTCCTCCTGGCTCATGCTAATTCACTCTCTCTCTCTCTCTCAAAGACATAAATAAAATCTTAAAAAAAATAAAAGAAAATTGCCTCAAAATAACAAAGGCCACATATGAAAAACCGGTATCAAACTCAATGATGAAACACTGAAATCTTCCCCTCCAAGATTAGGAACAAAATAAGGAAGCCTGACTTGACAAAACCTATTCAGCTAAAGTTACTAAAGGTACTAAAGTCCTAGCCATGGAACTTAGGCATGAAACAGAAATGAGAGGGATCCAAATTAGAAATAAAATTCCAATTATCTCTGTATGCACATATCTCACATTAGTTTACAAGGATTTTGTGTTTTTGTGATTTTTTTGGGTTCTACTTATGTATGTGTGCACTGATAACAAAGCTATGTTCTGCTTTCTGTTTCTACTGCTGATAACTTTTTCAGTGTGTTCGAAAAATTAATCAAAATAAATATAATCAAACAGTCTTTCAGACATAAGAAACTCATTAAAATGACATGAGACATTAGAATGAACACATACAAAACAGGGAGCCTTCTTATATAGTCTGGTCAGCTGATTTGAGTGCTTTTGGCTAATTTCTTAGTTTTACTGATACAGCATTAGTTTTGTTTATTTTCTGCTGTGCTTCCTTGAAATTAGTTACAATTTGAGCAGACCATATCTTCTCTGCAAAATGAATATAGACTGAAAGATTATTTACTTGACCCAAAACTCAGATGCTAATCAACATTATGAGTTCTTTGTAAGGAATCAAGGCATTTCAGGGTGCTTAGGTGGCTCAGTCAGTTAAGGTCTGCCTTCGGCTCAGGTCATGACCCCAAGGTCCTGGGATCAAGTCCCATCTTGGGCTCCTTGCTCAGCGGGGAGCCTGCTTCTCTCTCTACCTGTGCTCCCCCTGCTTGTCCTCACACTTGGGTCCACTCTCTGTCTCTGACAAGTAAATCTTTAAAAAGAAAAAGAAAAAGAAAAAGGAAATCAAAGCATTTTAAGAAATGCCTAACTGGGGGCACCTATATGACTTAGTCAGTTAGGCATCTGCCTTAGGCTCAGATCATGATCTCCAGGTCCTGAGATCAAGTTCCACTGGGGCTCCTTGCTCAGCGGGGAGTCTGCTTCTCCCTCTACGCCTTTGCTTTCTAATGAATAAATAAAATTTATTTTAAAAAGCCTTAGGATGTGTCACAAAATAGTAAAAATTTAAAAATTTGTTTACAGGACGCCTGGGTAGCTCAGTCAGTTAAGTGTCTGCCTTTAGCTCAGGTCATGATCTCAGAGTCCTGGGATGGAGCCCCAAGTGGGGCTCCCTGCTCAGCGGGGAGTCTGCTTCTCCCTCTCCCTCTCCCCCTGCTCATGCTCTCTCTCCCAAGTAAATAAAATCTTAAAAAAATGGCCTCTCATAAACCTATGTTTTTGCAATTAAATATACATATAAGTGTAAAGTACAACTCACGCTTTTCACTTAAAATTGTTATATTCTCTAAAGTCAATTTGAACACTGAAGGAGCAAATATAATATCTTGCCACTTGGGGAAATATAGCATAAAGTTCCAATATAACCATATTCATAAACTGATCAATACATAATAAGCTTTGGTCAGGCATGAGTTTTATGCTGTTGACCTACTGTACAATATTAATGAATCACTGTATATATTAAATAATGTGTTTTTTAAACAAACCCACATAAAACAAAGTTATATACTGATCATTAGGTTAAAGAAAGTTTCATGTCACTGAAGTTTTGTAAAAACACAAAACAGTATTTAATTTTGAAAACCAACACACTTTTGGTGATCGAGGATCTGAAGAATGAGCAAATAGTTCATCTTCAGGCAATTGAGCATTTGTCGAAACTGATTCACATGGACATGTACCATTGTAGATATGGAATTTGCAATGTGGATTTAAGGCCACAGCAAGAAGATCTAGAAGTGGAAACCAGTCTTGGGACAACTTGGCCACACAAAGCTCCATTAGACGATGAGTATTGTTAATAATACACCTCTGTTATATGAAAGGGGACAAGAACAAAAAAGTTCATTTAAAAAAGGTAACATTGTAATTTCAAGCACAGAAACACTCTAATCTTGTTAATAATGCTCTCTTTCCATTTTTCTATACTGGTCATCTGAATTCTGCTTAACTTCACAAGTAAATAATTCCCCAAATGTCTACCTCTAACACTAAAAAGTATGTCAAATCAGAAAATGTTAGGATTTATACGCCATATTCATTTGTGGGGAATGTTCAAGTTATATTTTCTAGGTTGAAGTCCACAGAACAATACTGTTTGCTTTAGAACTCTTGATTAATTCTATGTTATACATAAGAACCAGGTTTTAGAGTTCAATGATTCAAGTAAGATGTATTTTTTTTTCACTTTCAAAATCTGTTTACAAAGGTATCTAAGAATCAATGGCAGCTTGCATTATTCTGCCTTTGTTTGTACTGTCCTAGAGTTAAAGTATTTTCTCACAGTACATTTCCTGCAGCCATTTACATGAAGATATTACCAATTTGATAACAGTTCAGATTTTGGCTTTTGTAATTACTAAAACCTGTAGTTTGAAGTCATACCAAAAACTTGTGGGATTACTGGTTTGTGGTTTAAATTCTAAGCCTGTAAGATTTAAATTTTCCTTGTCATTTCCACATTATGAATTTATTTATCAGGTACACCTATGCTAAAATTATACCCTTTGGTGTCCTAATTATATTGGGAGTCTTCTATTTGCCATCTG
This sequence comes from Zalophus californianus, assembly GCF_009762305.2. Taxonomy (NCBI): domain Eukaryota; kingdom Metazoa; phylum Chordata; class Mammalia; order Carnivora; family Otariidae; genus Zalophus; species Zalophus californianus. Next base: position 2,561,544 of record NC_045613.1, on the reverse strand, counting down.
GGTATTTTTCTTTCTTAAAGTTATGAAAAATAGTGGACTCTTACAATCAATAACAGGATACATTTGATGAAATGTGGGATGTGCATATGGTGACAGGCACTTGGGATTCCAGCACACAGATTAAACCAAGTTTCAGGAATCAAAATCTCAAATTCATTCTAAAAGACAAGACTGTTCTTAAAAACCTTCAATTCTGTCAAACATATCATCAGGTTTAATGTTATTCACAATAATATTTTCCAAAGATAAATCCATATGCAATCACCAAGTAAGTATGAGTCTCTCAAATAAATTAGAAGACTCACATGAATTTCAAATATCCAGCTACTCACTGCCTCATCCATAAGAATTTTAGTGAAAGGTACTGTTACCTATCTCGAAAAAAAATGCTGACATGCTTCACTTTTAACATCAAGACCTAAGAATAGATGAAAAAAAAATACAATAAATTTAGCATAAAGGAAACATTTCCCTGACCAATTATATCATTTAAGATAATAAAACTGGAAGTGCCCCCAGATAGGTTACTAAACTTTAAAACAAAAAAATCACTGGGTAAAAGGGGAATGAAATCATTTCACAGCCTTAAACTCACTGAAAATACAGTGGACAAACATTAAAAATAGTAACCTTTTTAAAATTTCATTTGGCTGCAAATTCTGTTTAACTACAAACTTAAAACATGAACTCTGTCTTGATTTTGTAATTAATTAGTCCATTCATCATTTTTCATTATCTGTACATGCTTAATTCTTTTTAATTTCCTATGGCTAAAGAAAAACAGTACACTCAGTGCCAAAAAGGAAACTTCTAATACTTCATAAGAACTCGGAAATACTAAATTTGCACAGTGTAGTTTGGTTTAGATCATATACGTGTCGATAGATTATTTAAACCCAAGACTGGGGGAGACAAACCATGAGAGAGACTATGGACTCCAAGAAACAAAATGAGGGTTTTAGAGGGGAGGGGATGGTGGGGTGGGTTAACCTGGTGATGGGGATTAAGGACGGCACGTATTGCATGGAGCATTAGGTGTTTTACGAAAACAATGGATTGTGGGTCACCACATCAAAAACGAATGATGTACTGTAACGTAATAACGTTATAGTAACTGTAACAATAACTGTAACAATAAGGTAATAAAAAAAAAAACACCAGGGGCACCTGGGTGGCTCAGTTAGTTAAGCGTCTGCCTTGGGCTCAGGTCATGATCCCAGGGTCCTGGGATAGAGCCCCATATTGGGCTCCCTGCTTGGCGGGAAGCCTGCTTCTCCCGCCCCCACTCCCCCTGCTTGTGTTCCCTGTCTCGCGGTCTGTCTCTCTGTCAAATAAATAAAATCTTAAAAAAAAAAAAAACCCACAAGAACAAAAACAAACAAAACCCCAAGGCTGCCCTTAAAATAACTTAAACTTTGCCTCACAGTAATCAGAATCCCAGAAAGAATGAATGGGAAATAGGGCGCCCGGGTGGCTCAGATGGTTAAGCGTCTGCCTTCGGCTCAGGTCATGATCCCAGGGTCCTGGGATCGAGTCCCGCATCGGGCTCCCTGCTCCTTGGGAGCCTGCTTCTCTCTCTGCTTCTCTCCCCCTCTCTCTCTTTCGTCTCTCATGAATAAATAAATAAAATATTTAAAAAAAAAGAATGAATGGGAAATAGCCTCAGCAAACCACACACAGCTACTGAATGGCAGTGCTATTAAACAAAGTAGCATTTCAATTTTTGTTCATTTTGTACCTTTAGGATTTAAAACACACCTAGTTAATAAGTCCTTCAATTAACTTACAAACGTGCAAACTAAAAAAGAAATTTGAGAGTTGAGAAACATTTGTTACCTGATAAAATTTTTATAATTTGTAAGATTAAAAACAAAAAATTCTTTAAATGACTGTAGGACAATTGTTAAATTATTAACATTGCCAAGAAAAATACAGCACAGACTGTGTAATAGACATTACATCAACCATAGATGTTAAAAATCTGCCTACTGAATAATCCGGAAAATAAAATGGAATTGCCCTTTTCTTTTAGCCTTCAGGGCCTTGAGCAATTAGAGCATATTACAAAAATTAGCCATTTCCTATAAGAATTCAGGGGCATCTAATATTGGGTAGAACAAAGTCATCAAAAAGTGACTGACTCTAACACAAAAAGTTTGGTTGGGCAATACTGAAAAATACCAGATTATTTAACAGTTGCCTTAAAAAAAAAAAAAAAAGATCTTAATTATCAAGACATTTTTCCTCCAAAAAATTTTTTTTGTGGGGCGCCTGGGTAACTCAGTCATTAAGCGTCTGCCTTCGGCTCAGGTCATGATCCCATCAAGCCCTGCATCAGGCTCCCTGCTCGGCGGGAAGCCTGCTTCTCCCTCTCCCACTCCCCCTGCTTGTGTTCCCTCTCTCACCATGTCTCTCTCTGTCAAATAAATAAATAAAATCTTTAAAAATATATATTTTTGGTAAGTTTTTAAAAAGTCAAAATGCAATCTTCACATTTTGTTACAAAAATATTAATGTAATAGCAATTTTCATAAAAATAAGATGGGTGTATCTTTTGGTTTACTGGCTGTTCAGTAAGTCATTCAGGTGGCAAGTTTAAATAATTTTTATTGAAATTACTTGCAAATTAACATATGCTTACATGCAAAAAAAGGTCAATTGGTAAATTTGGATTCATATGGCAATCTAGCATTTTTAAATTGTTAAATATGTTTTAATGTATACTACAGAATTTTTAAAAAATTATTACCCTTTAGAAAATATTTTTAACTTTTAATAGCCCCTTCAAAAATATACAAACCAAAAGATCCTGCTCTTACATACACTAACATACATATAAAATCTGCATGAAATTTTAATGTTAAATTCAGAGGTACTTAAAGTTTACCCAAAGGTTTTTATGAACCTTTGCTCTAGATATAGATATAAAAGGCCTAACAAAGTTTAGAGAGATACTGTAGTCTAAGAATATACTGTAACTTTATAAAAGAAAAAAACAAAAGCCTTCAAGAATAATATATAAATATCCATAATAGCATGTATTATGGAAAACATAGTAACATCACTCACCTTTTTTTACTGAGATCAATAGCAGCTTCTAAAATCACAGGCCCCTAAAACTAAAAATAATCAATTATCAATTAAATATACCCACGGTTAATGTCAGTAGTAAAAAAGTACTCTTTTGAGCTTCAGATATCAGTAATATTTCTTTGAATCTTCTTCACAGAGACAAATGGCTCATTTCTCCTTCATTCAACTCTACACGACATATACCAAATTTTCTGAAAATTACATGACTTGAAGAACCTCTAAGCCCGTGTATCATCCTGAGCATACCCTACATCAAAACCAATGCAGATGCCACCATACCCAGGCTAGGATTTTCCCTGGCATAATGAAAAGCTTAGTACTTAAGAATAAATTCCACTGACTAATCCACTATTTCCCAGAAAGAACTCTATTCCAGCTGTCCCTAAATCCATTACAGAAAGACAACAAAAGATACCTTTTACAAAAAAATCTGTTAGATGTAAATTGGTACTTTTTGTTGTTTTAGTTATAGATTATGCAAAGCTGTCTTTTTTTATTTCCCTGTCACTAAAAATTTAATATAACTCAGTCCTCCAGTCCTAATTATAAGTACACTTAAATAAAAATCAAAAACTACCAAACTACAATCTTTTACAATAATATCTGTTATAGAAAATGGATGTCCTATAAATAAGAAAGGTCACCCAGCAAGTCTAGTAGTCAGTGTACCAAGGAGAAATGATCTTTATAGACGCACAAAAGGAACTCTCTACCTATAGTTCTAGGAATGAAACACACCCATTAGAATCACAAAGCATCATTAATTTAAAATCTTTATTCATATCATCTTTCAATTTTTAAAAATTCATACCAGTGCCTGCATTAAGAATGAGTTACAAAGTAGCTGACAATGACTTAAGTATTACAGCAATAAAGAAAACAGTAAAATTACTAACTGACACTGCAATCCACTCTTTTTCTCATTCTTTTTTTTTAATTTTATTTATTTATTCATGAGAGACAGAGAGAGGGGGAGAGAGAGAGAGAAAGAGAGGCAGAGGGAGAAGCAGGCTCCCAAGGAGCAGGGAGCCCAATGCGGGACTCGATCCCAGGACCCTGGGATCATGACCTGAGCCGAAGGCAGACGCTTAACCATCTGAGCCACCCAGGCACCCTTCTCTTTTCCTCATTCTTTAGCAGTGGCAATGCTGATAAAAAAGAAAATCTGCTTTTCTAGCTTATTAGCTCCATTAAAGAAAAGTCAAAACAACTCTCCTATTGATCATGTCATTCTACTTTGCCAAGTCAGTATGTGGAAATGCAGGTTCTTCGTCTTCGTGCTGTGGTGAAGCATCACCTTGACCTTGTTCATCCGGGGGCGTTGCTGGGGAATTCTCATTGGATGAGTCAGCTGATGAGGTCTTAAAAATTAAATACTCCAGACTTAAATTTCAATGACATATATGTATAACATTCAGCAATTTAGTATCAACATATGTTTAGTGAAAAATTATACTTTAAAATGTTCCATATACATCTATAAATATTTAATGAAACTGGGTTTCATTCTCTCCTCATCCTTTTTGTAAAGGATTTACATTTACTGTATTTTAAAAATTTAAGACTTAAAGATTAAGAATATTTGATAAATTAATTAAAGTACATAGAACTGTGTGGACTGAATAGGTTATAAGTAAAGAACATTAGTTTTTACAATGTTTACCTCTAATAAAACACAGTTGTAATGAACTCTTTCTTTAGGATTTTTTAATTTATTTGACAGAGAGACAGTGAGAGAGGGAACACAAGAAGGGGGAGTGGGAGAGGGAGAAGCAGGCTTCCCACTGAACAGGGAGCCAGATGGAGGGCTCGACCCCAGGATTCTGGGATCATGAGCTGAGCTGAAGGCAGACACTTAACGTCTGAGCCACTCAGGCATCCTGTAATGAACTTTCTTAATCACTTATCTTTTCGGAATTGTCAGTGTAACTTCTGAGGTCAAGCCACAAACGTTATCAAGACTTTTTTCTTCCTCTCTGTTAGAACAAGCCTTCTAGGAAAAGTTAAGTGCCATGACCTGAAGACAATTAAGGAGCCCTTTGCAGAGATCTACGTGCTGAAAAACTGAGGGTTCTCATCAAAAGCCATGTGGAGTGAACCCCTGTGAAAATGGATACCCCAACCCTAGTCAAGTCTTCAGATATCTGCAACCCTAGCTGAGAAGCTGACCACAAAGAAAAAAAAAAGTCAGAAATCACTCAGGTAAGCCATTCCCAAATTCTTAATGTTCATAAACCATAAGAGACACATCCCAAATATATCAGCATTTATATTAAAAGGACTGAAAATACAGCTGAAAGACCAAGACAGAAACACAGAACATAGCCATAAGCTAGATATAGATGCTTAAATATAAGGACAAAAAAGAGAAGAAAGCAGGGGCGCTTGGGTGGCTCAGTCAGTTAAGCATCTGGCTTCCGCTCAGGTCATGATCCCAAGATCTCTCTCTCCCACTGCCTGCCCTTCCCAACTATAAATAATAAATAAATAAATAAATAAATAAATAAATAAATAAATAAATAAATAAATAAAATCTTTTAAAAAAGAGAGAGAGAAGTAAAGGGATAGGAGACTTCTGATTTCTAGTTCAGCATATAAGAAGCTGGGGAGTTGTCACTCCCTAACCAGTAGTAAACTGAATCAACAACTAACTCTTCACAGATCTGATGGAAATTAAAGTCATGTGGCAAACTGCTGCCCATAAAATCAGATGGGAGATCAGAGGGACAGAGAGAATCAAAAATTACCAGCAGAAAACCATGGGCAAAAACCTCCGTGCAAATAAGAAGAGGGATAGAAAACCCTAAACTGTACTTGATGAATTGCTTGGAAGCGGATGTGGAATGTCTGAGAGTTAAAAACTGCAGAAGGTCTAGACTGAAGGGAACACTCATATTTTTGTGACTTTACCTCCAGAAATCCCATCAAGTCATCACAGACAGGATCACAGAAAAAGCCCCTCATTTCCAGGAGAAGAGATGCAAAGTAGTCATTCTGAAATATGATACAGCATTCTGCTCTTAATAAAGCCTACCCTCAAGAGAAGCTACTTTCCCAGGTCCTAATATAGGTTTTTATAAGAACCAAATTAGAAGAAGGGAAATATGAAACCCTAGCCTGGTACAGACTTCCGTGTGGGGGAAAGTGAAGTACTCGATTCCAGTTCTCTCTAGCCAACCTGTCCCTCCATACCTACACAATATGAAAGGTTTATTCACAGTAGTTCCCTTTATTCAGTATATTATGTCTAAGTTTTAACAGAAAATCCAATGTAGAGTAAACAATAATCAACAGAGTTTGAAGAGACAGAGCAAACATGAAACTCTGATACGACAAGGATATTGAAATTATTCAAACAAACATTTAAAATAACTACAGCTGATAATGCTAAGGACTCTAACAGAAGAAGTGGACATGAAAAGAATTTCAAATGAGTCATGTAAGCAGAGAGATGGAATTCTAAGGAAGAATGAAAAAAAATGCTAGGGATAAAAACACTATACTAACAACAAAGCTGTTTTATGGGAGGCTTTGCTGGGCTCGTTGGTAGATAAGACACAGATGAGGAAAGAATCCCTAAGATTAAACATATGTCAAGAGAAACACCCAACACTGGAAAGCAAAAAGTTAAAAAGAAAAAGTACTCAAGAATTGTAGGACAACTAGACACATGTAGCATATACATAGTGGGAATACCAGATGCCAAGAAAGAGAGGAAGGAATATAATATTTGAAACTGAGAATTTCCCTTACATTAATGTCAGACACCAAAGAATGGACAAGGAAACTCCGAAAATTCCAAGCAGAATAAATAAATATATATATTAAAAAATGACACCTAAGCATATGGTATTCAAACTGCAGAAAAAAGTGCTAAGGAAAAATCCTGGAAGAAACCATGTGTGTGTGGGGTGGGACTCCTTATGTACACCTAACAAAGGACCAAGGATAAGAGCAAAATTGGACATTTCCTCAGAAACAAAGTAAAAAAGAAAAAAAAGAGTGCAATGTATGCTCTAGGAATGGATGAACAAATAATATTAAAATGTCTATACTACCCAAAGCAAGCTACATATTAAATGTAATCCCTATCAAAATACCAACAGCATTTTTCACAGAGCTAGAACAAATAATCGTAAAATTTGTAATGGAACCACAAAATACTCTGAATAGCCAAAGCAATCTTGAAAAAGAGAAGCAAATCTGGATGCATCATAATTCTGGGTTTCAAGCTATATGACAAAGCAGCAGTCATCAAGACAATATGGTACTGGCACAAAAACGGACACATAGATCAAAGGAACAGAATAGAGAACCTAGAAATGAACCCACAATGATATGGCCACTCGTCTTTAATAAAGCAGGAAAGAATACCCAATGGAAAAAAAAGTCTCTTCAACAAACGGTGTTGGGAAAACCAGATAGCAATGTGCAGAAGAGTAAATCTGGACTACTTTCTTATACCATACACAAAATTAAATTTCAAAATAGATGAAAGACCTAAATGTGAAACAGGAAACCATTAAAATCTGAAAGAGCACAGGCAGAAACACTTTGACATTGACTCTCACTAGACACGTCTCTGGAGGCAAGGAAAACAAAAGCAAACATGAACTATTGGGATTTCAGGATAAAAAGCTTTTGCACAGCAAAGGAAACAATCAACAAACCTAAAAGGCAGCCTACAGAAAGGGAGAAGATATTTGCAAATGACATATCTGATAAATGGTTAGTACCTGAAATACATAAACATCTTCTAAAACTCAACACCCAAAAAACAAATAATCCAATTAAACAGTGGGCAGAAGACATTAATGGACATTTTCCAAAGAAGACATCCAAGATGGCTAACAGACACATGAAAAGATGTTCAACATCATTCATCATCAGGGAAATACAAATCAAAACCACAGTGAGATACCACTTCACACGTCAGAATGGCTAAAATCAACAACACATGAAACAACAGGTGTTGGTGAGGATGTGGAGAAAGGAGACCCTCTTACACTGTTGGTGGGAATGCAAATTGGTGCAGGCACTCTGGAAAACAGTATGGAGGTTCCTCCACAAGTTAAAAACAGAATTACCCTTTGAATCAGCAATTACACTACTAAGTAGTTACTTGAGAAGTTAAGATGATGAGTAGTAAGGGGACCCCCCAAAAATACTGATTCAAAAAGACATACACAACCCAACGTTTATAGCAGCATTACCAATAACAGCCAAATTATGCAAAGAGCCCCAGAGTCCACTAACTGATGAAAGGATAAGAAGATGTGATTTCCATATATATATATATATATATATATATGTATGTATATAAATATATATATATATAATGGAATATTACTAAGCCATCAAAAAGAATGAAAACTGCCATTTGCATGGATGGAGCTAGAAAGTACAATGCTAAGTGAAATAAGTCAGTCAAAGACAAATACCATATATTTTCACTCATATGCAGAATTTAAGAAACAAAATAGATGAACAAAGGAAAAAAAGACACAAAACAAAAAACAGACCCTTAAACCATAAGAGAGTCTTTTTTTATTATTTTTTTATTTTTTAAAGATTTTATTTATTTATTTGAGACAGAGAGAGAGAATGAGAGATAGAGAGCACGAGAGGGAAGGGGGTCAGAGGGAGAAGCAGACTCCCTGCTGAGCAGCGAGCCTGATGTGGGACTCTATCCTGGGACCTCAGGACAATGACCTGAGCTGAAGGCAGTTGCCTAACCAGCTGAGCCACCCAGGCACCCACCATAAGAGATTCTTAACTACAGAGAACAAACAGGGTCAATGGAGGGCAGGTGCATGGGGGATGGGCTAAATGGGTGATGGGTACCTGTGATAAGCACCTGTGTCATATGAAACTGTGGAATGACTAAATTCTACTCTGAAACCAGGATTATACTGTTAACTAGAATTTAAATAAAAACTGAAAACTTAAAAGCAAACAAAACTAAATAAAAAATAAAAAAATAACACTCATAAAACACAAACACACACACACACACAAATCGAATGGATCATGGGATGCCTGGGTGTCTCAGTCAGTTAAGCATCTGCCTTTGGCTCAGGTCACCATCCCAGGGTCCTGTGACTAAGTCCCAACACTGGTTCTCTGCTCAGCAGGGAGCCTTCTTTTCCCTCAGTCTGCCACTCCCCCTGCTTTGGAAGACAGTTTGGTAATGTCTTACAAAACTAAATATACACTAATCATACAATCCAGCGGTTGTATCCCTTGGTATTCATTCAAATGAGTTGAAAACATTTCCACATAAAAACCTCCCTATGGATGAATATTTACTTTATTCATAATTGCCAAAACTTGGAAGCAATTGAGATGTCCTTCAGAAAGTGAACAGATGAAGTGTTATACACCCAGACAATGGAATGTTATTCAGTGATTAAAAACAAACAACAAAGAAAAAAGACACAAATAAAAGCAACCAAAGCCTTTAAAAGACAAAAGAACTTTAAGTGCATATTATTAAGTGAAATAAGCCAGTTTGAAAAGTTTATACACCATATGATTTCAACTATTTGACATTTTGGAAAAGGCAAAACTGGACAGGCAGGTCTTTAGCTGCCAAGGGTTCAGGGGAGGGAAGAAAGAAAAGGAAGAGCAAATTTTATAGGAGGGAAACTCTTATATGATACTATAATGGTATATCTATGTCATTAAACACTTGTCAAACCCCAAAGAATGAATAAAGGAAGACGTGAACCATAAAGTAAACTATGAAGTTTGAGTGATAACGACATGTCATTGTAGTTTTGTCAATTTAAATGTGTATGGGGTGGTAGTAGGATGGTGGTGAAAGAGAGATATAGGAACCCTGTACTTTCTGCTCAATTCTGTTGTGAACCTAAAAAGCCTCTTTAAAGAAAAAAGTATAAGTAGACAACTTTAAATGGCAGGGTTCAGGGAATTAACACAATAAAAATAAAATGAGCGATAAAAATAATGAGTGCTTTAAAAAAAGAATGAGAAAAGACATTCCACATAACAATAAACCTCCTTCCCCCAAATAATGCTGCATTTATACAAGTATGTGACAGGTAAGGTAGACTTTAACACAAGAATTATTAGTGGAGATTAAAGAGATCTCTACATAAAGATTAATGGGCCAATCATCCAACCCCAAGTCACATTTTCAGTTTGCATGCATCTTATAGGTTCGAAATATATCTCATTAAAATTGATAGAACAAGGGCGCTTGGGTGGCACAGCTGGTTGGGCATCCAACTCCTGGTTTCAGCTCAGGGTCCTAGGATCAAGCCCTGTGTTGGGCTTTGCACTGGGCCAGGAGTCTGCTTGAAGATGCCCCTATCCCTGCTAGTGCATGTGCACATGGGCACGGGCTCTATTTCTCAAATCATCTTTAAAATTGAATTAAATTAAATTGATAGAACAAAAAATGAAATGGGCAGGTCCACAATCCCAGGCAGTTTAACATACCTCTCAACTAATAAAACAAGCAATTTTAAAACAAAACAAAATGAAACAAGGCTGTAGAGAACATATGAAAAGCATAATAAGCAAACTGGAAATAACTGATATTACATGCTACAGTAAAATATACTTTTTCAAATTCTCATATGTTCAAAATTACTATATGCTGAGCAACACATCAGACCTCAATAAATTCCCAAACAGTGGTATCACAGAATATATTCTCTATCCACAAAGGAATTAAGCTCTAAGTCAATGACAAAAAGATTAGCCAGAAAACCTCCAAATGCTTGAAAGGGAAGCACTACATTTCTTAAAATATTCTTACATTAAATATCACCACACAAATTTTAAAATATGTTAAAATGCATGTTTTGGAAAATATAAAAATAAAGAAAAGCTAAACATATCTAAATTTCTGTATCATGAAACTAGAGAATGAACATCTATGGAACACAAAGAAAGCAAAAAGAAAGAACTAAGGAAGATTAAATGAGGATTTGTTCACAAAAGTGTAAACAAAAAAACCCAAAGCTAATAATTTTCCAAAAGTTACTGTGCGAAAGTTTAAAGAGACTAAACCCCCTAGAAAAACTGAGCAACAAAAAGTAAATGTAAATTACCACTTTCAGAAATAAAGAAGGATTGATGTTACATTAAGCCTTTTACAAATATTTTCCATTAATCGTATACAAATTCTTTCAGAAAAAGAAAAATTAATTATTTCCATGTAGGCCAGCACTAAGCTTTGATACTAAAATCTGGATTTAGCCCTTTACTTTGTTTTACTTACTATCAACCTAAAGATACAGAATCTTCTAATTCACAGATCTCTAACTCAGATGCCCTGAAAAGTTATAAAAATAAATGAGGTAGGCCTTTGAATTGTGAGGCCTTTGCAGTGAAACTTTGACTTTTCCTGCTATTACTGGAGATAGGAAACAGAGACATTGCTGTGATGAGAACTATTTGCACGATTGAATTGCTAGTGGCTATTGACCTTGAGTGACAAGATGGTGTGGTGGGGGTGTGATTTCCCATCTGAAATTGGTGGGTGTCATTTAGTTGTAATTAACTGCTATAAAGTGGGAATGCAAGTCTAATATGAAAAATCTGGAGAAGCCAAAAAGACAGATTTTTATGTGAAATATTCTAATTTTTAAGTTGGCAACTAATGAAAAAACATTTTAAACCCTGTCAACCAAACAGGCCTGGGGGCCAGCTTTGGCCCTTGTGCCACCATACATCCCTCTGGGATTGTTACATAATGGAGGCCCTGGCTGGTCTGCCATTCACGAATGCTGGAAGTGGGCAGAGTGTGGGGCATGCGTCCAGCATCATGGCTCCCAAACGCAGGCAGGACAGTGTCCTCATTTCTCTGAGAGCCCCAGCCTGTGGGTGGCTTATACATGCTATAATAAATGCAGCTTACAACATTAAAAAAAAACTACCTACAAACTTAATGAAATAAATGTACAGACTACTAAGGCATAGATATTTTATTTAGCCATAGCTCTGAGGTTATTGGTATGGTACAAAGATGGGATTCAAAAATAAAGAGCTAAATCTATGCTTATAACAAATTGTTACAAAATAACTAAATTCTTTTGTCCTCAGTCATATTAAAAAAAAAAAAAAGGAACATTCTTAACCAAGTACAGTAGGTTTCCTACAAGTCTGTGTGACTCTTCTTAAAAGCACCTGGGTGGCTCAGTCGTTAAGCGTCTGCCTTCGGCTCAAGTCATGATCCCAGGGTCCTGGGTTCGAGCTCCATATCGGGCTCCTTGCTCAACAGGAAGTCTGCTTCTCCCTCTCTCACTCTCCGAGCTTGTGTTCCCTCTCTCGTTGTGTCTCTGTCAAATAAATAAAATATTTTTAAAAAAGTAATTTAAAATGACAATAAGCTTCCATGATTATAAATTATTCAAGACATCTATATCATTGTTTAGTAATTCATGGCACCCAAAACACAGCCTTAACATGTCCTACCTGACTCTATTGGAAGGAGGGCTGAGACTGTCCATCAGGAGCCTGGCCTTGGATGTCATTCCCTCCTATTGGAGAGCCATGCGTTGTGGCTGTCATACTTGACACAGAATGGACCTTTGCTATTTTGTCTGCTTATGTAGTGGTTGTAACAGAAGAAATCATAGTACACATAAAGGAGATAAAGTACCAGCATATGTCAACCTTAAAAATTTCCAATTCAAGGACAGACCGTCTTGCAGAGACCATCTCATAACCTAAAAGTAGAAGGGAAAAAAGGCAGATTTGTTTTAAATATTAAAAAGACAATCATTCCAATTTTAATGTGTATCGTGGTAACATCACCGCTCTCTATAGCCATTAACTAATGGCTTTCCTCATTAACAGTTGGTTTTAACAGAAACAAGTGAAAAGGTAAATTCTTATTAATATTGCTACTCAAACTACTCAATTCCTATTTTTGTAGCAGTAGTTAAGTAATTATAACAAGAAAACATAAAAAGTACAGTCTTAACATTATACGTAGGACCCCGGAAAAAATGCAAGTTTCTTAGTTGTCATTCTTATCTTACCGAAGAATCTAAAAATGCCTGTCAATTGCTGCCTTAAAAATGCTGTTAGAATATAAATATTCAGGAAGGGCGGAGCAAGATGGCGGAGGAGTAGGAGACCTGGATTTTGTCTGCTCTCAGGAATTCAGCTGAATAGGGATCAAACCACTCTGTAACACCTATGAACTCAACAAAAGACCGAAGAAGAGAGTAGCAACAACTCTCTGAACAGAGAAGCGACCACTTCCTGGAAGATAGGATGCGGAGAGAAGTGAATCCGAGGTGATATTCGGGAGGATAGACGGCGGGGGAGGGGGCCTCCGTTGGTCACTTCTGGCAAGTGATAGAGCCGCGGAGCACAAAATCGGAACTTTTAGAAGCCGGCTCTGCGGAGGGACGTCGCTCCAGTGGCTAAGAGGGGGGTGGAATCCTCGCGGGACAGTGTGATCTCAGAACCCTCGGGGTCACAGAAAGACCAGCGGTGCCTGAGTGCAGCAGAGCTCCCAGGTATTGGAGTAGGGAAGCTGGCTGCAGAGACGGTGGAGGCACCGGCCCTTAGCACGGGGTTGCCATAAACTGTGATCCGCGGCCCAGTCCAGCTACTGCTCCTCCAGCAGGGACCCAACAAGCGGCAGATTCGGGGAGACTCCCCTCCCTCCCCCGGGAGGAGCGGCGCGGGAGCGCAATGCAGGGATCTGCTGGGTTTGGAGACTCCACAGGCGGTCGGGTGCCAGAGATAGAAACGCTCGGTCACAGGCCGGGTGAGCACGGAGTGCAGCCAGAGACCGGGTACACAGGAGTGACTGCTTTTCTCGGGGGGGGGGGGCACTGAGCAGTGGGGCCCCGAGTCCTCAGCTCCTCCAAGTGGAGATTGGGAGGCCACTATTTTCACCCTGGTCCTCCAAACCTGTACCAGAGCTTGCAGGGAACAAAAGCTCCTGAGAGCAAACGGGACCAGCTTGCTTAGCCCCGACCAACAAGGTTGGGGCAATTCTGCCTCCGGCAAAGACATCTGGGGACCACGGCAACAGGCCCCTCCCCCAGAAGATCAGCATGAACAGCCAGCAAGCCAAGACCACGTTTACCGATCAAGGAGAACGGGAGAACTCCAGCGCTAGGGGAATACTGCACATAGAATTCATGGCTTTTTTTTTTACCATGATTCATTAGTTTTTCAAAGTTAATTTTTTTAACGCTTTTTTTAATTTTTTCCCTTTTTCAACCAACATTTTATCAATCCCTTTTAAAAAAAAACATTTTTTATTTTTCATTTTTAGAGTCATATTTTATCCCTTCATAGTAGTTACCCTTATTTTTGGCATATATATGTAAGTTGTTCTCTGTTTAAAATTTTGAGATACAGTTTCTTCTAACAGATCAAAATATACCCTAAATCACTAGTGTATGGCTTTGTTCTAGTCTCCTGCCTGATCACATTCTCTCCCTTTTTTTCTTCTTTTTTTAAATATTATTCTTTCTTTTTTCAAACAACTTCTTATCTTATCAATTCCTTTTATAAAATCTTTTATAATTTTCATCTTTACATTCTTCTTCCATCCCTTCATTGTATCAACCCTTATTTTGTACATATATAAGTCTCTCTCCCTTTAAAATTTTAGGAGGTACTTTTTTCTGACAGACCAAAATATGCCCAAAATCTTGTGTGTGGCACTGATCTATGCACTAGCCTGATCATATTTGATCATATTCTGGTTTTTTTTGTTTTGTTCTGTTTTTGTTTTTATCTTTTTGTTTTTTTCCTCTATCTTTTTTCTTTCTTCCCTTTCTTTTCCCCTGGTTTCAGGTCTTTTCTGATTTCTATAGAGTATACTTGCTGGGGACGTTTTTAACCTGTTGGCATTTTGTTCTCTCATTCACCTATTCTCCCCTGGACAAAATGACAAGATGAAAAAATCACCTCAGCAAAAAGAACAAGAGGTAGTACCCTCAGCCAGGGACCTACTCAATACGGACATTAGTACGATGTCGGACCTAGAGTTCAGAATCATGACTTTAAAGATACCGCTGGGCTTGAAAAAAGTGTGGAAGTTATTAGAGAAACCCTTTCTGGAGATATAAAAGAACTAAAATCTAACCAAGTCGAAATCAAAAAGGCTATTAATGAGGTGCAATAAAAAATGGGGGCACTAACTGCTAGGATAAATGAGGCAGAAGAGAGAATCAGCTATATAGAAGACCAAATGATGGAAAATAAAGAGGCTGAGAAAAAGAGGGAGAAACAACTACAGGAACATGAGGGCAGAATTGGAGAGATAAGCGATATGATAAGACGAAACAACATTAGAATAATTGGGATCCCAGAAGAAGAAGAAAGAGAGAGGGGGGCAGAAGGTATATTGGAGCAAATAATAGCAGAGAACTTCCCTAATGTGAGGAAGGAAACAGGCATCAAAATCCAGGAGGCACAGAGAACCCCTCTCAAAATGAATAAAAATAAGTCAACACCCGACATCTAATAGTAAAACTTACGAGTCTCAGAGACAGAAAATCCTGAAAGCAGCTCGGGAGAAGAGATATGTAACCTACAATGGTAGAAATATTAGATTGGCAACAGACCTATCCACAGAGACCTGGCAGGCCAGAAAGGACTGGCAAGGTATCTTCAGAGCACTAAACGAGAAAAATATGCAGCCAAGAATACTATCTCCAGTTAGGCTATCATTGAAAATTGAAGGAGAGATAAAAAGCTTCCAGGACAAAAACTAAAGGAATTTGCAAACACGAAACCAGCCCTCCAAGAAATATTGGAAGGGGTCCTCTAAGCAAAGAGAGAGCCTAAGGAACAGAAAGGAACACAGAAAATATACAGTAACTGTCACCTTACAGGCAATACAATGGCACTAAATCCATACCTTTCAATAGTTACCCTGAATGTAAATGGGCTAAATGCCCCAATCAAAACACAGGCTATCAGATTGGATTAAAAAACAAGACCCATCAATATGCTGTCTGCAAGAGACTCATTTTAGACTCAAAGACACCCCCACATTGAAAGTGAGGGGGTGGAAAACCATTTACCATGCTAATGGACACCAAAAGAAAGCTGGGGTGGCAATCCTTATATCAGACAAACTAGATTTTAAAACAAAGACTGTAATAAGAGATGAGGAAGGACACTATATCCTACTTAAAGGGTCCATCCAACAAGAAGATCTAACGATTGTAAATATCTATGCCCCTAACATGGGAGCAGCCAATTATATAAGGCAATTAATAACAAAAGCGAAGAAACATTTTCACAACAATACAATAATAGTAGGGGACTTTAACACCCCCTGACTGAAATGGACAGATCATCTCAGCAAAAGATCAACAAGGAAATAAAGACTTTAAATGACACACTGGACCAAATGGACTTCACAGACATATTCAGAACATTCCATCCCAAAGCAACGGAATACACATTCTTCTCTAGTGCCCATGGAACATTCTCCAGAATTGATCACATCCTAGGTCACAAATCAGGCCTCAACCGGTACCAAAAGACTGGGATCATTCCCTGCATATTTTCAGACCACAATGCTTTGAAACTAGAACTCAATCACAAGAGGAATGTCGGAAAGAACTCAAATATATGGAGGCTAAAGAGCATCCTAATAAAGAATGAATGGGTCAACCAGGAAATTAAAGAAGAATTTAAAAAAATCATGGAAACCAATGAAAATGAAAACACGACTGTTCAAAATCTTTGGGATACAGCAAAGGCAGTCCTGAGAGGAAAGTATATAGCAATACAAGCCTTTCTCAAGAAACAAGAAAGGTCTCAAATACACGACCTAACCCTACACCTAAAGGAGCTGGAGAAAGAACAGCAAATAAAGCCTAAACCCAGCAGGAGAAGAGAAATAATAAAGATCAGAGCAGAAATCAATGAACTCGAAACCAAAATTACAGTAGAACAGATCAACGAAACTAGGAGCTGGTTCTTTGAAAGAATTAACAAGATTGATAAACCCCTGGCCCGACTTATCAAAAAGAAAAGAGAAATAACCCAAATCAACAAAATCATGAATGAAAGAGGAGAGATCCCAACCAACACCAAAGAAATACAAACAATTATAAGACATATTATGAGCAACTCTATGCCAGCAAATTAGATAACCTGGAAGAAATGGGTGCATCCCTAGAGATGTATCAACTACCAAAATTGAACCGGGAAGAAATAGAAAACCTGAACAGACCTATAACCACTAAGGAAATTGAAACATTCATCAAAAATCTCCCAAGAAACAAAAGCCCAGGGCCAGATGGTTTCCCAGGGGAATTCTATCAGACATTTAAAGAAGAATTAATACCTATTCTCCTGAAACTCTTCCAAAAAATAGAAATGGAAGGAAAACTTCCAAACTCATTTTATGAGGCCAGCATTACATTGATCCCAAAACCAGACAAAGACCCCATCAAAAAGGAGAATGACAGACCAATATCCTTGATGAACATGGATGCAAAAATTCTCACCAAAATACTAGCCAATAGGATCCAACAGTACATTAAAAGGATTGTTCACCACGACCAAGTGGGTTTATCCCTGGGCTGCAAGGCTGGTTCAACATCCGCAAATCAATCAACGTGATACAATACACTAACAAAAGAAAGAACAAGAATCATATGATCCTCTCAATAGATGCAGAAAAAGCATTTGACAAAGTACAGCATCCTTTCTTGATCAAAACTCTTCAGAGTATAGGGATAGAGGGTACATACCTCAATATCATAAAAGCCATCTATGAAAAACCTACAGCGAATATCATTCTCAATGGGGAAAAGCTGAGAACTTTTCCCCTAAGGTCAGGAATGCGGCAGGGATGTCCACTCTCACCACTGCTATTCAACATAGTATTAGAAGTCCTAGCCACAGCAATCAGACAACAAAAAGAAATCAAAGGCATCCAAATCAGCAAAGAGGAAGTCAAACTCTCACCCTTTGCAGATGATATGATACTGTATGTGGAAAACCCAAAAGACTCCACCCCAAAACTGCTAGAACTCATACAGGAATTCGGTCAAGTAGCAGGATATAAAATCAATGCACAGAAATCAGTGGCATTCCTATACACCAACAACAAGACAGAAGAGAGACAAATGAAGGAGTCGATCCCATTTACAATTGCACCCAAAACCATAAGATACCTAGGAATCAATTTAACCAAAGAGGCAAAGGATCTGTACTCAGAAAACTATAAAATACTCAGGAAAGAAATTGAAGAAGACACAAAGAAATGGAAAAACGATCCATGCTCATGGATTGGGAGAACAAACATTGTGAAGATGTCAATTCTACGTAGAGCAATCTGCACATTCAATGCAATCCCCATCAAAATACCATCCACTTTTTTCAAAGAAATGGAACAAATAATCCTAAAATTTGTATGGAACCAGAAGAGACCCCGAATAGCCAGAGAAATAATGAAAAAGAAAGGCAAAGCTGGCGGCATCACAATTCCGGACTTCCAGCTCTATTACAAAGCTGTCATCATCAAGACAGTATGGTACTGGCACAAAAAAGACGCATAGATCAATGGAACAGAATCGAGAGCCCAGAAATGGACCCTCATCTCTATGGTCAACTTATCTTCGACAAAGCAAGAAAGAATGTCCAATGGAAAAAAGACAGTCTCTTCAACAAATGGTGTTAGGAAAATTGGACAGCCACATGCAGAAGAATGAAACTGGACCATTTCCTTACACCACACACAAAAATAGACTCCAAATGGTTGAAAGACCTAAACGTGAGACAGGAGTCCATCAAAATCCTAAAGGAGGACACAGGTAGCAACCTCTTCGACCTCAGCCGCAGCAACTTCTTCCTAGAAACATCGCCAAAGGCACGGGAAGCCAGGGCAAAAATGAACTATTTGGATTTCATCAAGATAAAAAGCTTTTGCATAGCAAAAGAAACAGTCCACAAAACCAAAAGACAACCGACAGAATGGGAGAAAATATTTGCAAATGACATATCAAATAAAGGGCTACTATCCAAAATCTATAAAGAACTTATCAAACTCAACACCCGAAGAACAAATAATCCAATCAAGAAATGGGCAGAAGACATGAACAGACATTTTTCCAAAGAAGACATCCAAAGGACCAGCAGACACATGAAAAAGTGCTCAACATCTCTCGGCATCAGGGAAATCCAAGTCAAAACCTCAATGAGATACCACCTCACACCCGTCAGAATGGCTATAATTAACAAGTCAGGAAACGACAGATGTTGGCGGGGATGTGGAGAAAGGGGAACCCTCCTACACTGTTGGTGGGAATGCAAGCTGGTGCAACCCTCCTCTGGAAAACAGTATGGAGGTTCCTCAAACAGTTGAAAATAGAGCTACCATACGATCCAGCAATTGCACCACTGGGTATTTACCCCAAAGATAGAAATGTAGGGATCCGAAGGGGTACGTGCATCCCGATGTTTATAGCAGCAATGTCCACAACAGCCAAACTGAGGAAAGAGCCAAGATGTCCATGGACAGACGAGAGGATAAAGAAGATGTGGTATATATACACAATGCAATATTATGCAGCCATCAAAAGGAATGGGATCTTGCCATTTGCAACGATGTGGATGGAACTGGAGGGTGTTATGCTGAGTGAAATAAGTCAATCAGAGAAAGACATGTATCATATGACCTCACTGATATGAGAAATTCTTAATCTCAGGAAACAAACTGAGGGTTGCTGGATTGGCAGGTGGTGGGGGGGATGGGGTGGCTGTGTGATAGACATTGGGTAGGGTATGTGCTATGGTGAGTGCTGTGAATTGTGTAAGACTGTTGAATCACAGATCTGTACTTCTGAAACAAATAATGAAACATATGTTAAGAAAAAAGAAAAAGAAGGAGATAGCAGGAGGGGAAGAATGAAGGGGAATAAGTCGAAGGGCGAGACGGACCATGAGAGACGATGGACTCTGAAAAACAAACTGAGGGTTCTAGAGGGGAGGAGGGTGGGGGTATGGGTTAGTCTGGTGATGGGTATTAAAGAGGGCAAATTCTGCGTGGAGCAGTGAGTGTTATGCACAAACAATGAATCATGGAACACTACATCAAGAACTAATGATGTAATGTATGGTGATTAACATAACAACGAAAAAGAATATAAATATTCAAAAACAAGCTGTATACTACTATGTAAAAAAAAAGGACCCCCAAATTATAGGCACAGACATAAATGCACACATAACCCCTCCATATATGATTGCCATAACATCACATTATCTTTTAATTTTACCAAAGCATAGAAACATGCTTTATATGCAGTAGATGACTTTTAAAACTTAGAGAAACCCCCTATCATCTTCTATGTGAGTTCTGTTGCTAAAAAAAAACTATTCAAATAATTTTTTCATTCAACTCAAAAAAGTGAGCTGTCAATTTCATTTCATTCTTCACTATTTCAAGTTGACTCATTTTTCTTTTGTACTTTTACTGGGGCTCCTGATCCCAGTGCGTATGTCTTCTGTCTCCAACCTTAATTCTCTCAAGTTCTTTCTGGATCTTGATTCTGAGCCTAAAAATATGCCTAACCCCCCCCCCCATCAAAAGCCATTAATATCTGTCCTCCAAAAATTTCTTGAAAGATGTTTTTGTCATTCTTTTTTATCATTTGATTCATTGCTTTTGTAAGATGGACTTATAGGAGGTCCACGGATGGACTTGAAAATAAACCAATTCCTCTAAAACTACATGCAAATCTTTCTGCGTAAGTGCTTTTTGTGTGGGAGATGATGGATGATCCAGAATCAAGACCCTATTTATCCCTATATGACTCTGTAAGTTACAGATATTTTGTGACATTTCTTCAATGAATTAGAAACCTGAGACTGTAAGAGTTTAAGTGATTTGACCAAAGCACAGGTAAGAAAGTATGCAAGCCTAGATAAAATTAATCCCTTGTTTTTCGAGATGGGAGTGGAGGGGGAGGAGGATGTATTTTTCTACTTAAATTTTTTTTTTATAACCTTTTCCATTGCTTTGAATTCCTTTTGGAATTTGAGAGTATTTGAGCTAAAATATCTTAAAATTTTATTCCCCTGTCATTTTCTGTTTGCTCATTTCCCTCTACCTGGAGATACATAGTTAACCTAGCAGAAAGACTAAGTTATTTTCAACCAAAGGCTGTTATTAGACTAAGCAGAAACAAAATGGCAGTGCAATTTCCCTTCCCTCAAACAAAATTATCTTTCTCCCATATTACAGAATAATCTTTTGCTTCTGACAAAGCATTCCGTACTTATACACTATTTTTTTCTCTTCTCACAGTTCCACTTTTCTGGGCCTTTTTTTTTTTTTTTCCCTATAAACACGCTCCACTTCTAGCTGTTCATTAGTGCTGAGCAAACATTCATCATAGGATGTATCAAGTTTTAGGTTATAAACTTTTCTGGTTTTCATTTTATCACGCACATTCATCTTTGTGCCACCACATAAAAATTCCCTTTTTCCTAAGCATGTCAGAAGCATTATTAGCTTCTGACAACTTAAGTACTGAGAAGACTGGTCTTTTGTAAATCAAAAATGATGAACAAGAAATAGGTATGGAGTAAAGTAAATTTCCTAAGGTAAACATTAACTCAGATCCCAAAGAAATCACCTCCTATTTTGAAAAGGTAGGAAGAATAATCGCTGTTTGCATGTCTTTTTCATAGAACTACCATCGTACCTACAAAGAAATCTCAAAGTGTCTCACTGTTACAAGACAAAGGTAATTTTCAACAAATAACTTGCTTTCTCATGCTTCAGTGTACTGGGAGGCATTTGAATATTTGATGGATATTTTGAAAACAAGGTTTTCAGATATAATCTGGAAAGACGTGAGTCAAAACCAGAAAAGCTTATCACAGACATGCTATATATCAATTCGCTAGAAATGATACTGGGAACTGTATCTTAGATTCCATTTAATCAGAGAAGAAAAGATGGAAATTAGTGCTTGATTTCAAGTAGGAGCCTCAGCCTTAAATAATGTTGTTTTAAAACATCATATGTCTTGGGCGGCCTGGGTGGCTCAGTCGGTTAAGTGTCTGTCTTCAGCTCAGGTCATGATCCTAGAGTCCCGGGATGGAGCCCCACATCAGGCTCCCTGCTTGGTGGGCAGCCTTCTTTCTGCTCTACCTCTGCCTCTCCCCCTCCTTGTACTCTCTGTTTCTCTCTCAAATGAATAAATAAATTCTTTAAAAATAATTATATGGCTTTATTAAAGTATACTAATCAGAGTGTTCTGTGGAGGGAGAAACTCTGCACTACAAATACAATTTCTGAAAGATTTAGTAATTATTCAAATCATTTAAAAGGTAATTCAAAACAGCAACAGAATATTCCTTTAGATAATTTTTTAATTTTTTATTGTTATGTTAATCACGATACATCATTAGTTTTGGATGTAGTGTTCCATGTTTCCTTGTTTGTGCATAACACCCAGTGCTCCACGCAGAATGTGCCCTCCTTAATACCCATCACCAGGCTAACCCATCCCCCCAACCCCCTCCCCTCTAGAATCCACAGTTTGTTTCTCAGAGTCCATTGTCTCTCATGGTTCGTCTCCCCCTCCGATTTCCCCCCGTTCATTCTTCCCCTCCTGCTATCTTCTTCTTCTTTTTATTTTTTTCTTAACATATATTGCACTATTTGTTTCAGAGGTACAGATCTTTGATTCAAAAGTCTTACACAATTCACAGACTGGAAGGGCTGTTTTGTTGTGTCGTTGTTATTGTTTTTTTATTAAATGCCCAAATCTCAGTAAAACTAAAAAAAATCATAGGACATAGAGACAAATACGACTTTATGAAAGAAATAAAGCTCAGAAAGCAAACCCTGAAGAGTTCAATTTAAAACTTCCTGTTGAAACACTTTTTAAACTGAGACAATCTGAGGCTTACAGGACCTGAGAGGAGCAATGCTCCAAAGATACAAAGAGGAGAAAGATCCTTAGTGGGCAGGTGGGAGGACGTGTTTTGAAAATGTTGTCCTATTACGGAAATATATTTCTTACTTATAAAGAAGAATCTCCTTAAATGCTCTCTTCCTGGTACAGACAGGCAGTTGAGGGGGGAGGTGAAGAGCTTTTCTGAATGTGCTGGGTTTTGATTGCTTTTAACTCAAAATATTGTTCATGCTAAAGTGTGCTATTGGGATAGCCTGCCCTTGGTCCCTATAGGCAACTGAGGAAAATCGGAATATCAACAAAGAATTACAGTACATATAAATCTAACAGATCCACACAAAGGCACACTATAATCACACTGTCAGAGGAAAAGAAAATATCAAAAGGTGAAAGAGAAAAATAACTCATCACAAACAAGGGAACCTATGCAAGGATTATCAGAAATTTCTCAAGCAGAAACTTTATACAGCAGAACAAAGTGTGATGATATATTCAAATTGCTGAAAGAGTGTTGTCAAATACTTTCTGCATCAGTTGAGACTTATGTGGGAAACAAAGCAGAAGAAAAACTATTAAATTTCCTTACTACCTAGAGCCCACTGACAAGTCCTTGAAACAGGCAGAGTGACATTCCTCTAGGGACTCAACTGCCTCGATGCTGACACTTTGCTAAGGGCCAGAGGCAATGTTAGCCAGACCCCCAGGATCCTGAAAGTCTACTTACTGTATAAAAATTCCTTTGGAAACTTCCTTTATCTCTAAACCCCCCAAGATAGCTGTTGGCAATCATCCCCCAAGCATATAACCCACCAACATATAACTGAAGGGTCTCATGATTAAGGTTTTATTAGATGGTAATAAATGACCTTTTCCCAACAATAGCTAGCCTCCTCAAGGTCCTGGAAACCTTGCTTCCAAAATTCCTTAGAGACATGTGCTATCCCTAACCCCCTCCTAACCTGAAAGTATATAATGGACCACTCCTCATGACCCCGGTGCAACTCTTTCTGACCACGGGTCCTGTCCCTGAGCTTCAATAAAATCACCTTTTGCACCAGACGTCTCAAGAATTCTTTCTTGGTCATTGGCTTTGAACCCTAATGTTCCTCCTACATCATATGGCGCCCAACATGGGGCTTTGAATTCACAGTCTCATCTGGACTCTGAGCCTCGGTGCAAACTTGGTGAGTACTTTCTGTTCTCTTCCTTTACTCTCATTTCAGGGGCCCTTCAAGGAGTACGGTCTTATTGGAACACTTTCATGTTGACTGCTCAGGCTGTAATCCTCTAGCTCATGGCTACTGTGCCCGAAGGAGAAAGCCTGCCTTTTGGCTGGAAGTTACTACCCTGGCCAGAATGGTAGTAAGACCCAGAAACTTGATCCCTCTCTATTCCTGTCCTTATACAAAGTTGTGGGTCTCGGGCACGAGACAGCTACCTAAGTCACCTGGATGGCTGCCAGTCTTAAGACTCCCCTGTGAGGATTCCTCCTGACTGATTTAATGTGATCCCCTTCATGTCCTTAGTCTAGCCGCTTCTGGCTGCTGGACCTCCACTGGGAGCTGGCTGAAACCAGTACCCAAGTGAATTAACATCCAACCGTGGGCCACTTCCTAGGGAAGTTGGCTGTAAAGACTACATGTGTTGCAATGTCGCTTAGATCTTGATGGATTTCTACCTTTACTTTTTCTGTCAATGTCCTCTAACTACTTAAAGTAAAAATTGGGTAATTTCCCGCTTGTAAAACTTTTCTAGTATTTTTCATGGGTTAAAAATGGCAGGGCAATAATGAAAACTTCAGGGCATATGACAGCATGGCAAGGATATTTCAGTCCATTCACCAGGAACCTATCAGCAGCCTAGGAGGCAATGGGGTAGGGGAGGGACGTTGGCATCCCTCCTATGGGGCCTTTTATGATAGGAATGCCTTAATGTGAAGGCAGGATTATGATCAATAGTGATTTCTTCTTTGAGGGATGCCTCTGGTCACTTTTGACACACTGGAACCTCTGACATATCCTGCGTGGGAAGCCACCCGGGATTTGGGGGTGATTTGATAATGGACCTTCTTCACTTTTCTGGGAGCATGGCCTCAGTAGGCTTTGGTTCCCAAGGACTCTCTCGGGTGCCTTTTAACCCACTGGAAACAATTTGTATTGCAAAACTTAGGATAGGACTGAGCTCCTGTAACACTGCATGGCCTCAGTGGGATCTGTCAATTACATCTTTTCTGCAGGAAACAGGGGCAGAAGGTGTTTGTCCAAATGAGCCTGGCTGGTAAACGCCCTTCTGACATACCGGATGATAATTATCTAAGTAGGCCTCCTCCAACCAAACCCAGGTTGCTGGAGGAAACACAGGCCATTCCTAGCAAAGGGGACTCTGACTCTCTCTTTCTCTCTGTTCCTCCTAGTAGATGTGGGGGCTTCACCCTCCCTCATTTCCTGGGTTAATTGTTATAACTGGAGCCAACTGTGGTAGTCTCCCTCAGGAGGGGGACGTTAAAGAATAATCCCAACCAGCTGCCCAAACTCCCTTTGTTTCAGGGAAATTCCCTGTCACCTCTGGCCCCACATGGATGGCCCAATCCCTGCCCTCTGGTTGGCGGGAAAACATGGCATCTGAGCCTCTCTTGGAGCTGATGAGCTCTAAAACCGGAAGCTGGTTCTCTGCCTTCTGGCAGCACTTTGCCTCTTCTGTCTCCCCCTCCCCCTTCTGTCTCCACACCACCTTGGGGGCGGCCTGAATGACTGGCTTCTGTACCATCCTCAGTACCTTCTCCCTTCACTGTCAAGGAGCACGAAGAGCAACTCCTGGACCTAACACCACCCACTCCAGATTTCCCCACCAGCATCTCAGGTAAAAATTAACAATGAGGAGGATCCAGGTTGAACATAATTCAGTATTTAAACTAAGTTAACTTTGTTGGTTTAATTAATATAGACATGTCTTTAAAGTTATCACCACTAAATGTGAAACTGGTATTCTATACAGGTTTATGGAAGGTCAAATAAGCTTGTGTTATCTCTGTTAAAATTTGTTAGCAAAAAAAAAAAAAAAAGACTAAAATGGTGGTTAAACTTCTGAATCTCAAAATTTTCATAGGATATTTAAGATAGCTTTCCTCAAAGTCTTTGGTGACCTGACCTCAAACTGTTGTTTCAAATATAAATGGGATTAAATTCATTAGACCACTAGGGCTTTTCCAAATACGTTAAAGTGCTAAATCATTGATAACTGAATATAGGTTTGTGCTTTTTCACTTCTTATTGCAAAGAAACAGAGGATATTTGAGTCTCTTGGTAAGCATGCTTTGTGCTTAAACGGCTAGTAAAATTGTTGTCTAAGGAGTTCTGGTGTAACAGTTCACAACTGGTTACTACTTATCTTCACTGGAGACTTAGCTTTCTAACAGTGCAAAATTCTGTCAAACGTAACTAAGACCGATGGAAATAAGAGAAACAACTCTGTAAGTTAGAAAACTAGAAGATATGTAAGAAAGATATAAGGAATGGGAATACATTTTTGTTGAAGGTAAAAGAAGGTAATTTTGTCCCAAATAAGACTGGCTATTTGGAAAGAAATGACTGGGGATAAAATCTGAATGCAAAGGAAAGTTGTAGAAAGTCGTGAAGGAAAATCTTGGGAAAGGAATTTTAGGTGTGGGCAAGAAGGACTAAGATTAAAATAAGTGGACTTTAAAGAACATTGGTGTAAGATTGAAAGTCTGCTTTCTCTCTGTTCAAAAAGACAAGTTTCCTTGAATTGTTGGTCTGCTCTTGATAAGAAAATGTAAACAGCTGTTTTCTCTTTGCCTGCCCAGAAAAACCAGTTTCCATGTTTTGCCTTTATGAGGTCTTTAACATCCCTAATCCTACTTAGGCATATGCTTTAAAACTTTCTAACTTTTTTTTTTTTTAACCAACTTCCCTAAGATTTAAATCGTTAACAAATTCTCGTTGACTATTAGGCTTGTTTGTTTTGGTATGTTGTGTTACATGCTGGTATAAGATCATCATCATTCAATATTCTGGCTATTGAAGTGTTATGTAACACAGAAATAACTGAGTTTCCTCATCAATTGCATCATAATGAACTCTAAGATCATTAGCAATGTCTATTTCTGAGATTTCTGTCATTTATAGTTGTTTTATTCTCTTGCAAAATGAGTTTCAACTTCAATGATGTTCATAAAAAGGACTTTTAGGACAAATACAGGTATTCAATATCTTTAAGATCATAAAACTGAAATAGGTAAGAATTTCCAGAACTAAGTAAAAGCTGCATTCAAATTAAACAAGCATTAGTAATATGGGACTAAATGAACTAAAATGACAATTATAGTTTTGTGTCTCTTGTTTGCAACATTGATGGTTCTCTAATGTTTACTCTTCCAGATTAAGGAAAGTTTCTCTTAAGATATCTATGACTTACAGAAATGTGATAATTCATTTGTGAACAAATTGAAGCATTTAACTTTTCTACCTGAACCCTCTGAAATTCAAAAGGTCTCAGTAAGTATTTTTCCTTCCAGGGCAATCATAATTATCTGTATAAGTTCAAGAAGAATCTGTTCTCCTTGTAACAGGATGTCATTGGAAATATTGGTTATTTTATCAAGGCTTTGGCTACAATGTCATATTTGAGAGAGACATGGATTGACTCAGATATGATCAACAGTTTTGAGGAACAAAGGGTGACTTTATGAAACTGGGAGCCACAAAGCCCCTTGGAAATGTTGGCATGATACCTTGCTTACAGATTTCTTAGCAGCCTCACCAGATGAGTAAAGAATGTCACTTCCTGGCAGGTGCAGGAAACTCAGGATACTTTGGGGACCTCATGGAGAGGAATCTGCCCACATTTACAGGTGTTGCAGGCATGTCTGATGGCAAGAACCTGGCTTGGCTTCTGGCCTGGACAGGTACTAAAAGTTCAACCTAGAGATTCCTTATAAAAAGTTCCAGCAAAGCAGACTTTTAAAAGATCTATAATCAATCATTATTCTTGCTGAGGCTATATAAATAATTAGGCCAGGTTTGTTAAAATCGGACTTGTTTAGTAAAACAAATTAGTCTTGATTTGGCTATCTCTAAAAATTAGGGTTGTTGGACGCCTGGGTGGCTCAGTTGGTTGGGCGACTGCCTTGGGCTCAGGTCATGATCCTGGAGTCCCGGGATCGAGTTCCGCATCGGGCTCCCTGCTCGGCAGCGAGTCTGCTTCTCCCTCTGACCCTCCCCCCTCTTGGGCTCTCTCTCACTCTCTCTCTCTCAAATAAATGAATACAATCTAAAAAAAAAAAAATAAAAAATAAAAAAAATAAAAATTAGGGTTGTTTTAGAGAGAAAAATTATGTTTCAATATCCCACCCTCGCAGATGTTAAATCCTAGTTCTGATTGCCTTTGAATGTTGTTTACCTCAGCTAGACAACTTGAGGTAAACTTCAGAGAAATTATCACGGTAGCTCATGTATAAACAATCTCCTTGCTTGCTGTTCTGCAGGGAAAATAAAAGGATTGCATGGGCATTAGATTATTTGAACTGGAAAATGGGGCAGATTCCCCAAACAGTTGTACAACTCAGCTATCACCTTGAACAATTCTAGGTGGCTGGGATGATGAAATCATTCCCTAATAGCCAGAGCATACCCCCAAACTCCAAAGGGTTAACTATGGATTCATAGAGATCTTGGATGACCCCACTTTCTTTATGATTGGATTGGATGATGCACTTGGGGATGCCCTTATCTCTTAACAAGTTTTCTCCCATTTGCCAGAGATTCCTTAGAATTGGATATTGTTAATGCTGGACTTCAAACAAAAAGGGCTTCTTGATGGTTTTATCCCTCATAGTCATAATTATCCTACTGAGGTACAATTGCAAACAAAGGCCTTCGCCAAGCAAGTAAAAGCCCTCCTGGTAAAAAGAGCTTCAAAGTTCACTATGGGACAGTCCTGACTGTAATGACTTCACATCAGGTCCAGAGTGTCTTAGAAACCAAAGGCCACCAATGAATTATGGAGGCCGACATATTAAATAAATACCAGGCTACACTTAGAGATATGCCTGAAATAATACTTGAAACTTGTCAGACTTTAAACCCAGCTACCTTTACGCCTGGAACTGACCATCATACTTCTATAGAGCGTAACTCTTCAGAGGTTTTTGATCTTGTTTATGCTAGTCAACCAGATTTAAAAGATGTCCCTATTGAAAATACATTTGACAGTTGGTTTACTGATGGTAATAGTTTCATGAAAAAAGAAAGGGGGCATAAGAACAGGACACCTGGATGGCTCAGCTGGTTGAGTGGCTGCCTTCAGCTCAGGTCGTGATTCTGGGGTCTTGGGATTGAGTCCCGCATCAGGCTCCAGCTTGCTTCTCCCTCTGCTGCAGCTTCCCCTGCTTGTAGTCACTCTCTCTCTCTGACAAATTAAAAAAAAAATCTTAAAAAAAAAAGGGAATAAGAAAAGCTGGGTATGCTATAGCGCTGACTTGTACTTTACAACTGCCAAAGCCTTAAAAGTTTATATTTATACTGACTCCAAATTTGCTTCCCTAGTCCTACATGCTCATGGAGCAATTTGGAAGAAAATAGGATCATTATGAAGCCATAACTCCCCAATCAAATAAGGACCTGAAATTATTACTGTTGAGGCTCTACACCTACCTGAGGTGGTGGCTGTGATTCACCTCAAAGGACATCAAAGGATATGACCTTAGAATCTAAAGGAAACAATTCACTAGACTGTGAAGCCAAGCAGGCAGCACAAAATAAAGTCTTTTACCAGCCTTAACTCCAGGGAAGTCCGTATTCAGACCAAGAAATTCACATAGCCCAGGAAAGAGGATATTGAAAAATACACAGGACTGGCTTGTTAATAACAAAGGAAAAATCTTTATACCCAAAGATAACCAATTGAAGCTAATACAGGGTTTACACCAGGCTACGGGATTTAGGTAAAAAGGCCACTGAGGTGACAAAAACTTTGCTAAGAGAAATTGTCCCTAGATTTGGACTCCCTTGCTCCCTACAAAGTAACAAGACCTTTTTATTAGACATTCAAAAGATGGCCCTCCAAAACTGAATAGCCCTTGGTATCTTGACTGCAGTTAAAGGAGGCCCAGAATTAGATGACTCTAATCTAATGGCACCCAGTGGCTATGTGGCTCTAATTTGTGTCCATGGCTTCCCGAGGGCTGGATAGGCCACGGTACTCTGGATTTTGCCTAGATGCACGGACACATTATTAAAACCATTGCCAACCCAGCCAAACTTCCAAATCTAAAATAGTGGTTGACATGTGTGTCTCACTGGTATGACCAATTAACATCCATTTTTGTTCCCTCTTTGGGACTGAAGGGTGTTGTTTGGTACATGGAAGCTCTTCGTAAGTACATGGTTAAAGACCTAAGTGATATTCAAAGTGGTATTTCCCTATTAAATACTGCACTAACACAAATGCATAAAGCAGTTTTACAAAATAGAATTATGGATTAAATGTTTTAACTACTATGTAAAATACAATGTAATGTATGCTAGCATAAAAACAGAATGCTATGTATATGTTCCAGATTACCATATTTCTGGGTTTATGACATAAATACTCAAATTGGCACTTTAAACGATCTCTTTCCTTTAATGATTGGTTAAACTTCTGGACTGGAGAAGAATTCTGTCAACCATCAAAGGACTCAGTTGGGCTTTTATTTATTTATTTTTTTGTTACACTACTTATGTTTTGCTGTTTTCTCTCCACCTGGTGCAGAGACTCTTTCGCTGCCGTAACTTTAAGCCAACAGATGATCCTTTCCACTTGGGGAGATCCACACATGTCTCCCTTGGATTCAGCGACCTCTGCCTTTTGTAACTCCTGTACCTATGTAAGCCCCCAACTGACCAATGTTGACCCATAGGTAGGGACATCTCTATGCCCCTATTCAGTAAGAGGAAGTTACAGAAGATGAGACCTTCCAACCTCAGAAACCTTAAAGATTTAAGAGTCAAAACTGTTCAGGGGAGAAATAATGTGGGGGAAAAAGGGAAGAAAAAACATTAAATTTCCTTACTACTTACAGCCCATTGACAAGTCCTTCAAACAGGGAGAGTGACATTCTCCTAGGGACTCAGCTGCCTCCATGTTAATAAATTTGCTAAGGGCAAAAGGCCATCATAGTGTGCTCCCCGCCCCCAAGATCCTGTAAGTCTACTTTAACATGTAAAAATTCCTTTAGAAATTTCCTTTACCTCTAAACCCCACAAGATCCATGTTGGCAATCATCCCCCAAGCATGTGACCCACCAATATACATCTGAAGGGTATATGACTCAGGTTTTATTAGACGGTAATAAATGACCTGGTCCCAACAATAGCTAACCCCTCAAGGTCCTGGAAACCTTGCTTCCAAAATTCCTTAGAGACTTATGCTATCCCCAACCCCCTCCGAACTTGAAAGTACATAATGGGCCTCTCCTCATGACCCCGGTGGAGTTCTTTCTGCCCAGGGGTCCTGTTCCTGTGCTACAGTAAAATCACCTTTTGCACCAAAGATGTCTCAAGAATTCTTTGGCCAACGGCTTTGAACCCAAAGGTCTTTCGTACATCATTTGGAATTTCCTGGTTGTGTGGATTCCCATACATATGAAGTTAGTTTTTT
This sequence comes from Zalophus californianus, assembly GCF_009762305.2. Taxonomy (NCBI): domain Eukaryota; kingdom Metazoa; phylum Chordata; class Mammalia; order Carnivora; family Otariidae; genus Zalophus; species Zalophus californianus. The sequence continues at coordinate 2,529,892 of NC_045613.1, read as the reverse complement.
TTTTCTGTTAATCTGCATCATATAAATGTCTTTCGTACTTCAGCTAGAAGGTCTTGAAAAGCAGGAATTTCTTCCTTCTCATCAACTTCTAGCTCCATTTAAAAATGAAAAAACTAAAACAAAAAAAAATGAAAAAAACTTTACCAGGAGGTAAGAGAATCTACTATTATACACTGCTGTCAGTTTAGCACCTATATGCAACAGAGCATGCATATTGACTCTTGAATCAATAAACACAGGAAACTAGCTGGTGTGGCCTTGTTTCAATGTAGTTTCTAAAGGCAGCTGCTTAGTATGCTTTAAGAGAAACCGGTTTTAGTGACTAGTCAATAACAGAACATAATTATTTAACTTTGGCTCAAAGTTTTTAATTAGGAATTTTATGTTTGCTGTTTTTTAAAGCCAACTAATATAAACCATATGTAAGACTGACTCAACATTACAGCTCCCTATATTATGTATGTATAGAGAAAACTTAAAAAAGAGGTCCAATTTAAATAAATTTCTACTCAGGATTTTTCATTCTCTGGATTACAAATAAATTTAACTACCCCCTGAGAATTATGTTCCTATGAAAACTTTAAGGGGATAGTCTTTCAGCTCTGGTTATGAATTTTCATTCAGTGTTTACTCAGACTTGTTCCGCAGTGGAGGAGAAATTTTATCTTTTGGGTTATTACTCTCATTCCCACATAACTTCTATTACCATAATGACAACATCTTGACAAGAAATCTTCCTGGAGTTCAAAGCCCCCACCCAGATCAGAATATCACAGATGCTATTTTCTGTGCCCCCACTGTTAAAATAGGCAAGAATGCTGGGAAATTTGTATTCTTGTTCAACCTTCATGATCCTACCTCATTGGTGCAGGAAAACACCTTCCTCACAGTAAAAACTTCACCCATACAAGGATGGCAATGGTTCCTTTGAAAAATATTTTTATCCTATTTGTGGTTAAGGTTTTCAAATTAACTCATCTTTCAAGTATTCCTATTGCTGATCTTCATCATTTACTCATGGAAAATAATCCTTCCTCCTGTTAAGATTAGTTTGTATTTTTTTAACAACTATTTGAGAGAGAGTGAGAGCTCAAGCACAAACAGGGGGAAGGGGCAGAGAGAGAGGGAGAAGCAGACTCCTGGCTGAGCAGGGAGCCTGAGCCAGGGATGGATCCCAGGACCCTGAGATCATGACCTGAGCCAAAGGCAGATGCTTAACCGACTGAGCCACCCAGGTGCCCTTAGTCTGTATTTTTAAGAATCATTAGATGTTAAACATTTGGAGCTACTTGTGAAGTGATTTGTTCAGTTTTCATTTCAGTCCAAAATTTGGGTTTGCTTTTTCCTTTTGTCCCTTTTTACCATTTCAGTATCATAAGGTAGATTTTTAATTTAGTAAACCTTTATGCTCCAGCAGTATGTAAATTTTCCCTTATGCTTTTCCTAAAAAAAAAAAAAAGTAATTTTCCAGTAGTTTTCCAAACTCAATTTGGCAGGCTTATCAAAGCTTTTAGACGCTCAGCTTCCACAACTAAATGAGTATTTTTTTTCCTATTCATGATTTTCACCTAATTTTATTGATAACTCCATGTTTATAGGAGTATATACGAAGCCTTTGAGTTACATTTTCAAATAGTCCAAGACAGAGTTAATGAGTAATTCCAAAGATAAAAATCTGTTTATCAATATTTTCGTTTACCAATATTTTTAAATCTAGGAGCACTTATTTCATTGTATCTTAATACTCTGTAAAGTTAACTGGTTCAAGTTTTGATCTAGGTGGAAAACTGTTTTCATTACCATTATTCCCACTCTGGTCATTTGGTGCTTTAATCTGGTTAAGAAAATAGATGCTTAATTTATTTCTTAAACTTTTGTATCCTCCTATATCTAATTTTTCTTTTAACTAACACCACTCTTTTAGGAGGACTTTAGAGTAATGAGGCAAACGCAATCTTTTGTAGCCCTTTTGGAGATTTTGTAAACCTTTTATACATTTATGTTTACAAACAACAACACATTAATTGGCTTAGTATGCCCAAGTGGAAAATAGGCACAGCTTCCTGTGCAGAAGTACCATACTGCTTTATATTGTATGCTTATATTCAGACATAAAAAGGAAATTTTAGGGAAACAGTGCAATTCACCTTCCACAGAAATTTGGTTTCCTGATTTTTCTTTTGCTTTCACTTTTTTAACCCAATAATAAAATTAGACAAGAAATCCCATTTCATGGAAATTTTTACTCCAAAAATTTTAACAATGCAGACATTACATTCAAGCAACTTATCTAGTTTTCATCAATTACATTAGCAATCATGAAATTACTTTGTATACTTTTTTATCTTACCCATCTTATCCAAAAATTCATGGAGGGCAACTTAACATATGCCTTTCCCCATTAAATAACATTTTTCATTAATTCTATAGTAACAGAAAAAAAGTAGTTAAATTTCCTCTTTGACAAAAAATTGGTACAGAACTTTTTAATATCTGCTACGGTCTCCTCTTTCAGATCGGTTTCCCCCATGACCTCCTCCGGAAGCCCCACAACTTGAGCTATCATATGACTCATGAGAAGGGTACACCCTATCCATAGAGGGTGGGAAGCCTCGTTCTTGTCTGCCACCATGCTCACGACTTATGTAGAGATCACTCCGGCTGCTTGAGTAACTTTCCCGACCTCCACAATATCCATCACGTGTGCTGCTATAATCATAGCGACTGCTTCGACCATACGTCAGAGGGGGCCCACGTGCAGGCTGTGCACCACGGGAGCTACCTGTAAGGTCAATGATCAAGTAAAAAAACTAACTACATTACAATTTTTGTGGCATCGTTACTCCATGAACCTAATTTAAGTACTGTATTTGGAAGAAATATGTTTTTATTAATTTAAAAGGAAATGTAAATGTAACATGCATGTTTTATGTTAAATAATTTGAAGTAAATGTGCTGTCAGTTTCTGAAAATGGGCTGAAATTATGACCTTCATATTTTTCTTATATTCCATACTGTTAAACACTCTCCCTTGTTAGTTAAAAATGTTAAAATGATTTTGATAAGATGCCAATTTGATGAGACTGCCAATTTACCATTAAAAGTAACCTGTTAGTTTAAATGGCCTATTAAAAAAGTAATTCAAAGATCTTCGAACTAATAAAAGGCCATACTGTGGTTATGCCTTTAGAATTAGAAGTAACATTATATACTCAACAATCTGGCTTGTAAAATCTAATTGCATGAGTTTTAAGTAACAACTGAACTTTTTAAATTTTTTTTTTATTAAAGATATTATTTATTTGAGAGAGAGAGAGAATGAGAGACAGAGAGCATGAGAGGGAAGAGGGTCAGAGGGAGCAGCAGACCCTCCGCTGAGCAGGGAGCCCGATGTGGGACTTGATCCCGGGACTCCAGGATCATGACCTGAGCCGAAGGCAGTCGCTTAACCAACTGAGCCACCCAGGTGCCCCACAACTGTACTCTTACCATAACTCTCATATGATTCTCTGTAAGAGTCTCCACTTGAAGGTTCAGAATAATCTCTATCACGACCACCACCATAGCCATCACGATCACTAAATTTAAAAAAAATAGGCATTAATGTAACAAGAAGTGTAAACAGCTATTTGATAAAAATTTAAATTTTCATAGTACCTATATCCTCTAGAGTAATGTTCATCCCGAGAACGCGAATGGCCATAGTAACGGTATGCATAGTCTGTAGATGGTGGAGCATAATTCTTGGTGTCTCGGGAACTTGGATAATCTCTGCTCGAATAACTCAAATAAAGCAGCAAATTTTAAAAGTGCAGTTTCTTATATCCAAAATATATATAAAAAACTCTGACAATAAAAAGTCTTTTTTCAACAGGCAGACTTGAATACGCTTTTCTATAAAGAAGATACACAAATGGCCAACAAGTACGTGAACAGATGCTCAATCAGTCATTAGGTAAAATTCAAATCAAAACACAAACTAGTCACTGCTTCACCCACCTATTATATTGGCTATAATTTAAAAAAAAACAGAAAATATTAAATGTTAGTAATGTAAAGAAATCAGAATCTGTATATTGATAATAAAAATGTATAATAAGTGCAGTTCTTGTGGGAAAGGCTGGTGGTTCCTTAAGAAATTACAGAATTACAATAGGACCCAAAAATTCCACACCTAAGTATATGCCCCAAAGAACTGAAAACAGGTATTTAAATATTTGCAGATCAATGTTCACAACATAATATGGTGGAAATATCCCAGACTGTTAATTGCATATACAAAGGAATATAAAAACCCATAAAAAAATCCATAGTAAGAATTCACGCTACAATGCATGTTTCTTGCAAACATTTGTGCTAAAGAAGCCAGACACAAAAAGTTAAAACGGTTTGATTCCATTAGTATAATCTATGCAGAATAGGTAAATCCAGAGACAGAACACAGATTGGTGTTTGTGAGGCCTTGGAAGCAGGTAGAGGTAACATTAAGGGTTATCTGTGGATGATAACAGTGTTTTGGTACTACATAAAGATAGTAGTTGTTTAACACTGTAAATGTACTGTTACTGAATTATTAACCTTAAAATATTTAATTTTGTTAGTGAATTTCACTTCCACAAAAACAAAAATCCACTATAACTTAACAGTTTATATACTTTGTTTTCCTTTACCTATCTTTGGTATTGTAACCATCACCTCTTGGTGAAATATAGTCATCTCTCCGGGAAGACACTGGCGCTCTGCGTGAAGGACCTCTATAATTCTCTCTCCCATGTGATGGTGGCCCTTTAATTTAAAAATTCTTAAGTAAGTATCTCAATAACTTTTATAAAAAAGAAAAATTCAAAACACAGATTTCTTTCCACAATTCTTAAAGATTTCTCCCTTAAGATACTATTTATGATTATTTTTGTCTGCTTTTTACATATTCCTGAATGTCTCATCTTCTGGTATCTTCCCTCCCTATGTAAATTTTGCATAATCTTAAATTACCATCAGTATGTAAAAAAAAAACTTCTAAACATAAACAATTTCAGTAGCTACTTCCACCAATTCAATGATTCAATCTGCCTCTTTACTTTCACTTGTCAGCTTTTCTTCTCTATTTGTCAATGTCTTACTAAGTCCATCCCTTGTCCAGGTTACTTCCGAGTCCATTAGACATGCTTGAGCTGTTCAATATACTCTCCATTATAATGGTCCCACTGCAGCCAATCTATTCTTTTCCATATTCAATAGGCTGGCAGTGACGTCCCATGCTAGTTAAAATGTTTCAATTGCTCCCCAAAGATCACAGTACTTATTAAGCTATCACAATTTAGTGTCAAACTTTTTTCCCATTTACCTTATGTCTTTTCATAACTTTTGTAAGTTTCAAGATTCCCTGTATATTTTGTCTTTTACCCTTGTATACATGCGAACACCATCAAGAATCACTATCAAGAATACTTCCTTATTGTTACAAGTATTAACACAGCAAAGGGATTTGTAAGTCACTTTAACGTAATAATTACCCCATTATTCATCACTTTCCTTTGTCTTCTATACAGCCACCTCATTCTAATTAAACATGTTTATTTTATACATCCTTGTTTTTTTTTAAAGATTTTATTTATTCATGAGAGACATAGAGAGAGAGAGAAGCAGAGGGAGAAGCAGGCTCCCAAGGAGCAGGGAGCCCGATGAGGGACTCGATCCCAGGACCCTGGCATCATGACCTGAGCCGAAGGCAGACGCTTAACCATCCGAGCCACCCAGGCGCCGTTTTCTTTTTTCTTAAAACAATCTCTCTGCTGCATGAAACGAACTGTGCCTCTTCCTGCTTTCATTATTGTCATCATTTTCTATTTACTGCCCCCAACTGCAAAACTTCTAGTACCTTGTATACATGATGTACCTACCCTGCTTTCTCTACCACTCTGCTCATTTACAATGCTGTTTTCCTTTAATTCCAAATGTTCCTGGTATCACCTAAATATTTCCCATGGCTTTCTATATTCCACTGTTCCTTCATGGCCAGTGTTTCTCAAAAAGCTTAAACAAGAAATTCACATAGAGTGAATCATTCAGTCATTAAAACTGCTCCAGCTGAAAGATATTATTCTTTCCTTTATTTCTTTTTATCTTCATACTGTTCATGAGTATTAACATGCAAAACCTTCAAACTGTTTACTAACGGAAATACATAGGTATCTTTTTTCTGCTAAAAAAAAGTATTGATTTCAATTCACCCCACTCACACCAACAATGTTATCTTTCCTTCGGGCATTAGATGCCAAATTCTTTACATATATTTTCTAATTTATCATACCAAGTGGCTTAGTTTTGTAATGATGGCAGTGATGATGTCTAGTGTTTTATTAGCAATACTGTTTAAGAGGTAATTTGGGAAAGTAATGTACCCCTTCCTAGATATGCAACTTTCTCCCATATGTAATGTTATCTTCACATGCTAAGTAAATTATTCCTAGTTCCTAGAATTAAGCCCTCACCCTCCAATTTTTTTTCTCCTAATTCTTTCATTGGAAACGTGTAGGCTTCTTCTGTATTTAAGACAACAGCAAATTACACTTAGCTTTGTGAAAGGTAAATTTGATAATGTCAACTTCTACCATAAGATTTAAAGAGCAATGTCGAATTAAAAGAACTGAAGTTTTCATTCTCTAAATCTGAAGATATAGTGTTTATTTCTTCACTAAGACGTTCTTTACCCTCTTGATTCCTACTCTGTTCAATCCAAGATCTTACACCTTCTCAAAGTTATCTGTTCTTATATTTGATGCTACTCACCTCTTGCGTTCTTTAAATTCTCTCAAGTATTTTCAGTTCCCTAAGGATTGTTATCTTACAGTTTAAATCATCTCTCCATCAAACTTGGTGGTGAACTTTTATCTTCCACATATGACATAACTAAATTACAATAGCTTCATAAATATATGCACTCCTATGATTTCCAATTTAGATTATTTAAAGTTTATAAGTCTATTTATTTATTAAATTTTATTAAGTCTATCAAGCCTTGTTTAAATAACCAAAACCCACAGTGATCTCTGTTCATCTAGATAACAAAATATTTTCTATTTCTTTATCATGAATACTTAATATTAGATATTTCCTTCCTAATGAGAGAATTCTTGGAAGTAAAGAATGTATCTCACATGTATTTATATATTTCTTAGTATTCTCACAAAATGAAAAGAATGCCTTGCACATAATTATGATTTTAAAACTGAACTTTCTAGTAAGTTTTAGATTAGGACATCACTAGCGCACATACTTTCAAAGAACTCATGCTGAGATTAAGTGTGTATCCATCATCATCTGCATTTAAATCAGATCTTTTTAGTAAAGCACCATCATGGTCCAAACACAGAAAGAAAAAACAATATGGCAAGTTGCATTTATTGTTTATAAACTAATTAATGACTAATAAACCCGGTGATCAAAATACACAGCTACGCTACACATCAAAATATTCTCATAGGACATTGTGATTTTCAAGAATATCTTGATCTTGAAATCATGCAAAAAACAAACAAACAAACAAAAAACCTGCTGACCAAAGCATGTTATACCAGGAACTTTAAAAAATGAAGAGGGGTTCTACAACAAATGTAGACTTAATAGGAATGCTTTTCCCCACTGTTTGTTAATCACCTACTACACCTATAATTAGAAGCTGAAGAATTAGATCCTAACCAAAAATAAGTAGTGATCCATAAATACACCCATATACTTTATTTTCCATTGCGCTTCTTGAAATCAACTTCTTAAAATAGATGATTTTCATTCAGAAGGATTCACAGCATTACCTCTTCCTCCAATTCCTCTGTTGCTACGCCCGGGAGCAGAAGGAGCAGATCTTTTAGGAGGAGGACCTCCACTTCTTGAAGATGGGCCTCTTTTAACTGGAAAGCGTCCCTTGGAAGAACTCACGTTGAGGTTAAGAGTACATTCTCCAACATCTGTGTTTAAATGAAATCTTTTTAGGAAAGTACAATCGACATTTTTTAAATGATGAAGGTTCATTGTTTAAAAATCTTTACTAAACAATGTTATGGTCTTAAGGATTCAGATTTGTATAAATAACCTAGTTTTCTTACATGATATACATAAATACAAATCAAAGGCTTATTGTGAAAGTTATTTTGGAAAACCTAGAAAAACTCAAGAAGCATTTTATATTCACATTAATGAGACACATTTGGGAAAAACTGAAGGGGTGGGGAAAAATGGTAAATAATTGCTCAAGTGGGCGCCTGGGTGGCTCAGTTGGTTAAGCGACTGCCTTCGGCTCAGGTCATGATCCTGGAGTCCCAGGATCGAGTCCCACATCGGGCTCCCTGCTCAGCAGGGAGTCTGCTTCTCCCTCTGACCCTCTTACCTCTCGTGCTCTCTATCTCTCGTTCTCTCTCTCTCTCAAATAAATAAATAAAATCTTTAAAAAAAAATAATTGCTCAAGTAATCCTCATGTGAAGAAATCTACTTTAAAATCATATAATACATAGGCACAAATCAAAATATTTTTAAAAATCTAAAGGAGAAGATACATCAAAAACTCATTACCTGAAAGTGTTAACATATACAATTCTTACAATGCACTTAATAGTCAACAAAAATTTATGTTATGTTCAATTTTACTGGTATTTTAAGAAATGCATATTAAATCATTAAAAATCATTTTACTTTTCTAAACTAGAAAAACGTTTAGATATATTCCCATTCCTTGGTATTGTCATAGGTTAAAAAAATGAGTATTCTTATACACGGCAGAAATAGGTAAAATTTTTTCAGTATCAGCTTCGTGAATAAAACAAAATTGCTTCTAAATGGGACAAATCTGAGGCGCCTAGGTGGCTCAGTCCTTAAGTGTCTGCCTTCGGCTCAGGTCATGGTCCCAGGGTCCTGGGATCGAACCCCGCACAGGGCTCCCTGCTCAGCAAGGAGCCTGCTTCTCCCTCCCCCACTACCCCTGCTTGTGTTCCCTCTCTCGCTGTGTCTCTCTGTTTCAAATAAATGAAACAAAATCTTAAAAAAATTAAAATAAATGGGACAAATCTTACAATTCTACTTTAGGAGACAATTTCCTAAATATCACACTGATTTTCAAGAACAGAATCTAAACGTTTGATTTTTAAGGACCGGTTAACAGAAGGAACAAAGTTTATTCAACAAACAGGAAGTGACCCCATTTCATACTGAGTAAAAAGTCTTCTCTGAAAAGTTCATAAATAGCATTTTCAATGACTCATTCTCCCTCCAACACACACAACAAAGATAAATTCGTATTTGTGTAGCAGTGGCTTTTAACCTTTCTCTGAGTAAAGACATCCTCCAAAATCTAAAGAAAGCTCTAGATATTTCCCCAAATGCAAGTTTCACTAACAAGAGACCAAGGCAGAAAACCTTCGCATTGATGTTTGCACAAACATATATGGAAAACAAATCCTGCAGTCTGAATTTAGTTTGAAATTTATGCCATTTCACTGCAAGGTTATATTTTTGCACACTATTTCAAGCATTTTAGAACTATAATTCCTTAGCCTTTAGAAAATAACATAATAAAAAGAAAAAAGGAAAGAAAAAAGAAAAAATGTGATAAAATAACACTGTAAAGGAAATATCTATGGAAATATAAATAATCTGAAAAAATCATCTAATAAACAAATTTTCAAAGGAAGCATTACATTCAGTTAAATGAATACATTGATTTTAAATGATTAGGTATACATTTCTAAGGCAGGAATTTCTCTAAATTATCCTTTTGTAAAAATCATAAATTATTGGTCTGGATAATTATTGTAAATTTTCAACTCATCAGTTAGGTCTTGGCAAATGGCAATAAATACAATGATAACAAAACTGAGAAACCAAATTTGTGAGGCCATGTTTTGTCTGAATGGCTGAAGACAAATATAGCAATAAAGTGTCATGTTTTCATCATTAAAAAAGAGTAGTATTTCAATTATGATTGTTAATTCCTCATCTAATGAATCTTAGTTTATTATGCTCATAAAAGATGTAAATAAATACTGATGTATTTCCATACATTCAAACTTACTGTTTTCCAGTGTTCCATCCTTATATTTTAAAACATTACCCAAGTGTCCTCCACATGAGGAACGCCCTCTTGCTCCTCCACTTCCTCCTCTTCCACATCTCACACTTCTTGGATGGCCTCCGTTTCTTGGATGAGGTGGTGGCTTCCATCTTCCACCACTTTCAAAAGATAGTTTGTTGGCTTGATCCACTTTAATTGTTTTTCCATCCAAAGACTAAAGACATTAAGTAGAATATCGGTAACATTACACCAATGTAACAAATTTTACAAATCTACTCATTACTGAAACTAAAATCAAGTTCAAATAAGAAAATAATGACCAGGTCCTTCACCTGCCAAATATGAGACATTTAACTAATAATTGCCTTCCATTAAGTCATCCAATACAACTGTATTATTAAAACTTCTTGAAATACAATCCAGCATCAAAAAGAAGAGCTCTCACATTTCATGAAAATATACATTTTCTAATGTATAACTCACTTTATTTTTGGATTTCTAGCATTTAAATTTTCCAGTGTCCCGAAGGTATATAAAACAATGTGTACTGTCATTTAGAAAAAAAGTTACTATTACTTATTCAAAATGATTGTTTATATTCTGTACAACTTTTTGGTATCTGTTCTGCTAAAAATTAAAAGGAAATAATCCTAATATGATTGCAGCTGTATTTACCGTAGTTATATTAACTTTCTTTGCTTTTTCTCTTTTAATAGAACATTTATTTGGTCTTTAATGTTTTGCCATACTCTGTTCTTACCCAGCTTTGCTTTAAACATGTTCCTAGAAAACAACTTTTTAATATAGTACTTATTCTCATTTTTCAAATTAAATTTCTTAACTTCCCGAAAATTTCAGAATTGTTTATCTTTCACAGGGGCCAACACGATTTTTAATAACATAACTTTTAATAATTATCCCACATAAAACATTCTGGTCATTTTGTGTTACATACAGAAAAGAGTCTTAAATCCTAAATTCCTACCAAGACTTCTGGTAGGTATGGGCCCTAGGCCAATAGAAATAGCCACAAATAGCAGTCCCCACACCAGGGACTCATTCGGTATTTCTGGGTCCAAAATATTTCCTGCAAAGTTATTCATGGCTGCTTCCTTTATAAAACGCAGGATTCAGCTAACACCTCTTGATCTTCATGGATAAAAACACTGTCCACTACCCGTACAAGTTCTAACTAGATTACTAACTTTATTTCTTATCAAAGTTCTTGTACTAACCATATTAATTCTTATTTAAAGAGTTCTTATCTTTCATCCTCAAATACAAGAAAACAGGTACTTTGATTTACAGCCATCACTCAGTTGCTTTATCAAAGGCTAATACCTAAGCACTCAACAAAACGTCTGCTGAAAAAAATTAGAAATAAAGTCTATACAAACTCACGGCCTTGTTCTTAAAAACCAGAACACAAAAGAATCATCAATTGCTTTAAATAATTTACCTCTGTACACAACACAAAAACCTCAGCCAAATCCAACTTCTACATGCTAACAATCATAAAATATAAAAGCAAAGTAAAAAAAGGTCAGTATGTAGTGATAGCCTGCTTTGTACCAGAAACCAATCTACAAGGGAAAAAAGAAAACTAACATATGTATTCCACACTGTGAACTTAAGAAGTCCTGCTAATAATTTAAAAATGAACGTAATCAATACAATAAAAATAAAATAAATTAAAAAATAAAATAACTGAAAAGTTTATAAAATGAACTTAATTTATAGTATTATGAGTATAAAAAGATACTACCTACAGATAAGAGATAAAATTTTGGAGTAAATATGCAATTTGAGTTTTTGAAGCTGAAAATGCTAGGGCTGACCCAGGTCTTGACCAGTCCAAAAAATACTGGGAATAGCTTAAAGAATAATAAAGCCATAAAACAGATTAGGATAATCTAAGAAATGAAGAAACCAAAAATTCTAGAATGGAGTGACCTGGAGTGCGATGAAGTATTCAGTATTTTAACAGAATCACTGAAAAACTTAAAAGTATATAGAAGACACGTAACTACTGGATTTTAAGGTCCAGAAAGAAAAAGAGTATCTGCTTTATTCATTAGTACGTTAAAATCTGGATCAAAATAAACCCTCAACCACTATAATAAAATAATCACGTACCAAATTTACAAAAAATACTGGTAACTGAATAAAAACTTACTAAAGAAAGAAGAGCAAGATTAGGTGCAGGTGACCAGATAATTATTTTGATCACCACATCAACAGTTTACTCATTATTATTTTTTTTCCTCAAGAATTGAATGCCTGTATGAATGTAAAGTTTCTGCTCAAGTATTAACATTTTCAAGAATTGTTTTCCCCAAAAAACAGGAATTAATCTTTCCTATTTGTCTTCCTAAGCTTTTATGCTACAGAAACACTTCCATGAATTTCAATAGCTTTTTCTGTTGTATTATTTTGTGCAGGTGTTTTTTTTTTTTTTTTCAATTTTAAATCCTGGAATACTAACATAGAAATACATTAACATACACCGCTAAAGCTAATGTTCATTTCACTCCTTCCAACCACGCTCTCCAGTATTCATGTAACAAAAAGAAGGGTGACAACTAAAGAATTTTGGCATATGCATTATGTGTCGTAAAATACTAGAAAAATAAAAACAATCTAAAAATACTATTCAATGAACAACAGAGCTGGAAAATTTTTAAGAGACTCTCTTACCTTCCAATTCATATCTTTGGCAGCATGTGTAGCATCAGCAGGGCTCTCAAATGTAATAAAATCAAAGCCTCTGGACTTATTTGTTTCCCGATCCTTCATCAGAAGAACTGTAGTGCATATAAAAATTTAATTGGATGTTACATAAAAGTGAACCTTCTTAATATTTTGAAAATTACCAATCCATCCTTGGATGATTTTTTGAAGTCCTTTTTAACTTAACTGATATCCTGGATAGAACAGTAAAAAAAATTTGCAAGTTATTTTAAAATCTTTACATTTTACATCATTATGAGTTGCTAAAAATTAACAGTGAGGAACTCTACAGTTAGCCTATCTTATCCCTTTTCAAAAGCCTACCTCCACAATATACATATTTTATTTATTTGCTCTTCCTTTTTCCCCTTCCCAATAGTAAGAGACTTGTAGGTGTACCCTTTCATTCATTGCTATTATGCTATCCCGATATATAACACAAATACTAATATATTAAAAAAAGGTGCTCAAGAAAGTTTCAAAAACAGAAAATAATTTTAGCTTAGCTGTTCAATTATATATATTTAATATAATTTACTTTGAACATTTACCTAGATGTTGGTTTCAAAATTTACCTTCCACTATGTGACCATATTTCGCAAATACTGCTTCAAGAGTCTTTTCATTAGTCTCGATACTGAGGCCTCCTATAAACAGCTTCCCAGGTGTATCTGCTTCTAACATTTTGCTGTTAAATGCTTGAAAACATATACACATTGCAAAAAATAAATTATAAGCCAAAAAGTTGTATTTTATCAGTGTATGTGAAATTTAGGTGAAATACCGTACATAAGCTCTGTTTTGTTTCTTAAAATGAAACTTGGGTGTCTGCTTGTCTCAGTCAATAGAGCATGTTACACTCGAAAAAAAAAAGATTTTACTTAATTATTTGACAGAGACAGAGCAAGAAAGGGAACACAGGGGGAGTGGGAGAGGGAGAGGCAGGCTTCTCGCCCAGCCAGGAGCCGGATGCGGGGGTCGAACCAGGACCCTGGGATCATGAGCTGAGATGAAGGCAGATGCTTAACGACTGCGCCACCTAGGCGCCTCTAGAGCATGTACTCTTGATGTCAGAGTCATGAGTTCCAGCCCCACACTGGGTGTAGAGATTACTCAAAAATAAATAAAAACTTAAAATGAATGCCTGGGCAGTTCAGTCGCTTAAGCAGCCGACTCTGTATTTTCCCTCAAGTCATGATCTCAGGTTCTGGCATCGAGGCTCATCCCTCCGCTTCCTCCCGCAACTATCTCCCCTCAACATGCTTAAGATTCTCTCCTCCTTTCCCTCTGTCCCTCCCCCCTTAGAAAGAAATGGAATTTGTAACCTAAAGAGCAAAATGTGCAGTGGCTTAACAAGAAAAATGCTCCACTATCTACAGACATCTGATAAAACCTTGGGTGCAGTATGCAGGCTTCGCTTTTAAAAAATAGTGTGGATTTTTTTAAAGACTTTACTATTTATTTTATTTTATTTGAGAGAGAGAGGGCAGGGAAGAAAAGAAACACAAGCAGGGGAAGCAAGAGAGGGAGAAGCAGGCTCCCCGCTGAGTTAGGAGCTCCACGGGGGACTCCATCACAGTACCTGAGCCGAAGGGAGGCGCTTAACCAACTGAGCCACCTAGGTGCCCATAGTGTGGATTATTTTTAAAACCAAAAAAAAAAAAAATGCATTTCTGTATCTAAGTTAACATTTTAAGTTTTCTTAAGTGCACATAAATACGTTAATTTTATTTAGTTTCCCCTCGCCCCTCTTTCCATTTATCTTGGTCACATATCAAATAGTCTTTCCTTATAGTAATGTCTCTCTCAAAAGATTTTTAAAATGCTAAGTCATAAAATTAAGGTACGAATTAAAACCTTCGTTAACGGAATTTAAGCCGCGATTACATAGAGAGAAAAGACTTTAGCAAACATTGGCTAAAGCAGTTGTGAGATTTTTACCGGATGCTAAAAATTTGAGAATCCTGTGAGGTGAATCAATATTTGGTATCTGATCAGTAAAGTAGAAGTTTGTACTCACAGCGGTTAAATAGTGTGCATATATTTTTCAGTTACCCCCGCATTCAGAGAGAAAACTCGTTACAAGAAAAAAAATTCCACATGAATCAAAATGTCGCGCTGGCTATATATCCGACAAACAATCCGCGAGGACGCGCCATAATACAACCGAGAAAAGCCAAGTTAAAACAACAAAACATGTACATCAGGTCATTAAAAAAGCTTCTCAGCCCGACTATAGGGTTCTCTATAGTCGCACATTCCGTCTCAAACTAACATCCATGCATTTTTAACTCATCTCCCCACCATTCACGAACAAAACTCGAGAACTTCACGGACTTTCCACGGCGGCTGCAGGAACACATTGCCGAGCGAATGAAAACCGAAAACGTACTTTCCAATAAAAAGACACCTAACTCCTCTAGATATTCTATGCACATATATTTTTAACTTACATAATGTGTTCTTAAGATACACTGAAAACGCCTGAGAGAAAAATCAAAGTCTGAATTACCACAATTTATCAATTTATAAGACATGATATAGCACTGGCTATTTTTCCTGAGGTATAAATTTGTCTTTCGTCCCTAAAACCCCGAATTCCTCACCTTTTTTATCTCCAGCTCACCTAACGGCTCGCCTCAACCCTCCGCTAAGCGACCACCAGCTCATCTGACCGCTGAGAACAACTGCGCAACCAATTTAACCACGCTAAGGAACCCGGATGTGACTGGATGACGAGCCGCAGAGGAAGTAGGGAATAAGGAGGGTGGGTAACGTGGAAGAGGAGGGAGCCGAGAAACTCCTGAAGGAAAAGCCTGAGGAAAGACAGAAAGAAAAAATGTATTTTCTACTTCCCTTTTATTATTTACTTCTTCCAGTTAAAGTAATCCATGTAAAGGAGAAACTAAATTTTTCCTATCAAATAATCATCCTTATCATTGTCTCAAATATTGGCAGTACACTATCACATGGCGTCTGGTAAAATTTTTAACACTGAAAAGAAAAAAATGATAACAGTGATGAAAAATATAGTAAGAGAAAGGAATAAAAATAGTAACAGTATTTAAGATTTCAAAGCTTCAGTATCTTTGAACTTCACGGATTTGAAAAATGTCATCTTCAATTATCCTCAATAAGTATATACATGTAATGTGTGACCAAACATCTAAAATTAAGAAAAACAACAAATCCCTGAGCTCAGTTTTTCTGACCTCAATCTCTGTGTAATAAACACAATCCTTAATAAATAATTATATGTGGTAAAATGAATTCCTATTCCTGAAAAAAATACTGTTATTAGCTGAGATTATTCCTTCAATTATTCCTTTTAGGAATTCACTTGCAAAATGCAACCTGAGGGAACACACTCAAATAACTACAGAATAAAACTAAAACTTATTTTTGTGAAATACTCTAGAATTTGTCAACACGTAGTTTTTTACTTTTTTTTTTTTTTTACTTCAGTACTTTCACTAATAGTGTGCCTTAAAAAGCAATAGAAAGGAATGACAAAACACCAACACACATGACTGGAGTGGAGAGTAAATTAACAATAGAAAAAAAATTAAAAAGAATTATAAAATCTTTGCCATCCTCTTGTAATAATTTATCTCATTTCAAAATGAGATGGCAGATGATTTAAAAAACATAATATTTCAAGAATTATCCAAGAAGAAATAGAAATCCTGAGATAATTATTTCATCGTGAATTCTAAGGGCTAGTCTGAAAAATTTATGCTGTTGATAAATGGAAATAAACACACACACATACATACAATTTTTATAGTATTTTGCTTTTCATATAACTCAGGTGACAAAATCTAAGTATGTCAATTCATTTTACAAACATAACCTCTAAAAATAAGACAAAAGAACAATATGATAATACAAATTATAAATTATGTCAACATAGACATAATTTGTATTTATCTCAAAATTTAGAACTTAAATGATACTATAGATACCAATTTCAGTGCTCATATCTATTTTAAGAAACTTATGTCTGCTAATTTTTATAATATTTCTCAATTATGAAGTACTGAGAATTTTGATGTGTACTATTATAATGAATATACTGTGGATTATATTTGGACCAAAACCTTAATTTCTCATTTCAGTATTTTTCCTTCAGGTAAAACCCGCCAATGAATTTATGCACAAAAGGTAAAGTTATTTTTATACCTATATATTATTTTAGAAAATTGTTTTTAATGACAGATTGGTAAACCATTATTTTTTTTTAAGATTTTATTTATTTATTTGATAGACAGAGACACAGCGAGAGAGGGAACACAAGCAGGGGGAGTGGGAGAGGGAGAAGCAGGCTTCCTGTGGAGCAGGGAGCCCGATGCAGGGCTCGATCCCGTGATCCTGGGATCATGACCTGAGCCGAAGGCAGACGCTTAACAACTGAGCCAACCAGCTGCCCCTTGGTAACCATTCTAACATTATATCCCCACATGTATTATATTCTTACCAGAAATACATTAATTTTCCCATAGCCAGATCAACATTAACAATTACTTTTTTCTCATTTTGTATAGTTAATATGTGCCCTTTCTTGGAGAAATGGATTTTATTCATGAGTTTTACTAATAATGCTATAAGTAATTAAATAATGTATCACTACCAATTGATAATTAATACAAATGAACAACTACTATATAATGCAGTGAAAGGACCTCATTGGGAAAGCACACATAGAAATAATACAATGTGTTTGGTGCCATAAAAAGCATGAGAAAATGCTCCAGTTATTTTTAAAAGGTTATGCAAATAATAGTGACTGTCTCTTTTTTTTGGCTTTTACAACAAAGTTTATTAGCTGTTCTACTCTTTCTCATAAATGGAATGGATAATGTGGATAATCCTTTACAAACCAGTACTCATTTAAAAAACTGTAATGAGGAGGCTGTGAAAAACACATATTTAATAAACAACAACAGTGACTGTCATTTTGTAAACAATTATCAGGATCAGTTTTTTAGATAAAATATCTAAAGATACTGTCTAAGCCGGTTAATGTTTGGAACTCCTATAACATGTTCATTTTGCAAGAAAGGAAACAAAAAGAACTTCAAAACTTTTTCACAATTTCAGGGATCTATCTCTAGAAAAATTATGATTTAAATCTAATGATTAGAACCAGATACTTTGTTGTAAAAGAAAACTGCTAAATCATATATATGGTAAAAATTTACCGAGATGTGTTTTGAGCAAGACTTGAGAAAACGGATTATAACTTATTAGACATGGGGTGCCTGTGTGGCTCAGTTGGTTAAGCGTCTGCATCAGGCTGAGTTTATGATCCCAACATCCTGGGATCAAATCGTGGGGCAGGCTCCCTTGTCAGTGGAGGTACCCCACTCATATTCTTTCTCTCTCTGTCTCAAATAAATAAAATAAAATCTTAAAAAAATAACTTATTAGACATACGATATAAGGAGGATCTTAGGCAGAGATAGCATTTGGGGAGTTGCGGGATTACTAAAAATAGCGCGGAAGAAGACGAAAAAGGGAACATTGTAAAATGTGATTTGCCTGGAAAAAAGTACAGAAGCATGCAATGTTAAAGGCAAAAGACAACCTGCAGGAAAATACTTTTGACCGGAAATATGAATGTCTACAAAATAGAATGCGTCTGTTGATTAACACAACATTATAAAGTAGTCATGCTGACCAAGAATCTAAGCTTCAAAATGTAGGAGTTGTGTGAAATTGAATAAAATACTTAACCTCTTAAATTCACTGAATCTGCAAAACAGAGATAATAATGGAATTATCAAATAGGACTGTTGGGGTAAAGTTAAATAATGTCCTGAGCATACCTTGAGCACAATACCTGAAACATAATAAAGACTCAAACAAAACAAAAGAAAACAAAGGGTGGAAATTATATGATTACCTTTCTATTAAGTGGAGGCCTAAAAGCAACACATTATTTAGGGACTGGTAAACACCATCGAAACTAAATAAGATGAGAATTGAGAGGGAGGCAAACCGTAAGAAATGCTGAACTCTAGGAAGCAAACTGAGGGTTGTTGGAGCAGCGGGTGAGGAGACGGTGGGTAACGGGAATGGGCGTTAAGGAGGGCATTTGATGTAATGAGCACTGGGTGTTAAATGTAACTGATGAATTACTAAATTCAACCTCTGAAACTAATTTTAAAGAATTATATTTTAAAAAGAATTAGCTGCTTTATGGGTGCCTGGGTGGCTCAGTACTTGAATGTCTGACTTCGGCTGGGGTCGTGATCCCAGGGTCCTGGGACTGAGCCCCGCGTAGGGCTCCCTACTCAGCGGGAAGCCTGCTTCTCCCTCTCCCACTCCCCCTGCTTGTGTTCCCTCTCTCACTGTGTCTCTCTGTCAAATAAATAAAATCTTAAAAAAAAAGAAAAGAGAAAAAGAATTGGCTGCTTTGGTTGTTTTGCATAAAATGAATCATTATTATGTACTTTCACTAATAATATGGATAAAAAAGCGATAGAAAGGAATGACAGAACACCAACACACATGATTGGAGTGGAGAGTAAATTAGCAATAGAAAAAATTAAAAAGAATTATAAGAAATATTTGGCACCCTCTTGTAATAATGGATCTCATTTCAAAATGAGATGACAGATGATTTAAAAAACATAATTTGTCAAGAATTATCCAAGAAGAAATAGAAATCCTGAGATAATAAATTCATTGTGAATTCTAAGGGATAGTCTGAAAAATTTATACTGTTGATAAATGGAAATAAACACACACACATACATACAATTTTTATAGTATTTTGATTTTCGTAGAACTCAGGTGACAAAAGTTAACTATGTCAATTCATTTTAAAATCATAACCTCTAAAAATAAGACAAAAGAACAAGACAATAATACAAATTATAAATTAGGAAGAGGACCAGTTCCTAAATGGAAATAAATACTGCATACCCAATGTTAGAATAAAAGTAAAAATATAATAATTATTTTCTGCTGGATGTTAATAGGAAATGTCTTCCTTTACTTTTAACTTCGTTAACTCAGTTGATTATTGCCACTATACTATGAACTACTATCCTTTTTTTTAAAACGAATTCTTATTCTCATTATAATCATTTCTTCTGGTTTGAAGAAAAAACCTGAAAAATCCTTGGAAATACATGAAGAATGTCTTGAGTATGTGGAGATGAGTATTATAATGTGCCTTCAGTATGACCTTAAATAATGTGAAAATAATATTGAAAATGTGACTGGGTGTGCCTTGGTGTCTCAGTCAATTTAGCTTGATTTCAGCTCAAGTCATGATCTCAGGGTCTTAATATCCAGCCCCACGTTGGGCTCCCTGCTCGGTGAGAGTCAGGTTGGCCCTTTCCCTCCACCCCTCCCCTCACTTGAGCTCATGCCCACGCCTATGCGCTCTCTCTAAAATAAAGAATGGGTTGGGGCGCCTGGGTGGCTCAGTCGCTAGGCGTCTGCCTTCAGCTCAGGTCAGCACCCCAGCATCCTGGGATTGAGCCCCACATCAGGCTCCCTGCTCAGTGGGAAGCCTGCTTCTCCCTCTCCCACTCCCCCTGCTTCTGGTCCCTCTCTTGCTGTGTCTCTCTCTGTCAAAAAATAAATAAAATCTTTAAAAATAAATGAATAAATAAAATAAAGAAGGGGTGCCTGTGTGGCTCAGTCAGTTCAGCATCTGCCGTCACCTCAGGTCATGATCCCAATGTCCTGGGATCGAGTCCCACATCAGACTCCCTGCTCATCGGGGAGCCTGCTTCTCCCTCTCCCTCTGCTTGTGCTCTGTCAAATAAATAAATGAAATCTTAAAAAAAATATAAGAAAAACAAATCGTTTAGAAAAAGGTGATTGAAAATATTAAAATTGTCACATATATACACCTAATATGAATGTACATGTATTTACTTATATACATTTCTATGTGGGGATATATATGTTATCTCTAAGTATATGTGTACATACAGTTTTTATGCATAATAGTTTTTATGCATAATAAAAATATATAGGGGTGCCTGAATGGCTCAGTCATTAAGTGTCTGCCTTCGGCTCGGGTCATGATCCCAGGGTCCTGGGATCGAGCCCCACATCGGGCTCCCTGCTTGGCAGGAAGCCTGCCTCTCCCTCTCTCACTCCCCCTGCTTGTGTTCCCTTTCTCACTATGTCTCTCTCTGTCAAATAAATAAAATCTTTAAAAAATAAATAAAATAAAATAAAAAATATATAATAACTCATATATATGTATGTTGCATTTCCAGTCAGATTTTACAGTTTGTTTAAAAAAATCAACATTTCAAAAAAAATCAACAATCAAGAATAGTTTATTTTCTTATTTTTTATTTTTTTAAAAGATTTATTTATTTATTTTGAGAGAGTGAGAATGAGAGAGAGAGAGAGTACATAAGGGCGGGGAGGGTTAGAGGGAGAAGCAGGGCCCTCGCCGAGCAGGGAGCCCGATGCGGGACTCGATCCCGGGACTCCAGGATCATGACCTGAGCCGAAGGCAGTCGCTTAACCAACTGAGCCACCCAGGCGCCCCACAATCAAGAATAGTTTAGAGAACATTGTGTATTAAGGAGGATTATAGAGTTATAGTAAATGAAATGACTTGTGTGTACATTATCAAGAGTGACAATCAAAAACTGTGTACATAATAATAAAAGAACAACTGATATGTTACATTATTAGAAGATAAAGCAGAATCAATATATTTTGCTAGGGATTTTGAAGAAATATTGTGAGTAGAGGAAGGTGTTGAATTATATTACATGAATAAATATAAGGAACAAAATTCAAACAATAAGGAACTATATAGGATAATTAACCTGGCTTAAAATCAAATAGAAAAAAATAAGAATTGAAGGGGAAAGCTTTTTTAAAAGACTCTTTCTTAATAAAATATTTTATTTATTTATTTGACAGAGAGAATGGACAAGCAGGGGGAACTGCAGGCAGCGGGAGAGGGCGAAGTAGACTCCCCACTGAGCAGGGAGCCTGATGTGGGACTTGAACCCAGGCCCCTGAGATCATGACCTGAGCCAAAGGCAGACACCCAGCTGACTGAGCCACCCATGTGCCCCTTAAAAGACTCTTAAACGTATACAAGCCAATAACAATGTTCAATTCTTATTGGATTCTATTTCAAAGAAACCATTGAAATGTTTGCCATGTATAAGAAAAAAATAATTTGAGTACACATTATATTGAATGATGTTTTAGAGATTATAGTTTATATGTTTTCAGGTCCTCTTCTGGTCATGCAATAACCAAATGCCTACAGTTTCCCATTACTTACCTATGTACTTGGCTTGGTGAACTATATATAATCAATCTTTTCTCCTGCTCAGAGTCCCTTAAACTTTGGCTTGCCCGTTTTGGTCAAGCACTAACATATCAAGGTCAAGACATATTTCCTAACAGCCCATTCTGAGTATCAGCTCAGAAACATTTCCTATTAAAACACCCCTATTTTGCTTCCTGCTCATCAATCTGCTTATCCCCCAGGAAGTTCCTATGAGCTCTGTTTATCCCTACCTCTTTTTTATTTATTTATTTTTTATTATGATGTTATGTTAATCACCATACATTACATCATTAGTTTTTTTTTTGTTTTTTTATACACCACATCTCTTTTTTTTAAATTTTTTATTGTTATGTTAATCACCATAAATTACATCATTAGTTTTTGATGTAGTGTTCCATGATTCCTTGTTTGCGTATAACAACCAGTGCTCTATGCAGAACATGCCCTCTTTAATACCCATCACCAGGCTAACTCATCCCCCCACTCCCTTCCCTCTAGAACCCTCAGTTTGATTTTCAGAGTCCATCGTCTCTCATGGTTCACCTCCCCCTCCGATTTCTCCCCCTTCATTCTTATCCCTACCTCTTATGAAAAGACTTTTTCTGTTTGATTTTGAGATACGTGTGGATTCTAACATTGGAGCATTATTATATTAAGCAGTTTTGTGCTTTCTTAAAATGAAGTCTTTACTTACATAAATCCCAATTTGTTTTTTGTTTGTTTTTGCAGTTTTCTGCTGTTTTGAGTTAGAACAAAATGCTTATGGCCTTTTAGTCTTCATCCTCCTGACAGTGCTGCCAAACTTTCAGGACCCAACTTTGGATTTATGGTTCTTAACTGAAAAGGTATAAAACTACTCTGAGTGGAAGGCCACTCCAGCTGGAAACCTTAAAACTGAGTGCCCGTGAAGTAAACAGCTTTCTCAAAAAGTTGGAAATGAGTGGATGACGTCAAGAAGGGCTCAATTTCTACCCCAGGTACCAGAACAAGCGCACACACCACAGGAGACTCTTCTCCTCCAGTACTCACTTTTTATCTTTATTTGCTGTTCTTTCATCTCTATTCACTCCAGCATCCCTTTGCTAGCCATGTAATTTTTCCCATTGCAAATGTAGCTTCCCATAATGACACTTACATTGTACCATCTCTGGCTCTTCCTGCTCACAATAGCTGCTTTCCCCTTAAAAATTCCTAAAAATTCCTCTGTCGCTCCAAAGATGCCCAAATCTATGGAATGCCTTTACACAACACAGAGCAAAATCTCACAGTCCTACTTCTGATTCCTGTTATTACTTTGTTTCAGGAACCTCCATTTCCCCCCAATCTCCTACACCCGTATCAGATTTAAAGGCATCCATTTTGTTGACACTTGAAGGGGGCTTCACATTTTCTCTCTAGACTTTGAAAGGAACCTCCATAAACCTCAATACTTTTTAGAAAGGGCAGTGTATACTTCCACTGTAATATAACCAAGAGTCCTTTCAGAGATACAGGCATTTTCGATTACACTACTTTGCCAATACAAATACTTACAAATGCAATACAGATACACTCTTATAATGGGGGGCAAAAGTACATATTCCTTGCATTTTTATATTGTCTAATATACCCAGATGGCCTTAAGTATAATTTCACCTTTCCTTGAGACTATGTTCTAAAAACAAAACCTCTAGAAATTTCTCTCCCTAATTAGATGGGATAACATCCATCCAGAGGAATCAGATAAACTCTAAAATACAAATACATTGACAATTTTTCTTAGAAGCCCTAAGTAATTGCTAATAAGGTGTATCTGCCTACTAATTGGGCTGCCATCTATTATTGTACTGATCCTATTTGTTTCTATGAAATCTTTAACAAGACTGCCTTTTTTTCTTACTTTAACAACTTGTTTACTTGTGGTTTAAGTTTTCTAGGCACTAGGTTATAAAAAAAATAATCTGCAAAACGTGTGACAATTACAAGTTAGGTACAGAAACCCACCTAACTTGGATATGACCTCTGTTGCTTACCTTGTTTTCAAGAAGCCGTAGGGAAAGAGAACAAACGGGGACACCTGGGTGGCTGAGCCGGTTAAGCTTCTGCCTTTGGCACAGGTCATGATCCCAGAGTCCTGGGATTGAGCCCCGCATCAGGCTCCCTGCTCCGTGGGAAACCTGCTTCTCCCTCTTTTCTCTGTCCTGCTCTCTGTCAAATAAATAAATAATATCTTTAAAAAAAAGAAAAAAGAATGAGTGAGTGCATGTAAATCTAAAAGAGTTCACTGCACCAGCATATTATCTATGGGCCACCTTTGGAAAGAAGTCCTTTCATCTTCCGTGGTCTGATTCAGGAAATAACTATGACTGTGAGCAATTTTCCAAAATCACCAATATCATCATCATAAAATTCCAAAACCTCAGTGAAGGTCCTTCATAATTGTCTGGCATTGGACATGATTCTGCCTTCATGAGTTGGAGATAGCTGCTATATAAGTTTCCTGAAACCACTCTGATGTCTGCCATCAACCACACATTCACACGGCAAACTTGGAAGTTCATTATAATAACCATTACTCTCCTCGTTCTGCCATCTAACACTTTGGGCTTCATGTCCTAGGATTTTCTTCTTTGGCTCCCTTCAAACTCAGTTGTTACTTTTACATGCTTTTCCAGCCTTAAGTAATAGTCCTGTTTCATTATATTCCAAGGTAACCTTATCAACAATTGTCAGTCTAGCAATACACACCACAGAAAGTAGAGCTAGTCTTTTGAGGACAACAAGAATATGAAGACAAATGTATGTTCCCCTGAAATGAGTCTGAGATCTCAGGTTGACTCTGGGTGAACTGAACTGGGTTGGGGACTTTTAAAGTGGGTTTAGGGCTGCTTGAGGTGAGAGGGGGATCTTATTGAAGTTGGTCTCAAGTTCTGTGTTGGGCCTGGGGTCCCCTAATTCCCTATATATCTCTTTGAGTAGAGTTTGATTCCGTTGGAATGGGTTTATGCTCTTCTGGGGAGGGTTTGGCAAATTAAGAATTTGTTCTGGGTTCTCTGGACTTAAGTCTGGGTCCCCTGATGTATCTGGGGTCTCTGGCATGTTTCCTGAGATGCCCAAATGTATCTAGTTTACTGATATGAGTCTGTGGTTCCCAATAATAGGTTTGAGGGCTCTTGAAATGGTTCTGGATCTCTTGAACTGGAACTTGGGTCTTCTAAGCTGAGGCTAGTTCTTTTGCTTTTGTCTGAGCTTAGTTTGCACCCCTTTCTTAAGATTTTATTTAAATTCCAGGGTGCCTGGGTGGCTCAGTCGTTAAGCGTCTGCCTTCGGCTCAGGTCATGATCCCGGGGTCCTGGGATCGAGTCCCACATCGGGCTCCCTGCTCCTTGGGAGCCTGCTTCTCCCTCTGCTTCTCCCTCTCTCTCTCTCTCCCTCTCTCTCTCTCCTCCTCTGTCTCTCATGAATAAATAAATAAAATCTTTAAAAAAAAATAAATTCCAGTTAGCATAAAGTAAGATTAGTTTCAAGTATGCAATATAGTGATTCAACACTTCAGTACAACACCTGGTGCTCATCACATGTGTACTCCTTAATCCTTATCCCTGATTTAACCCCTCTCCCCTCTGGTACCCATCAGTTCTCTGTAGTTAAGGGTCTGTTGCTTGATTTGCCTCTCTCTCTCTCTTTTTTCCCCATACTCATTTTGTTATGTATCCACATATGAGTGAAATCATATGGTATTTTTTTTTATCTGACTGACTTATTTTGCTTAGCATAATACTCTCTAGTTATATCCACATTGTTGCAAATAGCAAGATTCCATTCTTTTTTTAATGGCTGATTAATATTTCATTGTACATGCATACCATGTTTCCTTTATCCATTTATCAGCAGATGTACGCATGAGCTGTTTCCATAATTTGGCTAATATTGATAAACATCATGGTGCTTGCATTCCCTTGAATTAGTGTTTTTGTATTCTTTGGGTCAATTCCCAGTAGTGTGATTGTTGGATCATTGGGTAGTTCTATGTTTACTTTTTGGGGGGAACCTCCACACTGTTTTCCAGAGTGCACCACTTTGCATTCCCAACAACAGTGTAAGAGGGTCCCCCTTCCTCTACATCCTTGCCAGCGTCTGTTGTTTCCTGTGTGGTACCTTTTAGCCATTCTGACTAGTGTGAGGTGGTATCTCATTGTAGTTTTGATTTGTATTTCCCTGATGTTGAGTGACGTTGAGCATCTTCATATACCTAGCGGCCATTTGGATGTCTTCTTTGGGAAATGTCTATTAATGTCTTCTACCCATTTCTTAACTGGGTTATTTGGTTTTTGGGTGTTGAGTTTGATAAGTTTTTTATAGATTTTGAATAGCAACCGTTATCAGTTATGTTACTTCCAAGTATCCTCCCCTATTCCATCGGCTGAATTTTAAATTTGAGTTTGATCATTTCTTTATAGACTTTGGATACTACCCTTTATCAGATATGTCATTTGTAAATATCCTCTCCCATTTCATTAGTTAACTTTTTGGCTTGTTGATTGTTTCCTTCATTGTGCAGAAACTTTTTATCTTGATGAAGACCCAAAGTTCATTTTGGTTTTCTTTCCCTTGGCCCCAGAAATGTGTATAGTAAGAAGATGATATGGCCATGGTTCAAGAGGTCGTCGCTTGTGTTCTTCTCTAGAGTATTAAGGAGGGCAGGTGTGATGAGCACTTGGTGTTATATGCAACTAAGGAATCATTGAACACTACATCAGAAACTAATGATGTACTATATGATGGCTAACCGAACATAATAAAAAAGTAAACTTAAAAAAAGAAATTGATCCCATTTACAATTACACCAAAAACTATGAGATACCTACGAATGAACCTAATCAAGAGGAAAGAGATCTGTACTCTGCAAAAGTTGAACACTTCTGAAAAAAAATTGAAAGGGAAACAAAGAAATGGAAATGTTCCATGCTCAGGGATAGGAATAAAAACCATTGTTAAAAGGCCCATATTTCCCAAAGCAACATATACATTTAATGCAGTCCCTATCAAAATACCACCAGCACTCTTCACAGAGCTAGAATAAACTAAACTAAAATTTGTATGGAATCGGAAAAGACTCCCAAGTAGCCAAAGCGAGCTTGAAAAAGAAAAGCAAAGCTGGCGGCATCACAATACCGGACTTCAAACTCTATTACAAAGCTGTCACCAAGACAGTATGCTACTGGCACAAAAACAGACACATAGATCAATGGAACAGAATAGAGAGCCCAGAAATGGACCCTCAACTCTGTTGTCAACTAATCTTCGACAAAACAGGAAAGAATATTCAATGGAAAAAAGACAGTCTCTTCACTAAAGGGTGTTGGGGAATTGGGCAGCCACATGCCGAAGAATGAAACTGGACCATTTCCTTATACCATACACAAAAACAGACTCAAAATGGAATAAAGACTTAAATGGAAGACATTAGATTTTGCCTTTGCCCTTCTTTCTCTGTTTTTAATTGCTGTTCTGAACAAGGACATGGTAGAGATAAAGCATTTTTTAGGCATTGTCAGAATGGAATTCAAATAATAAAATTGCTGACCAGAATGATAGAAAGAACTCAGATAAATTCATGAAGCTGAATTCACAGGTATCTCACGACTCCTATCATATGAAATATATATTTATTCTTATATAATTGATTTATATTTTCTGTCTAGTCCAGCAGAAACTAACCTTAGCTAATATATTCCTCTACTGAATTAAAAAACTTAGGAAGGCCAAGGCTTCTTGTCCTCAGATTTGTGTGTTCAACTTATGGCACACTCCATATGAGAGTAGGTAAGTATTTATTGAATTGTTGCTCTTTGCCCAAGATTGTCGTCAGAGAGAAGGGTTTGGAGCTCTTGAGTTAATTTTCTACAATTGTAGTTTCTATCATTTTCATACTGATTTGTAAGTTATTTTAAACTATTATTGATCGGTATTTCATAACCTTCTGTGTTAGATCATTTGGAACTAATTCTTTTATTTAGTATGTATATGTGGCAGGTACGTAAAGCTACAGGGTAATGCCAGATAGATTATATTCTTTACAAAGTGTGGGAATGGGATATTTCATTGTCTCACTCCAAAAAATGAAAGTTAACATTGAACTAAATAAAGGTTTGTTTCATTTTTAAGTTACATTTAACTTGTGTAAATATGGGTAACATTTCTAGTTGGGTGATCATGATAGAAGAATGCAGTTATCTCATAAGTAGGTATTATGATATCAGACATTCTATATGCTATAATTTCAATCCCAACCCTGGCATCTACTCGACTAGAACCCTATCTTTCATTCACATCCACTTGAGCCAACATGAGATCTCCACTTGGCTTCTATCAGTTTTGGGGACTGTTTTTTCACTGCTGTGGTGGTAAGTTACAGACAATTGGGAATTTTTTTCTCCTCTGTTTGTCTTATTACTGGGGAAATAATTTTTATTTTCCTGAACGTTTTAAAATATCTTCTGTTTTTGTCCTTGATGTTTATTTCATTTCCTACTTCTTATCATGTTTGTCTTTCATCTAATCTTACATTTTGCCACTTTTATTTATGTTTCTCATTCTTCTCTATATTCTCTTATTTCACATCTTCAACAAGTGAAAGTTAGGATGACAAATCTCAATAATCATTCAGCAAGATGAAGTTTTTCATGTTATATTTACCTTTTCTCCTCCCTAGCTGGCCTTTTAGTATCCAATTCTCAAAAGCAGTTGTTAATCTCATTGACCCCAACGATTGCCCCATTGACAGCATCCAGCAACTTCCCATGGCTAGTGTCCATGGCTGAAAACTGCCAGGGCATTATTCTGAGTCAGTGGTGGATCCTCTCCACAGCCAGCTGTCTGAATAAACTGTAAGTACAGCTAGAATCATGGTAAAGGGATCATAGTTACATATACATTTTATATTTTTTTGTCAAAATTAATTTTATTTGCATTGGATAATGATGCATTCAAGGGACATTGTCTTTGGAAAATAACATATTAAAAATGAAGCTTGGAGTTCTAAAAGTCAAATTCTATTCAGTGTGCAATGTAGAGCATCATTTTACAGGGATGTAAATAGAAAATTGTTGGATTACATTAACATTTCAGGTTAAATGAAGTTTAATGAAATGTTTTTCTCAGTCCAATTTCATTATGCTCTTCTGCACTTTTCTATTCCTTTAGGAAACATTTGGACTCTGACATTTCAGCAGTCATTGACCAAGAAGATATCTTACTTGGCCATACAATATGCCTGCACCCCAGTTTTGGTCCACAAGTTGGAATGGATCCAGTCAAAGGAGACATAGGAGTCATCCTGCTACAGTACCCTATCAGGGTGGGGCGATACCACTTTATCACACTTATAACATCTCTGGAAGAGCTGTTATAACACTGCAGGGTATACCAATATCAGAGTAAGCTCAAGTGTCATGTTCTGTCATATCATAAATGTAGCTCATATAATGATATAGAAAAAACAAAGCAAAACAATGCAAAAATAAAACAGGATGTTAAAAAATCTTGTAAATAATTAAGGCCGTATTACTCCACTTCACATGGTGTAAAGAAGGAAAAGTGACAATATCCTGGGTTATAATATTCTGTGTTCTATTACTTAAGAGGGATTTAGGAACAGCTAAAAAATACAAGAAAGTATGAAATAAGTGTGTATGAGATTAGATGGAAGGGAAGGAGGAGTCAGAGTATCTCAGTAATTTTGTGTGATTAAAAGATTGAAAGTTATACCAACCTAGTAGTAAATCATAATAATATAATAACCCATATCTCATAGTCCTTTCTATCTCTATTCCCTCAGACCACAGTAACTTTGGAACCAGTATCAAAAAGCTGTCAGTTAAGCTGCTGGACCTCTCATTCTGCCACCATCAACATATCCACCTACCTAAAAGTAACAATTTATGCATCTGGAGTCAGCCACAAGGAGACTGCTGGGTACTTACTGTATAAGGGCAGAGTTACCATTGGGGGGAGATGTAAAACTATATGCAAAATGTAAAATGGATACAATTTCATTTATGCAAGATGAATAAGTTCTGGAGATCTGCTGACCAACCTAGTGTATATAGTTAACAATCTTACACTGTACACCTAAAAATTTAAGAGGGTCAGATAACATGTTGACTCTTACTCCCTTAATAAAAAAAGAAAGATTCTTTCCTTTCACATGCAATCCACCGGTGTAATGTTTACGTGATTATATAATCATACGTACATTATGTCAAATAAAGATTCAAAGATATATTTATTCTTAAGGTGACAAACAAAGCAGGAATATTTTCATCAATAAAATTTCAGAATTAGAAATTTTGCTAAAATATATTCGAAGCAATGGGAAGAACAGGTTATCTTTGGATTGGGTTGTTAGAATACAAATAGAACTCAGTTTTACAAAAACAAACCGAGTACTTAAAAGTCTTTGGTTATGAGGTATAATTATTATCTCTCCATCCTGAAGCTACAAAAATATTGTAACTGAACTAGTGATGAGGAATACCTGCTACCAATATATATTTTTAAAGAGTATTGTGACCTTATATTCCCAAAGCTCAACCTAGAAGTTATGTAGTAATATTTGTGTTATATACTACATATAGTAATATTTAGTTTGTAACAGATAAAATTTAAGAAGTCACAAATGGCTACAAAGAAATTTAAGGCAAAAAAAGTGAGAGGCAAAAATAAAAACGTTTGAAATTTACAAATAAGGAAGATGTTAAAATCTGTGATGCAAAAGGAATATAGGTGATATCAAATTCTTCTTAATACACATATTGCCAAAACTTTGTCAAGCCCAAAAGAACAAAGAGCTGAAACCAATATTTGAGAAATTTGAAATTAAGAAAGACAAGGTAACCACAGCGTGGTAGATTACAAATTGACAGGGTACATAGAGGAAACAGGCCTGGTCCCCGTTCTTAGAAAATCCCGATTTTCTGGGCCCGGTCACCGGAGTTTATGATTTGATACGAGAGATTAGTGCAGTAATTTAGTAAAAATAAAATTTTGTTAATCTTATAGAAATCTTTATTGTGAACAGTGGAGATAACAATTATATCTACATTTGGATAGATGAAGGCATACTTAAAATTTTGAGAGGAAAGTAGCTCTTCACAATAGAAATAAGATGTGCAAATGTAATGAACATTTAATGCATAGAAAATATTTGAGTTTTAAAATTTGTAAGGGGCACATGATGGTAAAAAAATATTTAAAAAATGAGAAAAGAAAATTCCTTTGGACCAATTATGAAGTAATGGTGCCTGGAGTTAGTTGTTGAAGTCCTTGGAGTCACAGAAAGATTTTAATGCAAAAAAAAATATACTTTAGAAGAATCAAATATTTTCTGTTCTGGAAGGTGGGATGAAAGATGGCCTTTAAAATTAAATGAAAGAAGTCAGATTTATTTAGGTATCTAACCAACAAAGTCTATTAAAGTACCTTTGTACTCTTCACATTTATTCCTACAAAATGGTATGGCATGAACTGCAAAAACAATAAGGAATCATTCATTCATTAAATATTGATTGCCTAAACATGATTTGGTGCTATGCTAAGATGCAGCAGTTTAAAAAAGCATATAATTATCCTTATCCACATGAAGCTTACTCAAAAGCTAACAATTGTTTCCCAAGAAAATAATGAAGGTGTGCTATTAAAATAGGAGAAATGCAGAAGATCTTTAAAAATGTTCTATTTGACCAAAAACCTAAAGGCTTGAGAAATCAACCCAAGTAAATCCCATGAGGGAAGCCAATTCCAGGCAAAGGATACTACTGTGGAAAAATTTCCGTGAAGAATGAAACAAATATGATGGTAGCAAAATGAACAAAGGAAAAATGTTGAGCTGAGATCAGAAACTAATTAACAACACCTTTGGATTTTACTCTGAGTATCATCCTGCCTGCCAGGAGGAACAAAGCATGGAATAAGTTTGGGTATGAGAGAATAGCAGAAATGACGATGGTTTGAAAACAAATGAGGACAACTTGAACCAGAGTAATGACGTGGAGTGATAAGGATAAACACAGTCATTACATATGATTGTGTAAGTTTGC